>NW_016107819.1:397217-428238 GCF_001604975.1 Cebus imitator | reverse complement strand
TACTGTAATTTTACTGGAATCGGCCAAAAAAGCTGTGAAACACCTTGAATGTTTTGCTGCTTAGATACTTTATCTTCCAGATATACTAGTTCATTGTTCTTAAGTTCTGCCTTCCACAAAATCCTAAAAATCAGATAAAAGTATGCCAAGTTTTTGCAGCTGTGTAACATGGATTGCCTTTACTTTGGTTTCCAATACTCCTTATTTCTTTTCTTTTCTTTTTTTTTTTTTTTTTGAGACAGAGTCTCCCTCTGCCACCCATGCTGGAATGCAGTGGAGTGATCTCAGTTCACTGCTGTGTCTGCCTCCTGGGTTCAAGCAATTCTTCTGCCTCAGCCTCCTGAATAGCTGTATTATAGGTGTGTACTACCACACCCAGCTAATTTTGTATTTTCACCATGTTGTCCAAGGCAGTCTCGAACTCCTGACCTTAGGTGATTTGCCCACCTCAGCCTTCCAAAGTGCTGGGATTACAAGCATGAGCCATCATGCCTGACCTAGAATGGCCTTTACTGTTCATATTTCTACCAACATTATTATCACAGCAAGGTAAATAGCTTATCTTCTTCTAAGCTCTCACCAGAATTTCCTTTAATGTTTCATTCACAGCAATCTAGGCTTTTTCTAGCCTTTTCCTCCAAATTCTTCCAGCTTATAGCCATTACCCATGTCTAAAGCCACTTCGACATTCTCAGGTATTTGTTATAGCAACCCCACACTCCTCAGTATCAATTTTCTCTCCTAGTCCATTTTCTGCTGGCATACAGAATGTCTGAGATTATGTAATTTATAGACAACAAAAAGGTATTTGTTACATTTCTAGAGGCTGAAAAGTTCAAGATCATGGGACTACACATGGTGAGGGCCTTCTTGCTACATTATTCCATGACAGAAGGACAAAAGAGCACACATGTGGGAGACAAAGCTAGAGAAGGCTGAAATAACTTTTATAATAAACCTACTCCTGCAGTTACCACATTCATCAATTTATGAAGACAAAGCCCTAATGATCAAATTATCTCTGCAAGGTACCCTCTCTCAACACTGTTGCATTGAGGATTAAGTTTCTAACTCATAAACTTTGGGGGACACATTCAAACCTTAGTAATACTGTTTTGTTATTTCAATTTAAAAATAACCTAGAAAGGAAGCACAGAAGACTGCATTATTATTACTGAATCAATTGTACACATACAAACCTCATTACAAATAAAATAATAATATAACAAAGTCAAGAGGAGGAGAGAAGAGAAGGTCGGAAGTAACGATGTAGTAAAGAGTTTCGTTTTTCAGCATTAGGTAGTCAACATGTTCTTTTTACCACCTGTTCATTGTGGAACCAACATATCTCTAAATCAAGAAATAGCAATATAAGAATATCATTCAAAGAGTTACTAACAACAACAACAAAAAAACAATCTGGCAAAAATGTTTATGTTTCTTGAGTGGGACTAGGGAATGAAGGGGGAGAAAAAAATCCTTAATTTTAGACCCTTCAGGGTAGTTAAAAAATTTTTAATATGTGTGGGTACTTTATCTTGAAAAGATTGGGTTTAAAAATGAATGATACTTTCAAAATTATTTTTTAAATGGTACTATATTCCAGGAGTCAGCAAACTGCAATCCATGGGCCAAATCCTATAGTCCCTCCATTAAATACAGCCTGTGAACAAAGCCACATTCACTCATTTATCTATTGTATATGACTGCTTTCACGCTACAGTAGCAGAATATGTTATCTCTTGAACTGCCAAACCTAAAATATTTACTTTCTGGCTCTTTTTAGAAAATGTTTCTCAATCCCTGGTATATTCTTAATGATAAAATGGTAGGCAGCCATTGGCACAATAAGACAGGTCAGTATAGACAGTAGTATGAAAACATGTCAAAGATGTAATATTGAATGAAAATTTCAGAAGATTATGACTAACATAGTCATGACTAACATAAGATATATGTTTATCTGTAATTGTATTTACATATCAATAAAAGGGGCTGGAAAAATGCAAACCAAAAATTTGTTGGAGCATGGGTTCAAGAGAATGCTTTTACAGTTGTTTTCTATATTTCTGCACTATTTTTTTAAATGAACATACAGTATTTTAGTACATTTTAAAAATAAATATGATTATATTTATTCCATGCCTCCCACCATGTTCTACCTCCAACATTGGGGATAACATTTCAACATGAGATTTGGAGCGGACAAATATCCAAACCATATCACTTCATATACTGAGGGTCCAATTAAGCCATATAAGGTCATATACTTTGTTTTGTTAATTCCCAAATCCTCAACACTTAATACCTATTATCTACTAATTGTCTAATATGTACTGGGTACAATTCTAAATTTGTTATATATATTATTATGTCACTTAGCCTTCAAAATACCCAATTATACATCCTATAATTATCCCTACTGTACAGAAACAGAAACTGAGGCATGGCAAGAATAAGTAACTTGCCCAAGGTTGCACAATATGTGGAGAGGCAGGATTCCAATCCAGGCGATCAGGCTCCAGAGCTCACAGCCTTTCTCAATGCACTGCCTCTCTAACGGAATGTCTGAAAGATAGTACATGTCCAACAAATATTTACTGAATAAAAATCAGCATTGGGCACTTGGTAAAGCAATATACAATAGCTCTGAGATGGGTAGAGCATTATTAAAAAATCAACAATGAGCCAAAATTGATTTTGTTGAAACATTCACAGACAGGGTTGAACTTTGGATAGTTTCAGTGAAATCAAAGCTTCAAAATATCATTTGCATCTAAGTCTGTACTATCACAGTACATTTTTGACCACTGATTTAATGGTTCTTTCCATTGAAGCAGTATTTCTGATATTCATTTTATTTTATTTTTATCATTCATCCTTTGAATAAATATTTATAAAGTACATATTTTATGCCACACCTTGTATGAGGCTAGCAGAGAGAGAGGAAAGGATATTTAGAAATTCTACCTGTCTAGAAGATTTTCTATTAAAAATGCACATTTACATTTAGTAATGTTGTATCTAGTCTCTCAAAGTAAATATTAATTGAAAATTGTTCTCTGTGTAGAAAAGATAAAATGCATATCTTATTTGCTATAAACTATTTTTGATTAATGGAAAAGTTTTCTTGCATTCTTCAAACATGGCTTTTTTTAATTTTAAAGTCTTAAATCCACATTGATCAATACATAGACATTAACTACATGTGATTATTTAGATTTGTATTTAAATTGCTTCAAATTAAATAGCATTAGAAGTTCAGTCCCTTAGTCACACTGCCCACATTTCAAGCACTCAATTAGCCATGTGTGCCTAGTGGCTAGGGTATTAAACAATGCATATATAGAATGTTATTATCATTGCACAATTCTATTAGCGTCAACTTAGAGAATATTAATCTTCCTAATTCCGTACCACTACCACAAATAGTTTTGAAATATTTAGCATGTTTTTGAGATGATAAAAAATGAAATGTGGTTTCTACTTTTAGATGCAAAGAAAGCAGCAACAATTTTACTAGGAGACTCTGTATACAGTATCCTGTGACATATGTGATTTTAATAGCAGCTGCAGGGATGGGGGAATAGCATTAGGAGACATACCTAATGTAGATGATGGGGCGATGGATACAGCAAACCACCATGGCATGTGTATACCTATGTAACAAACCTGCAAGATCTGCACATGTACCCCAGAACTTAAAGTATAATAAGTAAAATAAATTTTCAAATTTGAAAAACAATGTCAAAAAACCAGGAAGCCACTTAACTGACAGGGCATCCAAACATTGACTGTAGTACTTGATTCAAGTTCTAAAATTTCAGTGATCTCAGGAAGCTACTCCATCACAGAAAATAATATACAATGAGAAAATTTTCAGTATATTTTTAACAAATTATATAGCATCCTAGTGTTATAACTTTACTATGCTCAGACATATTTGGAATATCACTAATAATTTCAGAGATAAATATTCAGTATCGTACAAGTAATTAGCAGCATTGAGAGAGACTTAGGCCTAGTTCTTTCCCCACAAAGATCTTATCACAGTTAAATCCAAACAGAATGTACTCGCAATGTGTTTACAAGGCTCTCAGTGTTTCTTCTTTAAACTTCACTACAATTCAGTTACATCTTCTAGTCACATTAAGTATGCCATCACCACATGACCACACATTTTATTCAAATTAATTCTGATTTTCTAGGGCTCGATTTTTATAACCTTGTTTAAATATGTCCCAGTTGTCTCTTCAACACAGATGAAATGTAACACAGTCTCTTTAATTAAGATAGCTTTTGAAATTATTTGTGGTAATCTCATCTGAATTAACAACTGTTCTTTTACTGCAGTATCACATTTCTCCTCATATATTAACATGAACAAATAAGCACTGATTTCATTAAAAATATCCTACAACATTTCAGCCTTTATTATTCCAATGATTGAATTTTGAATTTGTACATTTCTTAGGACTCAGCTTCTGAGATCCCAAGATAACTTTTTGACTTATTTTAACTTTTTCTTTGATTTCTAGAAATGCCAAATACTTTATATACAAATTAAATACACATTCTTAAGAGCAATTACTGATTTCAATAAATAAGCATAATATATCTGAACATCAAGAAAATATTCAAAGCACTATACATATGTACATTGCTACTATTTTGCTGTAAATATACACCATTGCTGCTCTCCAGAGTAAGATTGCTTAGGTTCAAATAAAAGGCCTGCCACATAATTACTGCATAATCTAGGGCAATCACTTAACCTTCTTACACCTCGGTTTCTTCATCTAAACATGGGGATAATCACAATATGTATCTATTGTAGTTCCACTGATTATCAGAAGAGGTAAGACATGAACTGATATTGGTCTTTATTTTATTCCACTGTTCCATCATTTGAAACTTCTAAATTTAGAAAATCAGCCACAGCATGAGAAGCTTAGGTCAGATATTATCTCTTATTCCTGGTATAATACATGATCTAAGCTTAGCCAAAAGGAAGTTGAAGCATGGAAGTTTGAATCTGAAGTAAATGACACAAGAGGCAAGAATAATATAAAATATACTGCAGTAACAGCTGTGACAATGATATGTGGTATATTATTTACTATTCTAGTAATGAAAGCTATAAAACTGAGTCTTTTTCATTGACAGGCATTACATTTTAAATATAATGAAAAAATATCCACAGACTTTTTCCAAGTAGAGAAAAAAGGGTTAACAATTTGGCTTCCTGTAAGGTATTTACTGTCTTGTACCATATTAAATGTATTTTAAAATTAAAAGTATTTTTTCAGGATTTAGAAAAATTTGGGGTATATGGAAAATCCTGCAATCATCATTAGACATTCATCTGCTCCATTTATCTGCTGAAAAACTGCCATTTCTGCTAGGCAGATTGCTATTTGTTATCACTGAAATAGGCATAATTATAAAGGATAAGGAGCTTGGTCTTTACTTTGTAGCAAAAGAGAAGCATTTAGAAGTATGTAAACCGGAAAGTAACATGTTCAGATCTGTATATTAGAAAGATCACTCTGGAATAGAAAGCCAAATTGAAGACAAGGAATTAGGTTAGTAAGTTACTGTAATAACACAGATGAGCAAAGATGAAGCCTAAGATGAGGCTAGTAATAGTTTGAATAAAAAAGAGAGGATCAACTTGAGAATGATTTTTTAAAAAATCTTAATTGACAAAGCTTGTTGGCCAATTGGATATGTAGAGTGAGACATGGAGCGGAGAACAGAATGACTTCTAGGTTTTGGCATTGTTCATTTCCAAACAGTCTGTACTTTCCCTTTTGATATTTTCTTTAAGCCAAACAATGCTGAGAAGAATATTTTTTACATTTTTACAACAAATTTTAAACACATCCAAAGTAAACCAAACAATATACTACCTACTTTCACTCCTCTTTATTTCCCAGTTAATCATCATGATTATTTTAGAAATTACAAGAATTTGCTAAAATGTTTTCCAGTGTGGTTATACCATTTTACATTCCTTTCAGAAATATGTGAGTTTCCCCTAACCCAACTTTTTGACATTTCATACTGTCAATATTTATAATTTTATTTGCTCTGCTGGGTGGCTAATGTTATCAGAAAATTTAAAAAATAACAGTGTATAATTTGAAGAGTTGCCCCTTAATTAAAAATTCCTAATTTTGTTGAATTTTAGCAGGAGATTGTAACACATGTCTTTTTACTGTTTAAATACATTTAATTTCTTTCCCGACTTACTATCTGAAACTTTTTGGTGGCATTCTATTGGTTTCTGAAAATAGTATGCATTGTTTTACCTACATGGTACAAATTTCCACATACACATATGCAGTCCATTCTCATCAGTCATGGCAGTTATATTCTATAATGTCATTGTAAACTCTGAACCACTGTAAATACAATGTCATTGTAAATACTGAACCATTGCTCCTAGGGGAAATACAAAGTTATATACTATTAAATTAAAGTGAATTTGGCCTGAGGCTGCCTCTGTACTTTGAGTTCCTAAGTAGCAAACTGCAACCTAACCTAGTATGTAAACAAACTGCAATTTAAGAGTACATTCTTATGACACATAGCTGAGTCTCAGACAATCACAGACTACCAATTGATCAAACCATGTTGATATAATGCAAATGCCTTATCACATCATGCCATCGTGCCCAAATAAGAGGAACACCAAGCTGTAACCAATCAAGTTGTTTATGTACCTCACTTCCTCTTCCTATCTATAAATACTACCTATTCACATTGCTGGGTGGAATTCTCTGAACCTCTCTTAGTTTTTCTGCTAAATTTAATTCCTCTAAAAATTTTTCTTTTGACAGTACCTATAAGGCCTTTAGTCACAATAATTTCATGAGCTGAGCAAACATAGCATAGCTTTGCTTTATGTAGGTTTCTGTTTAAAGACATCCAATTTAATATATAATGTTGATTCATTCACATTAAACTAATAGCCAATAGCACTAAAATGCCTGTTAGAAGGAAGCTTATTTAAGATAGGCGTTTTCTTAATAAGGCACATCACTGCCTTTTTGTGCCTAGGAATACTAGACAGCCCTTTAGTTCTATGTTTGGGAGGGCATTTTAAAAATGAAATAACCAACAAAAGACACAAGAATGCAAAAAGGCATCTTCTGCACTACATGTAAATTACAAAGGCCACTTATTTACAGTATAAAACTGAAAACAAGGGTTTGTTTTGACCTCAGCTGTGAATGTACACATCAGGCAATCCAAATTTTTCACAGATCTTTCCATGTCTGTGAATACCAGCAAAAGCAATGCAAGTGTCAATCTTGGAGTTACAAATTAATTTTAGCAAGCAGATAAATTTGGAAAAATGGAATCCACAATTAAGGTCAAATGTATTTTGGGAAAAGTTTTGTAATTCTTCAGTTTTGCCCATGCAATTTATTAATTTCTAGTTTGGCACTTTAAAATATCCCATTATGATGATATATTTACACATTTTACATTGCATTTGTAACAAAGTTTGTCATAAATATTTTTAATTTCTGTTGCTGGATGAATAAAGGTTTATTAGAGTAATATTTTTGATGAACTGTAGTTTTTGAATATAAAATATTCCTTTGTTTCACTTAATGCTTTTAACTTTTGATTTTACTTTATCTGTTTATAATATTGCTGAGAGTGTATTCTTTTTGTTAGCATGTGCCTAATTATTTTTTTTTCCTTTGTATGTTTCCTTCAAACTATTTTTTTATAATTTTGATCTAGGTATGTTTCATATGTTTCTATTAAAATATGCTTTCTTGTTTTTTCTCTCTCCTGTCCTATTTTTGGTTAAATTGATTTTGTTTCTACATTGAATTAATCGCTCTCTGATCGGTTCTTAAAGATTACATCTTATAGCTAGTATATTGGTTGCTTTTATTTGTTTACCCTCATATTTAAACTTATTATATCTATGTCTGGAGTGAATCTGTATCTAAAACTATCTTTCATAAATTACAAAATACTTTCTCATCTCTTTGCCTACCCCACATGCACTCATATTAAAATAATATAGAATATCAAGGTCTGCCTTTGATAACTAGCGCAGAACTAGTGATGGGCCATGAGTGTTTAGGTGTATTTTCCCCTCAAACGTAAGAGCTTTATCTCTTCTAGTGGTCATGATAACCCAGAAATGTTCATATTTCTCCTGTCCAACTGCTTACTTTGAAAGTTTCCTAAGAGATTATCCTGTCTTCAGAAAACTAAACTTTTAGCTGCATACATGTAAACCATGAACTTTGGGTGAATACAGTGTCAATGTAGGTTCATCAGTCATAACAAATGTACTAGTCTGCTGGGGAATATTGATAAATGGGGAGATTGCACATCTGTAGTCAGAGGAGGTATATGGAAAATCTCTTTTTGAGATGTTGATCCCCACCTATGGAGATCTGTCCTGCAGACCCTGACTTAATGACCAGATGAATGAATGCACTCACACACACTAGAATACAGTGAATCTGAGTGGGCTAGGGATGATCGTCAGCTGCTTTCAGAGGGCAATTGCAGGTAACTGACTACCACTCACTGCTCCTCCTCACATTTATTCAGTTAAGATTTAATAACAGTGGTTCTAAGCCAACATGCTTATGGATAATTAACACGGCTAAAAGAGTGATTTTATAAATGATAAAAGGTCTTGGTTCCAGGCCCAGAATAAATACCATTAACGGGTAATTCTCTTTCAACTTCCCCCTGAGAGGACCATCCAGCACAAAGTTTACATGAGTAAACAGAGTAGAGACAAAGGGATGTGGGGTAAACAGATTTAACTGGTGAAGTTTTATTATCCTAATCTTACCCTATGATTTACAGTTCTAATGTAATGAACTGGCTGCCTTCAGCCCATTCTGTTAAAATTTTTTGGCCTTCCAAAAGATTTGAGATGATAGTCTTCTAACTTTCCCTAATACTTCCCTAATATTTTGCCAGCCACCCCAAGTTAATCCCAACATCATTTGTCTTCTGCTCAAGTATGGTTGAAATTAAAACTGCTCTAAAAAATAAAGTTTATTAAAAAACAGAAAATAAAAATCAATCAAACAAAAAAGAATTAGCTAAGATGATCGGCCAATCTTGATTTACCTGGTACTTTCCCAATTTTATCACTGAACATTCTGGGCAAACTGAGATAGTTGGTAACCCTAGAATTAGATTCTATTTTTTTCTTCCCTCAACCCCCCACTTAAAAGGACTGGCATTATACAAGACTGCTCTCTGCTTATCCTTAATGTCAGCATTTAAAGTCAAAACAATTTTCAATAAGATACCAATTTTTCACCTTTTTGAACTCTTCAGTGAATGCAAATACCACTACCAGTCAGAACAAAACAAATGAAAATAGGAGGCCAGATTGATCCAGATTTTCCATATTATTAATCAATTACTCTGATAATTTCATGATTCATAACTGTTGGTTATGGTTTTCTATCCCAAATTTCTAGAGATTAGTTATGAAGAACAACACTTACCTAGTTAGTGTGTGTGTGTGTGTGTGTGTGTGTGTGTGTGTGTGTGTGTTTGAGATGGAGTCTCTGTTTTGTCAACCAGCCTGGACTGTAGTGGCATGATCTTGGATCACTGCACCCTCCACCTCCAGGATTGAAGTGATTCCCTCACTCTCCCAAGTTGCTGAGACTTCAGGCACACACTACCATGCCTGGCTAATTTTTGTATTTTAAGTAGAGATGGGGTTTCACCATGTGTGTCAGGCTGGTCTTGAACTCCTGGTCTCAAGTGATGTGCCCACCTCAGTCTCCCAAAGTGCTGAGATTACAGGTATGAGCCACCAGCCCAGCCAGTTCTCTAGTTTTGGAGTGTGTGTGTGTGTGTGTGTGTGTGTTTATATGTGTGTGCACATGCACACACAAATGCATGTATTTATGCTCAAATTTTCCCATTATTCTGCTCTTGTCTACTTTCTTGTCATTTTTCCACACCAATATTTTGTCATTATTATATTAATGGATGCTCATTGTAAAAAGTTATAACATATAGATTCTAAAAAGATTAAAATAGCCAGAATACCTCCACTACAAGAAAACCAGATATTATCATTTGAGGGACCAGCATCTTATATATCTCTTCAGTCTTGCTCACATGTACATGCATATGTACACACACACAACAAGAACAACAAATTAACGTAACTGAGATCATATTCATGTCTGTGTCATAAACACTTAATATTTTTTGCTTATCTCTTCCCTTTCCTTCACCCTTTACCCAGCATTACATGCCCCTCTACATAGAGTAAGTAAACAATGATCACTGATGCATAGGAAGAATCCTACTTATATAGTAATTTTGATTTCAAGTAAAATACCTTTACTCTTAACCAATTCAGAGTTATCTGTTTCTGTGTTTCAAGATATAAGGTCCATTCTTGTCTAGCAATCTGATGTAGGCATGCCTGTATGTATGTATTCAATAATTTCTATAGAACATTGAATGAGGAGGCATGTGACCAAGTTCTTCACCATGAGAATTTCAGTCAAAATATCTCCTTTAAATTTGATATGTTGTTATTGCACATTTTTTATAAATAATATGCAGATAAACATGTCATTCAATATAATGCAAATTACTAACAGTAACTATCACATATTTGCAATATGAGTTGGTGATGTAAACATGAACGTCAAAAGTAGGACTTCCAAAATAAAAATCAGTACATAAAGAAGGCAATCTTTAAATTAGCATTTTACTAATATTTTCAAATTGCAAAACACCATATACTAAATTATAAATGTTAATGTTAAGTCTACAATCACACTGATGCCCCAATTGGACTTATATTTTAAGAAAGAAATGGTAAACCTTGCATTAGAAATGATCTCTGCACATACAGACACAAAGAAGCAAACAAGGTCATACACATTTCCCTCAGTTATATAACATGTGTTTTCCCTTGTCCCAATTTATTTGGTAAATCTAATGTAAAGTTAATTGCAAAATGGAAAATATATAATTGTTCATGAATAAATATAACCCCAAATCTGGTTGGCATCTGACAGGTTAAAATTATCAAACATACCAGTATTCTCATAAAGTAATGATATGCTTCTCAAAATTAGTAGAATAAGTATCTCTGTCTAAAACTTTGCATATTAAGATGTTTTTTAAAGAAACTTAAATTTTATGTGCAAATTTGAGGCATTATATTAATTCTCAGTTCTTATGTCTAGATTTTCAAATCTGTGCAAAATTCTGGAAATGACTGTCAGGCTTATCTTCCTAAATTACTGGTCTCATCAAGGTATTACCTTACTCGATTACTTACTATGTCCACTGAACTAAGCTCAAATTATTTTGCCTTTTAAGGCCATTAATTTTAGAATCTCACTGAATCTTTATTATCCAATTTGTTTTCTAAATTTGAGTCTAAATGTAGTCTCTTATTTTTGCTGTCCATTTTATTTTTTTATCTCCTGAATATAAAATGCCGTTTACTTTCTTGGGTCCTGACACACATGTCACAGGTTAGGCCTTCCCACCATTTCCTTAGGTTTTGTTTATGCGAATAGTTCCCCCAAATTAAGAACTGATAACAGCTATAACAGAAAACTATGCTATGGCCTTGAATAATGCCCCTTTTATTCTCTAATTTCTTCCATGAAAAGTAGGATTAATGATACTCATGTATAATTGTGTAAGGATTAATTGAAATAACATTTGTTGAATACCCAAAAATGTCTTATAATTAGTAGGTGTCAATAAATGTCAATTTAAATACAAACTCAATGGTAACTAATTTGAGGGGCTAACTTAGATGCAAAAGTTTTTATGCATTTGTTACAATATTATAATCACAAATTTGAGCATGTAAAAAATTGATGAAAAAGTTATGGTTATTACATTTTTGCTTTTAGTCATACAATTTTTCAGAATTTATCTGGAACATGGGAGTCATAAAAATGAATGAATAAAATAATTACTATAGGTAATAATACATTTTTACAGCATCATACCACTTACAATTATCTTTTCCATGCATTATTTTATTAAAACAAAGATGGAAAGAAAGAATTTTATTTCACTTTCCATTTTATAGATGTGGACCCTGAGACTTAAACAGACTACAAAGCTAATCTAGATATGAAAGATATGATTCAAACAAAGCACTTGACAAAAAATCAAGTGCTTTAGAGCCTTAAGAATTATATCTAAAAGATATCACAGAACTTTTTGTATATAGTGTGATTATATGATCTTTTTTGTAATACTGCAATTAGTTATGTAAATGAGCATATATGCAACTTAATTAACATTTAATTAGACCACTTATGTTATTTTGTGCAATGTCCAGTATCTGATAGTTTTATTTTGTCCTGGAAGGTAGTTTAGAGATTTAACATCAGATGCACTTGTTAACTTGAGATGTGCTATGAATAGGGATTGAAAAAGTACTTCTAAGTAAACTTCTGCTTTTCTCTCCTCCATTATTTAATGAAATCTTGGACCAGAGTTCAATTATTATTTCTTCTGCTTTGCTGCTTAGAGAATGTGGATTAAGTCAGAATGTGTCATCATTGTCAGGAAGGATCCAAATTGACAATAATAAATAATGGTGCCTGGATTATTGAGTACTACCTCTTTGCTCACTCATCTCTGCTCTATATAATTGCCTTTTACATTTAACTCTATGAAGCTTTGCTTCTCAAGAGGATTATCTGGAAAAATTCCAAATGAAAAATAAAGAAGTGAAAAATACTGTTGTAAACATCTAGTGATTAAGAAAAATGGAATAAAATTTGAAAGGATTCCTATACATTTTGAGATGGCAGCACTTTATTTGTTGCAGGACAAATGAGCACTATACAAAATTGATATTCTAAAAATCTTGAAATATGTCATTTTAATTTTCCTTACTGAGTATAAACTCAAGCATAAGCTAATTTTATGTCTTTCCTAATTAATGACATTAAAGCATATTAATGTTCTTTCTACTCATCATTAATTTTTTTAAAAGCCTCTTTTGTTTACCTTGAGAAGCAAGATTTTTACCAAGACCTATGGTAAAGCATGCAAAATGGGAATTCATGAACTTCAACTGTAGCTCAGCATCAGGGCAAGGGGGAGGCAGGTATCACTGTGGGGGCTGTGTTTCTCATCTTGGCTTTTGTCCTGTTCCATATGGCAGTTTGGCCCTTTGTTTTCTCCTGTTTTTCTTTTTGTTCTTACAGTCTGATTCCTATCCTTTGAAAGGTAATTTGATTTTGCCTTAGCAATAGAAGTCTAACCTCCTATTTTTCTAACCCTGCTTCCTGTTTCCTGAGTGTTTATTGGCAAGTTGATCTTGATTACTCATTGCTCATTTGGCTTGATAGTGCTCATCCAATGTTCTGTACGCTGATCTATATCCAATCTCTGATTAATTTGTCATACTGGCTCTGCTAAAATTGTTCAAAGCCGTTTATCTGACAAAAATAAATATATCAGCAGAATGTTATTATCTGTACATGAGACCTATGCTCAAGATAGATCTTGAAAATTCTAGCACAAATGCCAATGAAAAGTGGAAGGATTTCTAGCACAGAAAATGATGTTTGGCTTGTTGCCAAACTCACTGTTCATTTCATTTCATGTTTGTATTATCTAGATGAAGTTCTGATTCAATGTCCATGTTGTATTTAGATTCTGAAACAATTAACATTTATCAGGCATCTTCAGTAAGATAGACTACATATTAGGTAGTTTTTTAAAATACATTATCTCTTTTTAAAAACCCCAAAATCTACAAGATAGTCAAGGTTGGTTTTATAGTACAATGGATAGGAAAACGGGATTCGGTGGTTAGTTGTGCCGCCCAAGGTCATATAGCTAGCAAGCAGCAGAACCAGGATTAAAACTCACTTTTCCATACCCAAAGGCCAAGGCTGTTTCTACTTTACTGTAAAAGTCTATGTGGATACTCATTGAGATATAACAATAAAATGTGACTTTTCTGCATATGTAATAACCTTTACAGCCTCAAAAATCTGGAAGCATTTCTTTTTTTAACAGGAATAAACTTTTGTAGCCTATAAGAAAATAAAAATGAAGATGTCATAATGGGAAATATGAGAATATATTAGAATTCAGACAGTAGATTTTAAGTAGTGAGAAGTGTTATCTCTATAGAGGAATTATGGACCTCTCTCTCAAGCATAATATGTCTACTTAAAAATCACTCTTGGGAAGTATACCTTTACCCTAAGTCAGCTCAGCTTTAGATTCATAAGAATAGGTAAGTGGCAATACACTAGAATCAAATATAGTTCGAAGGATAAAAGAGAAAAAATAAAACAGAGGCACAATACAATACATACCTCCTCACTCCCATACTTTTATTTCTATTCATATTCAAATAATACTTATTGAGCTTCTACCTTATGCTAGGAGGTGTGTTAAATGGTTAAAATCGGTGTTTGAATGTGATTTCTATAATTTTGAAAGAATTTTTTCATCATTATCATCATCATCATCATCCTTGTGATTATTAGTTGTATGTGTCTACTTGGCTAGGCAATAGTACTCAGTTATTTGATCAAACTGTAATCTGGGTGTTCCTATGAAGGTATTTTTTAGCTGTGGTTATTATTTATAATTGATTGACTTTAAGTAAAGGCCATTATCTCAATGATGCAGGTGGGCTTCATCAAATCAGTTGAAAGGCCTTTAGAGTAAAAACTGAGGCTTGCCTGAGGAAAAGAAATTCTGCCTGAAGACGGACTGCAGCACCGACATCTGCTCCAGAGGTTCTAACCTGCTGGGCTGCTCTTTGGATATCATACTTATCAGCCACTACAATTGCATAAGCCAAATTCTTGGAATACATCTCATAAGATGTGTGTGTGCATGTTTGTGTGTATGTTTGTGTGTGTGTGTGTGTGTGTGTGTGTGTGGTCTATCTATCTATCTCAGTTCCTCTGGAGAACCATGACTGATAAAAACTGCATTTTTAAAATGAAAATCTAAGCTTTAGACATTAGGTAATTTGTTCAAAGCACAAATAGAGAGGCCAAGAAAGAAACTTACATCTTCTAACTCTTAAGTTTGGTCCTCTTTTTGGATCTCTATCTTAGTTTTTCCTTCTATTTCTGTTTCCTACTTTCTGTGGTTTTAAAGCCATTTGACAGCTCTAGAAGAATAGTGCTTACAAATATGATTATGAGAGGTATTGAAGGCAGTTGGTCTTACTCACCTATGCACAGAACCTGTTTTGCTGACACCCGGTGTATGTCCAAGCAGACTCCCAGAAACAGTTTGCATACAGGGAAGGTATTGGCTAAGAGGATTCTCAGTAAATGGCTGAAGACAGTCCAGGAGAGAACAAAGAGCTAATGTAGGGGTTCCCAATGTACCACCAAGATTTATTAGCACCTACTAATGATAGACATTGCCCTAATAGCTAACAACAGCAGACTTTAGAAAAAGGACACAATTAGATTGCTGTATTATGGAGGCAGATAGATTCCATCGTGAAGGAATGGCTTTAAATATAAAAGACAGGGCATCACACTTCTGCCCTTGCTAGCTAAGTTACATTCACTAAGTCACTATATCTTAGTGATCTTTACTTTCCTCACCTGTGATATGGGGATTATTTCATCTCCCGTGTATAAAATAGGTATAAAGTGTTCTGTAAGCTAAAGCATTATTTAAACTAGAATTACCAATATCAATAGTTAAGTATATCTTCCCTCCTGCTGTGTTCGCAACACTAGACTATAAGTTGTGGGTAATGCAAAGAAAGCATGGTAGTTATTTATTGGGAAGCATTCTCATTTTATGGATGAGGGAAAAATGCATGAAACGTCGAGAAACTAAAAGCCAGATATGTATTTGTCTCTGGGAATTGTTTCTTTTAAACATTCAAAACATTTAAGATGATATCCTATTTCAAACATAGCTATGACAGTGGTGCAGCAGCTGAATATACAAAAGGTGAGTGATGCTTTGGTGCAGTCTGTTTGTACTAGTCTAGCTGGTTGGGTCCTATGCCAATGTAATCACAGGCGCTATCCTGTGACCAGTCATTGTGCTGTGTTGTATGGTCCACAAACTGTAGCTTTACCCATAGCCCACATTTTACAAGCTCACATGTAGGTGAAAAATGATTTACTGGATTTTATACACCAAACAACACGTACTGAGTTATTACAGTGTGTCCTATGCTGTGTTATTTATTTTAAAATATTTTCTGTAATTTTATGCTCACAATAGGCCTGAAAGTTATAACATGAAGAAGGTGATAATCCATATTTTGTGATAAATTATCCAAGATATAGAAAGTTGAACTGGCCTGTTTACATTTGTTGAAGGCTAGAATCAAATTCATATGTCTCTGACTGCAAAATTTTTGTTCCTTCCACTATATGGATTATGGGCACAGTACTATGGTGTCATAAACTCAAATTTCCAGAAAGAAAGGGGTCCTTAGAAGACACCTAGTTGAAAGTTTTCATTTTATAGATGAGCAAAGCGAGGTCTCAAGAAGGGAAATGATTTTCTCTAGGTCACATGAGAAGTAAGAGCTTCAGGCTACAACAATGCAACACAGAACTAGAATATGTACCTAACAAATATTTTGAAAATTGATGCTCATTAACATATGATGATATAATAAGTAACTGTCAAAAACATAAGTTCAGTAAGAAGAGCTAAAGAAACAGCTCTGGAGTTGTGCCCTAAGATGGCTAGAACTGGACAAGTAAATCAATATTTAATCGAGATACAGCATGTTTACTGCTGGAAAAGGTAAATTCTAGGCTTCTGAGACACATTGATTCCTTTGAAATTCCAGATTTACCATTTAATTCCTCTATTCAATTATCAATTCATTCCAAAACTAACTATGAAATACCAGGTATGTGTCAGAGATTATTTTAGAAGCTTGAAATATACAATTGAATAAAACAGATAAAAATTCCAGCCTATGTAGAATTAAATTCCAATGGAAAAGACACAATAAACAAGCATATTACATAAGTAAATCTTATAGCTCATTTGGAGGAAAATAAATGCTAAAGAGAAAAAAATAGAACAAGTTAAGCAAGATAATGAATACAAGAAAATAAAGCATAATATTTAACAGGATAGTTAGGTAGGCTTCAGGGACAAGTTGCATTGGAACAAAAACTTGAAGAAGGTGATATAATAACCCTAGCATATACGTGGAGGAAGACCAATTCAGAGAAAACAGCAAGCGGAATGGCTATCGGATTATGTAATGGCTGGCATATTTGAGAAACAGTAAGAAAAGCAATTTGCCTGGAACACAGCAGAAGATGATGAGAGAAGGAGGTTATAAGCTCAAGGAAGTAATGGGATGCAGATGGATGATTATTGTATAGGGCTTTGTAGAACATTATAAGAATATTGGATTTTACCCTCAAAAATGAGAAACCGTGGAAGGGTTTGGAGCAAAGAAATGATATAGCCTGGATTATATTTTAGCAAAATCACTCTGGCTGGGTTGCTCTCTTAGAGGTGGGTAAATGGTGGATGCAAGGACATAAGTTAGGAGACCATTGCAGTCATCCAGAGAAATAAAAATGGTGGCTTAGCCTAGGGATGTAGCTATGGAAGGGGTAAGAAGTAATATAATTCTACATGTTTGTGAAGATAGAACAAAATTTTGCTGACATTATATGTGGGATGTATAAGAAGAATATAGATAGACTTTGATGATATTAGTACAAGTACACAGAATAAAGTTGATATTAATTGATTGAAGAAGTTTGTGGATGGAGTAGGTTTTGAAAAGAAAATCAGAAACTTCATTTTGGACATTTCACATCTGAGCAATCTGTTGGTCATCCAAGTGGACAAATGAGCAGACATTTGAATATTAAGTGTATGGAGTTTAGGGGATAATTATGGCCTATAGACAGACATTTGTAAATCAGGAGTATGTTGATGGTATTTGGAAATTGAATAAGATCATCTAAAGAGTAAGTGTACATAATAAAAGACCAAGAACTGATCCTAGGATATCCTAAATTTAAAAGGTTAGGAGATGAAGAGAGATGAGATAAAGACTAATATTCATGGCCAGTAAAGCAAGAGTTAAATTAGAGCATTGTGGTACTCTGGATTGTCAATGGATAAAAAAGTATTCCCAGGAGTAAGCGGTAATTAAATATGTCAGATGCCAGTCTTATATCAGTAAGATAAGTCCTGAGAATGGACCATTAAATTTAGTACTGTAGAGCTCATTGGTGACTTTGACAATAGCAGTGTCAATGAATTTGTGGATAATTGTGGGAACAGTGGATTTAGGAGAGAATGGGGAAAGAAGAATTGGAGTCAGTGATAAGACAGTTCTTTTGAAGAATTTTTGCTCTAAGTAGATGTAGGGAACAGAGTAGTAGCCAAACAAAGAGAAGTCAATAGTTTTTATTTGTGTTTGGGTTTGGTTGTTTTTAAGATGGGAAATATCTTAGTATGTTTTCTGCTATTAAGAATGGTCCAGTAGAGAGGAAAATTTTATAACACAGAAAGAAGGTGAGCATTTACTGGAGTTTATACACTTGAGGAAGTGATAGGGGATAGGATCTTGCAAACAAGAGAAGAGGCTGACCTTAGAAGAACAGTCAGTTTATCATAGAAATCACATGTAATAGATAGTAATAGGATGTTGATGAGTAAATGTGATAGAAGACATGGATATATACATATATGCTTGTAGTTTGAATAAGTAACCAGACCCCTTTAAGCCAAATTTACCTGTTCTGTAAATTAAAAGAAATAATGGTATGTGCCTTATACAATTGGTGTGATGACTAAATTAACTGCTGCATTTAAAATAATATACTGCTGTCATAATAAGCCCTCTCGAAATGTTATTTTTCATAGTATAAATTCTGGAATCAGATAGCCTGGGATCAAATGCCATTGGGTTTTATATTAGTCTATTTTTACATTACTATAAAAGAAGACCTCAGACTGGATGATTTACAAAGGAAAAAGGTTTAATTCACTTGCAGTTCTACAAGCTGTGCCAGAAACATGGCTTTGGGTGAGGCCTCAGGAAGCTTTTACTCACAGCAGAAGGTGAAGCAGGGGCTTACATGTCACATGGTGAAAGCAGGGGCAACTAAGAATAGGGTGGGGGGGATGTCACACACTTTCAAATGACCAGACCTCCTGAGAACTCTCTCACAAGGACAACAACAAGCCTTGAGGTTTTTCCCCAATGATCCAAACGCCTCCCTCCAGGCCCCAGCTCTAGCATTGGGGATTAAAATTCAACATGAAATGTAGGCAGACAAATACCCAAACTCTATCAGATGTATTATGTGTTCTCTCTTCTCTTTCTTTTCTTCATCTGTAAAACAGAAAGAATAATTCTTGTCTAGTGGGGATGAGATAATGCATGAACAAGGAAAAGCACAGACCTGTGTTGGCATTACTGAATATCTTCCTCCCTGACTTGAACAGCAAAGTGCATGCCTTTACACTGATGTTCTAGAGAGAGGAAGGGGAAGACATGGAGTAGGAAGCACAAAGTGTTGCTCAATCTAATTTTACCCCACGAGCAAGATAAGGACAACATTATCATTATTGCATGCTCTTATTATAATTTTGACAGTCCCTTTACATAATATAATGAAACACAAGACCCAACCAAATACTATGTAATAATATGAATGTCATTTGAATTTTAACAATGGCTATGTGTGAAGAGGTTAACGTTAAAACACAATACAGTCTCCCAGCTTAACAAAATAATACAAACTGTAACAGCTGATAAAAGGAGAATGGGGAAAGGGAAAGAATACATTAAGAAACCCTGGCTGAGGATGAAACCCCTTTGTTCATCCTTTGCACATCCGTAAAAAAGCATACGGTGGGTTCTAAATAGATATCATGTAACCCCTCCCAAATATTAACTAGCAAAGCTGACAGTTGCAATTACATGTAGACATTAAGTCAACAATTATTTTGTGTTAGATTTCATTCTAGTTTCCAGAATTCCAACTACCAATTAATGAGACTGAAAAAAACAATCAAACTCCAATTCAGGAGTACAATAAATGTGATAAAAAATATATGAACAAAGAAAGGAGCTGTAAAACACAAGCAGCAACCTTAAGTATACTTCTTTGTTCTATAGTTTTATTCCTGAGAAAACTCCTGATTCTGGAGTGAACTCTTTTGATCTTAGAATTTGAGTTCATTTTGGGAAAAGACTGTTACTTTTTGTTCTTCCTTTCTCTAGTGCCTGGTACAGAGTAGGTTCTCAGGGTTTATTTCAAGAAAGAAGGAAGGGAGGAAAGGAGGAAAGGAAAGTTGATTGCAGATAAAAGGTGTAAAGCTGTTCAGTGATAAATCCAAGAGCCTTGCATATTTTATGCAGTTTTCTCAGTAAGAGGCCACAAATGGGCTATTTTCAGAACAGCTTTGTGAATCCTGGGCTGCATTTTGCAAACCAGGCTTGATTTAGCTAAACAACTGTGTCTTCTGTACATATGCAAATAGGAACAAATATGAACAGGAACTTTTTATTGTAATAAAAATTCAAAGTGACACAGTAGCATCTAGATGGAAATTTCTCCAGCTGTACAGCTTACTCTTTATAGTAGGCAAAATAGTAATTTCAGCCATAAGACGTGGACCTGAGAAATGGATAGAGTCTATTTGGTGGAACATCACAGGAGCAGCTAATGGCTATCCCTCTGAATCTGCGAGTAGGAAAATGAGAATTCTCCTATTGAGGCAGATTAGTGGTAAAAGCATACTGTTGGCATCCAAAAGACCTGCTATTGAGCCCTGGATTTGTCACTTACTATCTGGGTCACCTTGTGGAAATTATGTAATCTTTTGGGGCCCTAGTTTCTTCATCTGCAAGCTGAGAAGAATATGATATTTAGCTCACAGGACTGTTATAAGTATTTAATAAAATAGTGTATCAAGTGAGACTAGTAGCAGGCCTGATATAAACACAGCCGGGGCAGGATAAATTGTAGCTGCTATTCCTAATACACTCAAAAAGGAAGATTGACAGGATGGTTCAAGCAATGCTTAATTCAGAGATCCATAAGCCAGGTTCATTTGGTGGCATTTTCATTGCACATTTCATGTTTTCTATGTCAAAAGTAGTTAAATTACAAAATAAAATACAAAACAGTCTGAGGAGGACAAGGACAAATCTCTGAATTGAGGGCCAGTGTTGTTTGACAATCTCAGTGTCATAAGACTCTTACCTACTGCTTACTATGCAATGGTTTATGTATTAGTCCGCGGGGACTGCCATCGCAAAGTATCACAGATTGTTTGGCTTAAACAACTGAAATTAATTTTCTCACAATTGTGCGGGCTAGAAGTCAAGATTGAGGTATCAGCAGGGTTGGCTTCTTCTGAAGTCTCTTTCCATGACTTACAGATAGCTATCTTCTTGCTGTGTCTTTACATGGCTATCACTCTGTATATCTGTGTCCTAATCTCTTTTTCTTGTAAGAACAGCGGTCATACTGAATTAAGGCACATTCTAATGACCTTATTTAATCCTAATTACCTTGTTAGAGATTCCATCTCCAAACCCAGTTACATTCTGAGGTACTGGAGGTCAGGGCTTTAACATATTAATTTTGGGGGACACAATTTAGCCCATAACTCTTTGTTACAGTAAGGAGAGAGGATGTGGATAGGGAGGAGGCAGGAGTATATATTAACAATGAGCTAGGGATTTCTAATACTATCTTGAACTCAGTTTGAAACTCATATTGTTTGCTCTGTTGAGGGTGAAAGGAATCATGAGATCAATAAAGTGAATGAAGGTGTAAGATGCTAGGCACGGCCATAGGTCATAAAAGAGACTGTAGTGTCAAAGTGGATGTGCTCATTTCTGCATAAAAATCATTGAAATCATTCCTGAGAGCATCATATCTATAATAAAGATGAACTATGTTAAAGCTCCTCTCTTGAAATTAGAAGATCAGGGAAAATATTATCTCTTAGCTTTGTACCCCTTTATAAGTTTTAGTATTTTCTTATATGAAATTGAGAATTCGAGCCAAATAATGTTTAAGGACAATGCCAGCTCTGACAGTCTACTGTGTTGGTAAGAGGATTCTAGTGCCATGAAAGAGAAGAAGGCATTGGACCAGGGTTTTATTTGGGGCCCACCAAAAAATACCTAAACTGGGACTAAGCAAATCTTTTTAGACATTTATATTCCCATTAGAGATTTTCCATACAATTATCATCTTAAGGAGAGTACTATGCAATTCCTGCACTGGCTCAATTGAAAAACTTCAGAACTATATAAAATTATAGCAGCTAGACAACCCTTTCACAGGCTCACATATGAGATTACATGGTTGAAACTGACACTGAATCATTTTCCAGTTTCCACAGGTTACTAATTTCTGTCTCTGACACCAGAGTTTTTAAAAACTATGCAATACTCTACTTAAAACCATTCAAATATTTCCGATTACTCAAATAAGATAGATAGACTCTTTGGAATACTCTTCTCATGCCTGACCACTGACATCACCCAGTCTCTGCTTTCTTTATTTACCCTCTCACAATGCCCCTCATCCATACCTGTACCACATGCTTTAAATTTCAGATAACAATGAACTTGTAGATTTTCAGCTTGCCAGTGCCTATGCAGAACCTATACCTCTTTCGACTTCATGAACTCTTACAGATCCACTGAGACTTAGATCAAATGTTACCTGTATACTACATGTGCAAGAAGAAAAAGATTATGTAAATATTTTGTGTTCCCAGCCTTTTCAACCTGGGCCTTTCTACAAAGGCACAAGGTAGCTTACTAGAGTAGAACTGCTTGCTAAACCCTGTGGCTGATAACCATGCCTTCTCTACCCCTTCCCAGCCCAGCTCACTAATTCGAATTATATTGGGAATATAGAAATAGCCTGCAGAAGCACTGAAGCTCTAAGTACCAAACTCAGCCAAATATGTGCACATTTGTCTTTTGCTGTCACTCTTCGCTCTCCTATTTCGGAATCTCTCTTTGCCCCTGTTTATCTCCTGGCTCCCTTCAGTGATGAGCTACGTTGTACTCCTTTTGCAGTCTTTACCACATATAGTACTCACCTAGAAATATGGCTTCTGATATTTGAGATCTCTCTCTCTCTGTCTTTGTTTCTGTTTCATGCACACACACACACAGACACACACACGAACGTGCACACATCTCTACTCACCTGTGATTAAAAAGGTTTATGACCCAGTGTATTTTACCTCATAGAAGCAATGGTTTAAATCACCACATCTCAAACAAAGAAGGTAGATTACACAGTTTATACTACTGGCCCTGTCCTATCTCCATTTTGGATAAATCAGCATGAATAGAAACAAAACACTGCAGTTTATCTATATGAGTTCCTTATAATCCCTGTCACAGGGAACAGATTTATAGGTAAGGGAAATACCATTTATAAAGTATATCTTATGTGACACATTACAAAATTTTTCACTTGTAGTAAACTAATTTCATTGGCTATGATTACTTTTCACTTTAAACAGAACAGAAAACAGAGACCTGAAGAAGTCTGGTAGTTGTTTAAGATCAAGACACTAGGGCTTTCACTAGTAACATCGTGATAAGAAATGGAATTTAATCTGAGAACTCAACATTATTAAGGAAACAAAAAAGAGATGGTGGTGGCCAGTACTCTGGAAGCAGCTATGTATGGGATAGATAAATGGACAACTTTAACAGGTAGTTTGGAGTTATAATAGAAAAGAACTGAGGATAGATTGACTTGAGAAATGTTGGAGAAGGAAGATACCTTGAGTTCTGACTTGGGAGACTGGGTGGGTGCTAGTTTAATTGATCACAACAAAGTACAAATAGATTTAGAGACTCAAGATGAAGAGTTTAATTTTAGAAATATTCAGTCAGGCGCCTGTAACATGCCAATTGATTATTCCGAAGGCAGTGGCATTCACAAATCCAAGTCCATCTATAATAGGAGAAAAGTTTGTGGTAGAACTATTGACTTATAGATAAAGGGTATGTATATGGCAAAGTATGAGATCTTCCAGAAAAAGATGTGTTCCTAGAGAATAGAAAGTGGCTTATGATACAATTAGCATCCAACAGATGTATACAGGAGGGTAGACAGTAAAAGATAGGAAATAGGAGCCAGAGAAATAGGAGGAATCCAGGAAAATGGGTATGTATCAGATGCAAATAGAAGAAAGGTTTTTTTGGGTTTTGTTTTTTTTTTTTTTTCCCAATACAGAGAGAATGATCAAAATATCAGCAGGACATTTGGTGGGGGGGTAGGCAAGATGAAAAATGGAAACTGTCCATTCAACTTGCTGACATATAGGTCATTGGCAGCTATAATACAAGCTGTGCAGTAGTATGATAGTGGCAGAAGATGAAGGTAGGTTGGGAAGTAAGAAAAAGGTGACGGAGTCTGGACAACTCCTCCAAGATGTTTGACTCTGCCAATAAGGAGATGAACTTGCATTCTGGGAACAACGTAGGGCTTAAGGAAAAGACTATTTTAATTAAGGAGACTTTAGCATAATTAAACATTGATGGATAAGATTCACTGAAAAGGGAAAACTCAATTTTTATGGTAGGACACAAGAATAGAGGATCTATGCAGGTTTGAATATTTGGACAATTCCAATCTGAGAGTTCTATTTTCTCAGTGAGTTTAGGAGAGCAGTTTTCTGCTGAGATCACTGGGGCTTTGATGTGTGAATTGGAAGGGAGGGTGGACATAAAGGGACATAATAATGTGGAAAAAATTGAAAAAGCATTCTGTTGCCCAGGTGTGAGATGACCAAAATGGAAAAAAAAAAGTAATGATATTAGCAAAAAAATAAAGGATGTATTTAATATTTATTTAGTTATAAATGCTTGTTGAGTTTTTCATGCCAAAAAGACAGAAGAGTGAGAGAGATTAAGGACTGACGTGAGTTTTATTAATGTAATCATGGAAACTAGAATCTATAAAAAGTAAATAAAAAGAAAAGGAAGATGGATTGGGAGAAGGTAGAGGACTCAATGACTAGAAGTCCTACTATGTTAAAATAATGATCACAGTGAGAGTAGTTGTGCACTCTAGATAGGAGAGGTGATTTGAGTTAGAAAGTGGGGGTGCTTGACTTAGTGATTTTGGATATGATTTAGTCATAAGTGCCAAAAAGGTTCAATGTGTGCCTGTGAATGTGGATAGTTGAGTGCAATGAGGGAAAGGACAGGAGGAATTCCATAAGCTGTGAGTCTGGAAGGAAGGACAGGTTGTCCAAATGAATGCCGTGATAATTCAGGTTAATCTCAAGGTTTGTCATGGAGATCAAGGTACTTATGTCTTTGATGAAAGAAAGGGAATGACTAGGAGGTCTTTAGATGATTGTTTGGAGAAGGGAGAATGAACGATATGGATGGATTATGTGATATGGCAAGGAGTTGGATTTTCTCTATAAAAGTAAGGAGAGTAATGCTTAGAAAAAAATAATGCAGTAGGGTTCAGGGTGGGGATACAAAAACCATGGCCCCCATTCCCTATCACTGTGGCCCTTATTTGTTGTTGGAAATGATATCTTGGATGCAGCTCTTCATGGTGAAATGAAAACAAGTGAAATTTTTGTGATTCTGACAACAATCACTAACATTTATTTACTAAAATTAAATAATACACTCATATTTTAGACGAAATGGAATTGGATTTCATTTTGTGTGACTTACAATAAATGTGCATACACATATGCACACATACACACATCTTCATATAGAAAACCTTTTTTTTTTTTCTTCAGAAAAATGCTATAGAAATGCAACTGCTACATTTCAAAGATCATACTGGTTTTTTTACTTCAATTTTTTTCTTTGGTTTGCAAATTTAATTTCATACTAATACTTTTCTTGAGAAAAGTACAGCTATCAGGAGTTAGGATTCCTCAGCTTAAATGTTTGGCATCTCAAAGCGTCTGTTATTTTTTTTTTCTCATATCAAAAGAATAAATGGCAGAAATCTATTTCTATCTGAGCATCTCCAACAGGCTCATTTCTGCCTACTCTTCCTTTCCCTTTCCTTCTACCTTGTAATTTCTTCTCTTTCTCCTTCTCTGTTGCCATCATAGATCTAACTTCAAACCAGAATGATCATGTATTTGACCCTGATACCCACTTGAACTATATCATATTTTTATCCTGTTAACACTATAAGTTATAGAAAGATAAAGCTGCACTTGGTTCCCTATAATATCACAGCACAGCATACATAATCAATAAATACACATTGAATATTGAGTTGCTAAATCTTGCAGTCCTAATTGCATTTCACTATGTTTTCAATAAGCACCTCCAATATCATATACAATATAATTCTTATTGAGAGGCAACATGGCAGAGGGGCTAAGAGTCCAGTGTTCAGAGCTGTACTGCTAGTATCTGAATCTTGGCTCTGGCATGTATTTGTTGAATAACTTTGATCAATGCATTTAAGCTATTTACCCCTTATTCTTCTCACCTTTTCAGTTGAAATGTATAAACTTACTATAATTGTAGGTCTAAAATAGTCAAATGTCTAAAGTTTCATGTGATTCAACTTAATGTAAAATAGAAATAATAGTATTTTCCTCATGAAGTTTTCAAAATAAAATTGGTAAATATATATGAAATATTTAGAAACACATGGCACAAAGCAAAAACTATATATGTATATTTTTACTATCATTATTGTTTGGAAAAAACTGAGTATTTTTTTTGTATTGTACTTTAAGCTCTGGGGTACATGTGCACATCCAGCAGGGTTGTTGCATAGGCACACACATGCCATGGTGGTTTGCTGTTTCCCTCCCCGCATCGCCTACATCAGGCATTTCTCCGTGTTTTCTCACCCCATCCTCCCCTCCCCTCACTGTCCCTTCCCTAGCCCCCTTCCCTACTACCTTCCCCAGGATGTGATGTTCCCCTCCCTGTGTCCATGTCTTCTCATTGTTTAATACCCGCCTATGAGTGAGAACATGTGGTGTTTAATTTTCTGTTCTTGTGTCAGTTTGCTGTGAATGATGGTTTCCAGATTCATCCATGTCCCTATAAAGTACAGGAACTCATCATTTTTTTATGGCTGCATATTTTGAGTACTAGATACAAAAAAAAGAAAGGGGTGAAAGCAGGATGTACTATTGAGGCATTCCTATGTAGAAGTTTTGATACAGAGCTACCCAAGCAGTGTACTGAATTCCAGTTCTGCTAAGATTTTGATCCTCTCAGTCCTGAAGGCCCTCCAGCTGGCCATCTTTGGTTACAAGTGGTGTTCTCAGTTTATCTGGGTGATAGTGTTCCTTATAAATACAATCACTTTCTCTGTGTGGCATGAAATAAAAAGTATTGGGAACCTTTAGTTTGGAGCATGAACCTTGGAGTCTTACAAACCTGTAAGACTGTGACTCAGTTGTTAGCCCAGGGCAGATGACACAGTTTGTGAGGCTCAGTGCAAAATGAAAATGAGGATCCCCCAGGAGGGGAAAAAAAAAACATGTCATTTAAAAAAAATCATTAATGGTGGTAATGATAAACGTGTCATTAAAGGTGCTAAAATATAAAACTTCTTCCTTTCTTCAGTGGTCTCTTCATGATTTGTCATGTTTTTTTTAATGTGCTATTTAATATCATTTCAAGTAAAGAAAAATTAAAATTTTAAATTGTTAACATGAATCTTACTGATTATCTTTAGATTGAGAACTGCCAGTTTTAAATGGAAATATAAGACCATTTGACCATATATAAGATCATCACAAATATATAATTTATATTTCATGGATCATACAAGTAAATGTATTTTTTTCTTACTAGAACAGTGGAAATACTTAACAGAACTAAGCTACTTTTGTTTGATTTCTTGATACACACACATTGTACCAACACCCTCTATCCTTGACTAATTGATAAGTAAAGAAGAACTGAAAGAAAAAGAAACTACAGGTTATTCTATCTTTCCCTTTCTGTTAATAGCATCACTTTCAGTGTAAGTGGTTGGTTAGTACAGTGAAGGAACAAAAATAAGAAAAAATATGATAGGGTTTGTGGGTGTTTGTGTTTCTTAGGACACCATTGCCTTCCTTCTGCATTGGAAAGAATAAAAAAAAATGTGGACACTCAGGGATGTCAGAACATGGCTTACTCATAGACATCACACGCTCACCCTGTACTTGTTTTGAGTTTTATTACATATCATGGGTAAAGGGGAATTCTGTACTCATGGGGCATCACCAACTCCATACGCAAGAATAGAGGCAACAAATAGCCGTGGATAAACATATTGTAGAGAACTCTTCTGATCATACAACAGGCTCCATTATTCCATCAGACTTACAAAACATAAGTTTACAGTTAAAATTATTAAGAATTTTAAGACGGTGACAGCAGGACATTATACCAAGTACAGGGTCTGAGTACAAGTTTGCCTGTTATGAAAGGCACATAGTGGACATGGCAAATGCTAAATGTAAAAGGAATACCAAGTAGCAGCAGCAGACCTACAGGCTGCATATCTCCTCTGCTCATATGCATGCTGCATTGTCTAGCAAGACTTACAAACCACAGGTTCAAAGAGAGAATAATTAAGAATTTAAAGGTCTTGACAGCGGAACATTAAACCAAATGTGGGGTTTTTCTGAGTGTCACGCTTTATGCAAACGTACTGGCCACATTCCCAAAAAGCTGGCCCTGATTTGGCCCTAAGTTAACCCTATAAACTTAGAAAGAGAGCTTTGCTAGATTGGCCCTTATTGTTCTAACTTGAAATACAACAGTAATTTCTACTACCTCATAGCCTTCTGGTGAGGTTTTAAAAATACTTGACACGGTACCTACTACATAACAACAACAACAACAACAACAACAATACCAACTATATTTACAAAATGCTTATGTTTTCATTATAATGGACGTTACTGGAAAGCCTTTATAAGCATGTTAAACCTGAATTACATCAAGGACAACGCTACCAACTTCAAAGGAACCAGCAAGTTCATCAAGTTCAGTGTCAAGGTCTCTTTAACCTTTATTACTCCCTCTCTTCAATGCCAAATGGTAAAACTTATGTTAAAACCAGAGAGAATGTGGGAGAGGTATAGATGGATGAAGCATAGGAAATTTTTAGGGCAGTGAAACTGTTCTGTTTGTTACTCTAATTGTGGATATATGGCATTAAGCGCTTGGTAAAACCCATAATACTATACAAGACAGACAGTGAAACCTAATTTATGGATTTTAATTAATGTATCAATGTCAGCTCATCAATTCTAAGAAATATAACACACTAATGCAGTATGTTAATAATAGGTGAAACTGTATTGGAGGTGAGGAAGTATATGGGAACTTTGTACTTTCTGCTTGATTTTTCTTTAAGGCTAAAAGTGCCCTAAAAAATAAAATGTATTAAAAAACTAAAATAAATTCTGACTGTAAGTCATTCCTTAGGAGTCAGAAAGATGCCCCAAAGAGCTTAAAATAAATTTTCCCTTGGAATATTATGCAAAGGCCAGACAAGTCTTGATTTTGACATATTTAGCCGTCTAATCTGAAGATGAGGCTAGATCTTCCCCTCAAGGTTTGTTAAAAATAAAGGATTAAAATCTAGGATTATTCTTTCTGTTTTGTTTGTTTAGTTTTGCTTTTATTTCATACTCAAATTAATGCAGCATGAATATAATTATTTTCTAAGATTATAAACGCCTAAGGGGCACAGATTATGCCTATTCTGATCTTTAAAAAAATCACAGAACATAGTTTTCATGCATATGGTTACCCATAGTTTAGGGAGCACTTTCATGCATATTTATCTGCTTAGGGACTTGTTTTACACTCAGAATCTACAGACTCAAGCTGTATTTTTTGTTGTTTTTCTTCTTTAACAAAATACTATGAAATAATATGTCAGTATGCCAGACACTGCTAGTTATCTAGATAATATGTTTTATGTTTCTTTCCTAGTAACACTAAGTCCTATTTTATTCAGGATACCATTGTGCCTGTCTCAAATACCACATTGCCATTTTTCTTATAGTTAAGGTGACCATGTGACTGAGATCTTTCTAATGATCTATAAGCACAAATTTGGGGGTGAGACAACCAGAAAGAATCTTTCAAATGGGGACTGTGAGACACATCGTTATGCCTTCATTCTAGGTTTCATTCTTTAGATTTGTACTCCTGACCTCTTGGAAGATATTCAGTTACCATTGGGAAGAAGTGAGTTTTCCCAGCATCTAAGACTTCTAATAAGTCCATCCTTTAGAATATTCTGGGTAGATTTATTGATTTTTTTTTTAAATTTCAACTTTTATTTTAGATTCAGGGGGTAAATGCTTAGGTCTGTCACATGGAAACATTAAGTGAAACTAAAGTTTAGAGTACATATGATCCTGTCGTCCAGGTAGCGAGCACAGCACACAACAGGTAGTCACTCACCTGCTCCCTCCCTGCTTCCTCTAGTGGTTCCTGGTATCTAGAGCCCTCACCCACTCCCTCCCTGCTTCCTCTAGCAGTTCCTGGTATCCACTGCTCCCATCTTTACGTCCATGTGTACTTAATGTTTAGCTTCTACTTATAAGGAAAAACATGGGAAATTTGGTTTTCTGTTACTGCATTAAATGGCGTAGCATAATAGCCTGCAGCTGAATCCATGTTGCTTCAAAGAATTTTATTTCATTCTTTGTCTTGGCTGCATAGTAGCCCATGGTTTATTTTCTTCATCCAATCCATCATTGATGGGCTCCTAGGTTGATTCCATGTCTTTCTATTGTGAATAGTGCTGTGATGAACATCTGAATAAATGTGGCTTTTTGGTAGAATGATTTGTTTTCTTTTGGATATATACACAGTAATGGGAGTGCTGGATCTAATGATAGTTCTGTATTAAGTTCTTTCAGAAATTTCCAAACTGCTTTCCACAGTAGCTGAACTAATTTACATTTCCATCAACTAATTTGTATCTCTTTTCTCCATGGCTTCCTCATCATTTGTTTTGTTTTTTTTTTTTTTTTT
>NW_016107819.1:382444-396657 GCF_001604975.1 Cebus imitator | reverse complement strand
TTGCCAGGTGCTAGGCTGGAGTGCAGTGGCACAATCTCGGCTCACTGCAACCTCTGCCTCCCAGGTTCAAGCAATTCTCCTGCCTCAGCCTCCCGAGTAGCTGGGACTACAGGCACACGCCACCACACCCAGCTAATTTCTGTATATTTAGTAGGGACGGGGTTTCACCATGTTGGCCAGGATGGTCTCAATCTCTTGACCCCGTGATCCACCCGCCCGGCCTCCCAAAGTGCTGGGATTACAGGCGTGAGCCAGTTTCATTCTTATGCATATGGCTAGCCAGTTATCTTACCACCATGTATAGAATTGGGAGTCTTTTCCCCATTGTTTATTTTTGTAAACTTTGTCAAAAGATCAGATGGTTGTAGGTATGCAACTTTATGTCTAAGTTCTCTATTGTGTTCCATTGGTCTATGTGTCTGTTTTTATACCAGTACCATGCAGATTTGGGTACCGTACCCTGATAGCATAGTTTGAAGTTGGGTAATGTGACACCTCTGCCTTTGTTCTTTTTGCTTAAGATTGTTTTGGCTACTTGAGCTCTCTTTTGATTCCATATGAATTTCAGAATAGTTTTTTCTTTTTTATTTTCCCCTAATTCTGTGAGGAGTGAAACTGATAGTTTGATAGAAGTAATGCTAAATATATAGATTGTTATAGTAGTTTTGGTATTTTAAGAATACTGATTCTTCTGATACAAGAGCACTGAATGTTTTTCCATTTGTTGGCATCATCTATAATTTATTTCAGCAGTGTTATGTTGTTTTCCTTGTAGAGACCCTTCAACTTCTTGGTTAGATGTATTCCCAGGTATGTTATTTTATTGTGGTTACTGTAAATGGGACTATGTTCTTGATTTGGCTTTCAGCTTGAATGTTATTACTGCATAGAAATGCTGATTTTTGTATATCGATTTTTGTATCCTAAAACTTTACTGTAGTCATTTGTCAGTATTAAAAGCCTTTTTGTGGCCTTAGAGGTTTTTTTAGGTATAGAATCACATCACCTGTGAAGAGAGATAATTTGACTTCCCCTTTTTTAATTTGGATGCCTTTTATTTCTTTTTCTTGCCTGATATTCTGGTGAAGACCTCTACTAGTATGGTGAATAGGAGTGGTAAGAGTGGGAATTATCGTCTTATTGCTATTCTTTTTTATTTTCTTTTTTTGAAACATGGTCTCAGTTTGACCTTCAGACTGGATTGCAGTGGTGCAATCATGGCTCAATGGAGCCTCAACCTCCCGGTTTAAGTAATCCTCCCATCTCAAGGTCCTGAGGAGCTTGGACCAAAGGCACATGCCACCGCAATTGGCTAATGTTTTAATTTTTAATTTTAATTTTTTGTAGAGAAAGGGGTCTCATTATGTTGAACAGGTTGTTCTTGAACTCCTGGGCTCCTGTGATCCTCCCATTTTGGCCACTTGAATTGGTACAATTACAAGCATGAGCCAATACATTCAGCTTGTTCCCATTCTTAAGAGCAATGCCTCATTCGGTATGATGTTGGTTCTGCATTTATCAAAGATGGCTCTTATTATTTTGAAGTATGTTCCCTCAATGTCTGGTTTGTTGAGGGTTTTTATCATGAAGGGGTGTTAGATTTTGTCAAAAGCCTCTTTCTGCTTCTATTGAGACAATCATATGGTTTTGTTTTGAATACTATTTATGTGGTGAATCACATTTATTGATTTGCATATGTTGAACCAACCCTGCATCCCAGGAATAAAGCCTACTTGATTGTGGTGAATTAACTTTTTGATGTGCTGCTGGATTTCAGTTTGTATTTTGTTGATGATTTTTTGTGTGTATGTTAAACAGGAATATTGGCCTGTGGTTTTCATTTTTTATTGTTTCTTTGCCAGGTTTTGCTATTAGGGTGATGCTGGCTTCATAGAATAAGTTAGGGAAAAGTCTCTGCTTTGCAACTTTTTGGAATAGTTTTAGTAGAATTGGTATCAGCTATTCACAGTATGTTTGGTAGAACTTGACTGTGAATCCATCTTGTCCGGGTTTTTCTTTTGATGGCTAGTTTTATTATTATTATTACTGATTTAATTTTGAAACTTAATATTGGTCTGTTCAGGGTTTCAATTTCTTCCTGTTTCAATTTTGAAAGGTTTTGTGTTTCCAGAAATTTATCCATTTCCTCTAGATTCCTGGTTTGCGTGAATAGAAGTTTTCATAATATTCTTTGAGAATCTTTTGTATTTTTGTGGAATAAGTTGTAACATTATCTTTGTCATTTCTAATTGTGCTTACTTGGATCTTATTTATTTTTTTCTTTGTTAATCTAGTGCTCTACCAATCTTGATTTTCCTTTTAAAGAACTAACTTTGGTTTGATTGATCCCTTGGATAGATTTTGGAGCCTCAATTTCATTCAGTTTTGCTTGGATTTTAATTTTTTTATTTTCTACTACTAGACTTCGGGTCCGTTTGTTCTTGTTTCTCTAGTTTCTCCAGGTGGGGTGTTAGATGGTTAATTTGAGATCTTTCTAGCTTCTTAATGCAGGTGCTTAGCACAATAAACTTTCCTGTTAACACTGTTTTTGCTGCATTCCAGAGATTTTGGGTTCTTGTATTTGTTTTCATTCACTTCAAATAATTTTTAAAATAAACTTTTCTGCCTTAATTTTTTCATTTACCCAAAAGTTATTCAGGAGCCAGTTGTTTAATTTTTATGATAATTACATGGTTGTGAGGAAGTTTCTTGGTATTTATTTGTATTTTCATTCCACTGCAGTCTGTATGTTTAATATGAATTTTTATTGAATTTATTGAGACTTGTTTTATGGCTGAGCATGTGGTTAATCTTAGAGTATGTTCTATATGCAGATGAGAAGAATGTATATTCTGTGGTTGATGAGTGAAGTATTCTGTAGATATATACTAGGTCCAGTTAGTCAAGGGTCAAATTTAAGTCCAGAATTTGTTAGCTTTCTACCTCAATAATCTATCTAACACTATTGGTGGGGTATTGAAGTTTCTCACTATTATTCTGTGACTGTCTAAGTCTTTGTGTAAGTCTAGAAGTACTAGTTTTATGAATATGGGTCCTCTGATATTGGGTGTGTGTATATTTAGAATAGTTCTGACTTCCTAATGAAGTGATCCATTTATCCTTATTTAGTGCCCTTCTTTGTGCCTTTTTTGTTGTTGTTGGTTTAAGATCTGTTTTATCTGATACAAGAATAGTGACTCTTGTTTATTTTGTTTTTCATTTGCATGGTACATCTATCTCCAAAGTTTTACCATGAGCCTATTGTATCATTTCATGTGACACAGACCTCAAGAAGTCAGCAGATGGATAGGGCTTATTTTGTTTTTATCCAGTTTTCTACTCTGTGCCATTTAAGTGGGTCATTTAGACTGTTTACATTCAAGGCTAGTATTGATATGTGAGGTTTTGATCCTATCATAAAATTGTTAGCTGGTTGCTTTTTAGTTTCTATTGTGTAATTGCTTCATAAGTTTATGAACTATGTGCTAAGTGTGTTTTTGTGGTAGCAGGTGTTGTTCTTTTGTTTCCATGTTTAGGACTCCCTTTAGGATGTCTTGTAAGGTTGCTTTAGTGGCAACAAATTCTCTTAGCAATTACTTGTCTAGAAAAGCTCTTATTTTCCCTTTATTTATGAAGCTTAGTTTGGTGGGATATTTAACTATTGGTTGGTATTTATTTTCTTTAAAAAGCCAAAAGTAGGCTCCCAATCTCTTCTGGTTGGTTAGATTTCTGCTGACAACTCTGCTATTGGCTTGGTAGGGGCTCCCCTTGTACATGATCTGACCTTTCCCTCTATCTGCTTTTAAGAATTTTTCCATAGTGTTGACCTTGAACAGCCTGATGACTATATGCCTTGGTGATATCTGTTGTGTATAGCATGTAGCAAATGTTCTCTAGGCTTCTTTTATCTGGATGTCTACTTCTCTACCAAGATTGCAGAAATTTTATTGAATTATCCTATAGAAACTTATGTGTGTTTTCCAGGTCATTTTCTTTTTCTTGTTGTGTCTCAGAAATGCCAATAATCAAAGGTTTGGTTACTTTACATAATTCCATATTTCAAATATATATATATATATATATATATATATATATATATATATATTATTGTGTTTTAGGTTTTGGGGTATATGTGAAGAACATGCAGGATTTTTGCAAGGTACATATTTCTTGAAGACTTTGTTCATTTAAGAAAATATATTTTTCTTTATTTTTGTCTGACTGTGTTAGTTTGAAAGATTGTTTTTCATGCTCTGAAATTCTTTTTTCTGCTTCATCTCCTCTATTGATAAAGTTTTCAATTATATTTTGAAATGCCTTGAGTTTTTCAACTCCAGAAGTTCTGAATGATTTCTTTTTAAGATCCTTATTTCATCCCTCATTTCCTTGATTGATTTAGAATTTTCTTTGTGCTGATTTTCAATCTTGTCTTGGGTATCATTCAGCTTCTTTGCAATACATGGTTTTACTTCTTTATCTGTCATTTATGGGTTTCTATTTTGGTTTGTGATTATTGTGGGAGAGCCAGCATGATCATTCAGTGGTGTCACAACATTCAGATTTTTCATGTTACCATAATTCTTTCCCTGGTTCCTTCTCATCTGGAGACCTTAACACTTATAATTTTTGTACTTATTTTTGTACAGATAAGAATTATTTTATTTCCCTTTCTCACTTCCCTAGGGGACATGACTGTGGAGAATGTTAAGTAGGGTCTTTTGGTTTTGCTTCTATTGCCAAATGTGCTTATTCCGCAGTTTTTTTTTTTTTTTTTTTTAATCAGGCTGTGTGGTTTAACTCACATGTCAGTAGATGACACTTATGGGTATGAGTCAGCTGTGTCCAAACTGGATGGTTGTATTTCTAATCCCTATTTAGTGGAAGAAACTCTCTGTGGCCACAGGCAATGGGCTGATCTATGAAGTGTACAGTGTTCTGAGCTCTCTGCTCAGCCCAGGATAGGGGTCTAAGATGGTGGGGTAGCCAGACCTGGCAGGCACACCTATATGTCCCTCAATAGTTAAGCACAACCTTCAGTGTTGAGGGGGTTTCACAGGGCTACCATCAGGTGCTCATTGGTGTGCCTAGGCACAAAGCTTGGAAACGTCTGTGACCCCAATTTCTCTGCACAGTGGGATGGCTCAGGCTGCTGATCCTGGTGAGCAGGTACTCCAACTGCCTGGAGATTTGCCTCAGCTTGGAGAAGAGGAGGAACCCTGCATCCAGATCCCTACACAGAAAAGGTAAGGCTGACTCAGGCTGCTAATATATGGGAGCAGGTGCTCCAAATGCCTGAACATACGCCTGAGTGTGCATCATTGAGGGCCCCACCTCACCATGATCTGTACTCCAGAAGGCTTGGGGGTGCAGGCTGCTGATCTAGGAGAACCAGAGCTCTGACTTCCCAGTCATACAGTGGAAAGGGCTCTCCACACTAGGATCTCTGTAGAGAAATAGGAGTACCTCAGGCCGCAAATTCAGATAAGTAGATGCTCAAGTGTCTGGAGATATGCCTGCAGATGGAGAAGACAGGGCCCTGATGCACGACAATCTCAGGGGAGAAGCCTGGAGTACCTGGAAATTACACACATAGGCTGATTCCAGGTTGCCAAACTGGCTCTGACTTCAAGTCTCTTCACCCAGGAGAAACTGCAGATGCAGGAGCTTTCCTCCTGCCACAAATGTTCAATGAGGGAGAGCACAATTCCAATGCCTTCTTTTGGGACACCTTCCACAATCATCACCCAGTGATGGTTGTGAAAGTCCCCACTCTGCTCTAGAGAAAGAGCTACAATCTCTGGTCTGAGGTTCAAATGCCTGTGTGGCCATAGTGCCAGGTTACTAAAGAATAACTGACTTTGTATGAACCTGGATTAAAAATGGCATTCTGCTTTTAGTCCTGAGTCTAGGAAAAAGGCCTGCAGCTTTTCCTACTGTTCTTCTTTCTCTGCTTCTCCAAGCGTCTCCCAAGTTAGCTCCATGGCTTGGGAGAAATAAAGTGCTCTTCTCAGCCTGGGTTTCTCAGACCTCCAGTGGAAATGTGAGTCAAAGAGGGAGGCTCTCAGCCTCTCTCACGTACTGGGGCTTCACTCGCTTTTATCAGCTGGATGCTGCCACCAGAGCTGTTTGCTGGTTTTCTCTTCACCAGTATCTGAGTGTCTTTTTCTCTTCTGTTGTACTCCCATTTTCTTTCCTGAATTAAAACTCACAAAGTTGATCTTTAGGCACTGTTTTGCTACTTCTAAATGGCTGAGGCATGCCAAAAGCCTCCAAGATGGTGTCTTGAAAATATCCCATTTTTTTAGAGTGGAAGAGCGCTGGTTTCAAGCAAATAGATCTGATTTTTATGCTGCCATAATCACCATTCCTTAAAATATATATCTACCGGTACTTGAACAAATCTGTTTCCATTAACACTGAATGAAAGCACTTTGTGATTGAGGGAGGGGATGTTTTATAGTTAAGGTAGTACTTTACTTATATATATGTATTCTGTAACTGCCAAACATTCTTTTCAAATGCTGCAAAATATTGGCCTTTGAATATTGCATTAATACCAGTTTTTCTCAAAGTGTGGGCTCCACAGTATGCATCAGAATAACAGCTGTGCTTTTTAAAGATGCATATTTATTAACCCCACACTATACCTATTGATTCTGATTTTCTGGAATTGGGATTTAATATTCTGAATTTTAAATAGGCTTTGAAGTTTATTTCAATGGGCAATGCAAGATGATAACCTCTCTAGACTCTGTAACACTCCAACAGATCTGTTCCTGCAGCTGCTTTCTCCACACAGTCAAAACGATTTGATCCCATGTCTATGCTTGGTCCTATCTCTGACCCTGGGACCAATTTTGTTCTTAGAATTGGAGAATTTAAGGAGCTCTCATTCAGGTGACAAAGTATCAAGAGACCTTGCTTTGACCTTGAGTAATTACCTAAGTAATGCATGATAGAGGCTTCATTCCTGGCTCTGTTGAATCCTTGCTTACTGCTGCTATAGAACATAAAATCTCAGTGATGCACTTATTTCAGATCTAAAGGCTTTTGGAGGACAAAGGTAAAATAAAATTGTAAGGATTTAATTATGCATTTGTTGCCATGTACAAAGCCAGAAATGCTAGAGTGAGATTGATCACTTCTCTTCACTGGAAGAAGACAAGGACATACAATCAGGCTATTGGACTAAGCTGCTCCTGACAATCTAGCAGCACTCCAGACCTCAAATAAATAAAGACCTTAGTTATGTTTTCATCAGCTCTTCCATAGTCCCAAAGCAGAATTTACCAGTGAAGGAAGGGAAGAACACTTGTTTCTATAAGTCATGCTATATAATAATACTAACACCCAGAAAATTCAAATCTTGCTACTCAAAGTGAAGTCTGCAGACCAGCAACATGAACCTCACTTGGTAGCTTATTAGAAATGAAAAATCTCAGGTGCAACCCCAGATATACTATGCCAGAATTTACATTTTGCAAGATCCCCAGGGATCTATATGTCCATTACATTTGAGTAGTTTATCTCTAGAAATATTATTGCATTCTATAGTCTGGCAGAAGGAATACAAGATAGAGAACTAAGGTTTAATAATTTTGCTACTCACACAGAGCTCTCTCCACCTCGGGTGTGAGGCAAACCAGTAAGGTGGCAATGATTGAGAGTCTCTCTGCAGAGTTGCACTGTAGTGTTGAAGCAGCAATTAGAAGGGGCTCAAGACCAGATTCTGTCATTTATTGGTTCTGTGATGTTGGGAAGGTCACTTAATCTCTGTGAATTTCAGTTGCTTTACCTACAAAATAAGACTTTTACAGAATGTCAAATGAGAAAACATGCTTATTAGTGCATTTTAAATTCTCATGTAATTATTTTTATGATATGGCTGGCTCCCAAAACTATGTTTTTGAACTGAGTTCTTCTCCAGAATTCAGATTCTAAATTTACAGCTGCAATGGTAAGCTTAATTTGAGTCAATATATAGTATATGGGAAAGAAAAACAATCAAACTCTCAAGCCAAGGGAGAAATTGAGAACCTGGCACAGGTTAACAAATTGGAATCAGAAAGAATTAGAGAACAGAAACAGGAACATAGGAATTCAGAGTTCCATTTTCATAGAAAAGTTAATAAAATTGCTTAAAAAAATCAAAGGAAACACAGCTAATAATACTCAGAAGGAACATGAAGCATAGTATTATAGTGTTTAATAAATAGTAGATACACAATAAATGGAATGCATGAATTAATACATGAGGGAGTATCACTCTTACAGCTAATAGATGTCAACAAGATAGCATTGGAGATACAAATATAATTAAATATGTGATTAAAAGAACATAAATGTCTCATTACACTGAAGAGAATATATTATCCATAAGCCTGGTTAACACTAAGCCTCGTTATCAGATTAATCTAAGGGTTATACGTGTTGTCTGAGCATCAGAATCATAGTTTCTTGTGTATGTAAAGAGAATTTTCAACAATCTGCATGCAAACTGAAGTGAGTATTCAAATATGACTCAGTTAATTTTCCCATGTAGGGTAATAAATGTGACAGTGAGCAATTTAAAAAGCTGCACCTGTTACTCATGGCATCTAAAGGATGTACTAAAATTGGCAACTACTGCAGTGAACTCTAGACAATAGAATGTAGTATACAATAAACTAAATAAAATGAGAAATGGTAAATTATATGTGTTATATAATTTACACAAATCGAGATTTACATGAATTTGGCTGCATGGGGATTTATATTATTAGTTTTTCTAATAGCCAAACAATCACTTTTACACTATAGTATGACTTCAAGAATTGGCACCAGAAACTTCCATGATTTTCTTTAACAATAAAAATGGATTCATACCAAGATCTTCAGTTAATTGTCTGTTTCTCTAGGGATTCTCACTTTTTTTTTGAAACAGCAGAAGTACCAAGGACATGAAATTTCTGACAATGAGCAAGATTGACATGTGTGATCAGTGGGTTAAAGAGAACTTAAAAATAATATTTACCTTCACAGGCCTCTTGTCATGCATTTTCAGGAATTTCATTTGTCGTATGATGAGTGTAAATGGTTTCTGACATATTTATATGCCTATGCTATCACAAAATGGGAGGTGTTTAAAACGAGAAGTCATATTCTCCACTTGAATGCTGATAACAATTCACCTTTGGTCAACACTGCTTCCAGAAAAACATCAGAGCTCAGGAAAGTTAGTACCAGCCCACTTAGCATCTTCCTAGAGAAAACTGGTGAAGCTTCCTAATAAATTATATAAATTAATTCATCTCTTAAATTAGAAACTATTCTGTAAATTCTGTATTCCGTGAATACAGAAAGAATCATTCAGAACTTGGCTTCACAAAGCTAACAATATATATTTCATTGTTTAGTTCCAGGTGGGCCTCTCTTCCACATAATTTATCCAACACAGCATGGAATAAGGTTATAACATGACATAAACTGGTGTAAGAGATTTCAGAAAAAAATAACAAAACTAAGGATAAAAGACACCAACACTAGTTGCCAGAGGTCATCTGAATATTCTTTTATAAGCCCTTTTCAGATCAAATAGTTTCTTCTGGTATGTCCTAGAACAAACCAAACTCCTTTTGGGATGTCTAGGACTAATTAATGGCCATAGCCTCCCCAAATCCCAAGAAAGGGCCCATATTTTAAGATCCATGAACAGTTAACTCTCTCAGGCTAATGATGCAAAGACACCATCTGCGGTGATCAGCACAATCCTGGAATCTGACAAGCACTGTCATGAGACCCTTGAAGGCAACATGGAAACATGAACAAAAAACTAGGACTATTAGGGGGATCAGTACCTGTGTTAACAAATGTAGGTAAGGTGTGCAATTTAACTACAGATGTCAACGTGGAGAAAAGTATACAGTACTATGCTGGAAACCTCTGTTAGAACTTATCTTGCTTACTGTTTTCCTCAATTGGTTGAATAAGAACATAAAAGGCATATTTGACATTCTGTAGAAATACCAAAAAGATGAAAAAGAAAAACAGGGTCAAAATAGCCAAATAGACATAGCTAGGGGGAACATCTGCCACCAAGGGACTGGCACATTGGGAAGACTGGCACACTCCTAGCAGATCTTCAGAGGGACGGCATTAAGAATGGATGGAGGGAAGACACACATGCTAGGCCAAAGGTGGAGTATATTAGTCTATTCTCACACTGCTATAAAAAGGTGCTAACTGATACTGGGTAATTTATAAACAAAGGAGGTTTAATTGACTCACAGCTCCACATGACTGCGGAGGCCTCAGGAAACTTACAATCATGTCAGAAGGGGAAGCAGGCACCTTCTTCACAAGGGGGCAGAAGAGAGTATGACTGCAAATGGGCGGAACTGTCAAACACTTATAAAACCATCAGATCTCATGAGAATTCACTCACTACCATAATAACAGCATGAGGGAAACCACCTCCATGATCCAACCACCTCCAACCAGTTCTCACCTTCAACACATGGGGACTATGAGGATTACAATTCGAAAAGAGATGTGGGTGGGGACACAGAACCAAACCATATCAGTGAGGAAGCTGAAAGATCTGTTCAGGGCCACCACACACCAGGACTTGTTTCTGATTCCCAGTGACTCCTGAGGAAGGGGTGAGTTGAACGGGCAAGGAGCAACCTGCTATTTCCACTCTGGAATCCTGGGAGAAGACCCCATGACCACCATAGATATTTGAGATGGCAGGAAGAGCTGTTTAGAGAAGTGGTAGGGGCTCCAACTGATGCAGAGCCCAGAGGCTTTTGTGCAGAGCCTCTGTAGTGGAGTATAGTCAAGGATGCCCATCCACGAGGCTTGTCTTGTTCCTATAGGAGACTTTAGCGCTAGAGGAACCACCAGACCTCAACTCTGCAAGGTGGTCTTGCCCATGAGATGGGGCCAGTCAGACCTGAACACCACTTGGTATACTGGCCTCTCCTGGGGCCCAAGCCTGGCTGCACCTGCTTGCAGTGCAACTTCAAGTACCCAGGGGTGATACCTTCTAGGAGCCCGCTTCGTAGTTCTTGTGGTGATGGATTGTACCTCACTAGAGAGAGCTCCAGCTGTCTGCCTGTACCTCCTACAACTTCCACATCCCCATGTGGCTCTGCCTCCAGGCACTTGCCCACAGTTACCCCCTACATTGTTTTGCCAGCACATGCGTACACAGGCTGACCTTGTCTTCCTTTCTCTGACAGGGCAGGTGTGCATCTGCACCCTGTTATGCTACTTCTCCCAGGATGAGTGCACCCCTGCCCCTACTTCCTACTGCACTGTCATTGTCATGGGAACATGGGTGGGCGGAGAGCCTGCCAATCCCATTCCTGCCAGTGCCTGGCTCCTGAGCCCACACAGCCGCTAGCATAAAACAAACTGAGGAAAACAGTGGATGGCCCCAACCTCATTGGCTACTGCCACCCATGGGAAGGCAGACACAGTTCTAAACCAACCAGAACCCCGCCCCTGCATTAATAACAACACTCACACGAACACACATAGTCACTGGCAAAGACACTCCCAAGCTATTTGCCATTGCCACTTCTGTGAATATCCTCACAGAGCCCAGTACCCCAGCAACAGCTAGCACCCTGCTGTAGCTGAAGGGCGTGTACCCTACCATGCTGCTACTGCTGCTGCTGCTGGCACATGCAAATGAGAAGAGAATCCCAGTGATGCTGCCCTACAAAGTGCTTTGGCTGGCCAAACCCATCACAGTGTTGTGACCAGTGGTTCAGGGGCATCTTATTCCCTCCAATATAGAGGGCTTCCAATTTCAAGGAGTGAGAGAACAAAGCCAGGGCCCAATGCCAGTCCCCCAGAGTTAGAGAATTCAGTCCAGGAGTCTTGAGCTAAGCCTTGGTCCCCTAAAATCTTCCAGAAATGAAGCCAGTTGCTTGAGCCCACTTTATATCACAATCAAACCCCCAAGGTAATCATATAGGATAAAAGAAAAAAATTCAAAGAACAGAAATTTCAAATATTGAATGAACATCAACCTACAAAGATAACAAAGAATCAACACAAGCACTCTGACAACTCAAAAAACGAGAGTGTTTTTCCTCCAAACTATTACAGTAGTTCTCAATCAAGGGTTCAAAGCTGAGCTAAGATGGTTAAAAGGACATAACTATCAATCAGAATATGAATAGGAACAAAGATCATCAAGATTTAGGAGAACATTGAACTGCAATTCAAGGAAGCTAGGAATCACAGTAAAATGAGACAGGAGCTGACAGACAAAATAACCAGTATACAAAAGAATGTAACTGACCTGATAGAGATGAAAGAAAAGCACTACAACAACTTTATACTGCAATGGTTAAAATTAATATGAAAGTCTAAGCTAAGAAAAAAAAAATTCAGAGCTTAAAGACTGGCTTTCTAAAATAAGACAGTCAGACAAAAGTAAAAACAGAAGAATATAAAGGAAAGAATAAAACCTCTGAGAAATATGGAATTATGTAAAGAGACCAAATCTACAAATCTTTGGCTTCCCTGAAAAAAATGGGGAGAATGGAAGCAATTTGGAAAATATATTAAAATATATTATCCAGGAGAATTTCCCCAAGCTAGTAAGAGAAGCCAACATTCAAATTCAGAAAATTCAGAGAACTTCCTCAAGATCTTTCACAAGAAGATAATCCCCAAGACTCATAATTATCAGATTCTCTAATGTCAAAAGGAAAGAAAAAAATATTAAAGGCATCTAGAGGGGAAGGACAGGCCACTTACAAAGTGAAGCCCATCAGACTTACAGAGGACCTCTCAGCAGAAACCCTAGAAGACAGAAAAGATTCAACATTCATAAAGAAAAGAAACTACAACCAAGAATTTCATATCTGGTCAAACTGAGCTTCATAAGCGAAGGAGAAAAAAGATCCTTTTCAGAAAAGCAAATGCTGAGGAAAATTGTTAGCACCAGACCTGCCCTAAAAGAGCTCCCAAAAGAAGCAATAAATATGGAAAGGAAAGATCATTACTAGCCACTACATAAACAGACTGAAGTACACATACCAGCAACTACAAAAACAAGTCTACATAATAACCAGCTAACAGCATGATTACTGGATCAAATCCATGCATACCAATAATAACCTTCAAGGTAAACAGGATAAATGCCCCAATTAAAGGGTACAGAGTGGCAAGATGGATAAAGAAGCAAGACCTAATGAAACGTTGTTTATAAGAGATCCATATCACGTGCAATGACACACATAGGCTCAAAATAAAGGGATGGAGAAAAACTTACCAAGGAAATGGAAAACAGAAAAAAGCAGGGATTGCCATCATAACTTTATACAAAACAGACCTAAAATAAACAAAGATTAAAAACACACACACACAAAGAAGGGCATTACATAATGGTGAAGGGTTCAATTCAACAAGAAGACCTATTTACCCTAAATATATTTTCACTCAGCACAGGAGCACACAGATTCCCAAAGCAAGTTCTTAGAGACCTTCAAAGAGACTTAGCTTCCTACACAATAATAGTGGGAGTCTAATACCCCACTGACAGTATTAGATCACTGAGACAGAAAATTTACAAAGATATTCAGGACTTGAACTCAGTATTGGACCAAATGGGCCTGATAGACATCAACAGAACTCTCTATTCCCAAAAAACAGAATATACATTCTTCTCATCATCACATGGCATGTATTCTAAAATTGACCACACAGTCAGACATAAAACAATCTTCAGCAAATGTAAAAGAACTAATATTATACCACATATTCTCTTGGACCATAGTGGAATAAAAATAGAAATCAAGACTAAGAAAATTGATAAAAATCATACAACTACAGGAAAATTAAATAACCTGCTACTAAATAACTTTTGGATAAATAATGAAATTAACATAGAAATCAAGAAGTCTCTGAAACTAATGAGAACAAAGAATACAGCCTACCAGGATCTCTGGGACGGGGGTGAGGCAGTGTTAACAGAAAAAATTGTAGCACTAAATAAATGCTCATATGAAAAAGGTAGAAAGATCTCAAATTAGCAACCTAATGTCACACCAAAAGAAATAGAGAAGCAAGATCAAACCAAATCCAAAGCTATCAGAAGACAAGAAAAATTAGAACTGAAATAAAAGAGATTGAGACATGAAAAAGCATTCAAAAGATCAAGAAATCCAAGAGCTGTTTTTGTTTGTTTGCTTGTCTTTTCTTTTTTTTTTTTT
>NW_016107819.1:375602-382173 GCF_001604975.1 Cebus imitator | reverse complement strand
AAAGCCCAGGGCCCAGCAGATACGCAGCTAAATTCTACTAATGTACAAAGAAGATCTGGTAACATTCTTACTGAAAATATTCCAAAGAATTGAGGAGAAAGGACTCCTCTTCAACTCATTCTATGAGGCCAGCATCATACTGATGCCAAAACCTGGCACAAGCACAATAAAAAAAGAAAACCTAGGCCAATATCCCTTATAAGCATTGATGCAAAAATCCTCAACAAAACACTAGCGATTCAAATTCAACAGCACATCAAAACGCTAATCCACCACCATCAAGTAGGCTTTGTCCCTGGAATGCAAGGTTGTTTCAACATATGCAAATCAATAAATGTGATGCATCACATTAACAGAAGTAAAGACAAAAACTACATGATCATCTCAATAGATACTAAAAAAGCTTTTGATAAAATGTATCCCATTTATGTTAAAAATGCTAAACAAACTAATTACTGAAGAAACGTGACTGAAAATAATAAAAGCCATCTATGGCAGGCCCGTAGCCAACATCACACTGCATGAGCAAAAGCTGGAAGCATTCTCCTTGAAAATCTGAAAAACACAAGGGTGCTCACTCTCACTATTCCTATTCAACATAGTATTGCAAGTCCTAGCCAGAACAATCAGGCAAGAGAATGAAATAAACGGCCTCCAAATAAGAAGAGAAGAAGTCAAATTATTCCTGTTTGCAAATGACGTAATCCTGTATACAGAAAACCCCATAGTCTCAGCCAAAACGCCTTCACCTAATGAAAAAATTCAGCAACGTTTTAGGATACAAAATCATCATTCAAAAATCACTAGCATTCCTATACACCAACAACTGTCAAGCAGCAAGCCAAAACAAGATTGTAATACCATTCACAGTTGCTACAAAAAGAATAAAATATTGAAGAATACAGTTAACTCAGAGAGGGAATAAAAGACACTGCGGATGATCTGAGGGTGGAGGGTGGGTGGAGGGAGAGGACCACAACAAAAAATTATTGGATACTAGTTTAGTACATTGATGACAATATAATCTATACAACAACCCCTGTGACATGAATTTGCCAAAATAACAAACCTGCACATGTAACCCTGAATCTAAAAGAAAAGTTTAAAAAAAAAAAATACAAAGAAAAATAAAAATACGCCACAGAAAAATGGTCAAAGCATATAAAGAGAAATTCATCTAAAAATACAAAATTACTTAGCTTCATAATTATAAAAATGCAACTCCTCTACCAGTTCCCAAATATTTTTTAAAAACATGAAAAATATTTATTACTTTAAAAATTACAAAATCAATGTGAAAAATCGCAAGCATTCTTATACACCAATAACAGATTAACAGAGAGCCAAATCAATAGCGAACTCCCGTTCACAATTGCCACAAATAGAATAAAATACCTAGGAATACAACTAACAAAGGATATAAAGGATCTGCTCAAGGAGAACTATAAACCATTGATCAAGGAAGTAAGAGAGGACACAAACAGATGGAAAAACATTCCATGCTTATGGTTAGGAGGAATCAACATCGTGAAAATGGTCATACTGCCCAAAGTAATTTGTAGATTCACCATTATCCCCATCAAGCTACCAATGACCCACTTCACAGAACTGGAAAAAACACCTTAAACTTCATATAGAACCAAAACAGAGCCTGCATAGCCAAGATGATCCTGAGCAAAAATAACAAACCTGGAGGCATCACGCTACCTGACTTCAAACTACACCACAAGGTTACAGCAATCAAAACAGCATGGTATTGGTACCAAAACAGAGATATAATCAGTGGAACAGAACAGAGGCTTTGGAGGCAACGCCACACATCTACAACCATCTGATCTTTGAAAAATGAGACCAAAACAAGCAATGGAGAAAGGATTCCCTGTTTGATAAATGGTGTTGGAAAAACTGGCTAGCCATGTGCAGAAACCAGAAACTGGACCCCATCCTGACACCTTACACTAAAATTAACTCCAGATGGATTAACGACTTAAACATAAGACCTAATACCATACAAACCTTAGAAGAAAACCTAGGCAAAACCATTCAGGACATAGGCATAGGCAAGGACTTCATGACTAAAACACCAAAAGCATTGGAAACAAAAGCCAAAATAGGCAAATGGGATCTAATTAAACTCTAGAGCTTCTGTATAGCAAGAGACACAATCATTAGAGTGAACCAGCAACCAACAGAATGGGAAAAAAATGTTTGCAAGCTATCCATCTGATGAAGGGCTAATGTCCAGAATCTACAAAGTCCTAAAACAGATTTACAAGAAAAAAACAAACCCATTCAAAAGTAGGCAAAGGATATAAACAGACACTTTTCAAAAGAAGACATATATGAGGCCAAGAAATACATGAAAAAATGTTCAACATCACTGGTCACTAGAGAAATGCAAATCAAAACTATGTTGAGATGCCACCTCATGCCAGTTAGAATGGCAATCATTAAAAAATCTGGAGACAACAGATGATGGAGAGGATGTGGAGAAATAGGAACACTTTTACACTGTTGGTGGGAGTGTAAAGTAGTTCAACCATTGTGGAAGACAGTGTGGTGATTCCTCAAGGATCAAGAAATAGAAATTCCACTTGACCCAGCAATCCCATTACTGGGTATATACCCAAAGGATCATAAATCATTCTATTATAAAGACACATGCACACTTATGTTCATTGCTGCACTGTTTATAATAGCAAAGACCTGGAACTAACCCAAATGCCCATCAATGATAGACTGGACAAGGAAAATGTGGCACATATACACCATGGAATACTATGCAGCCATAAAAAAGATGAGCTCATGTCCTTTGTAGGGACATGGATGAATCTGGAAACCATCATTCTCAGCAAACTGACACAAGAACAGAAAATCAAACACCGCATGTTCTCACTCATAGGCAGGTGTTGAACATTGAGAACACATGGACACAGGGATGGGAGCATCACACACTGAGGTCTGTTGGGGGTGCTAGGGGAGGGATAGTGGGGGATGGGGAGGTTAGGGAGGGATAACATGGAGAGAAATGCCAGATATAGGTAACGGGGGGGATAAATCTCATATAAACAGTCTTGATATTTAGAATCAGAAACGTCAACTTTATAGCTGGAGGATGAAGGAGAAATGAAGTAGTAGTAACATGTAATGAGGGAAAAAAAAAACTCTCAGGAATTGTGTGAATAGAGAGCTCAACAGGACCCAATATTATAATATATGAATCCCCCTACCAAACCTATTTTCTATTTTAGTAATTTCCTGTTTAAAAGGTCTGCCTTATTTTATAAAGATCAAACAATCCTGTGAATGTAGCAATAATCTATTTGAGAGAGACAGAGAAAGAAGAACAGAAAGAGGGAGGAAGAAAGGAAGGAGGAAGACTACTATGCAATGCTGTAGAGGTCACATGAATCCTGCACTTTAGCAAGTTTCATGAACAAGAAAACTTTGCACTAGACAGTGTGGGGCATTATCAAGGCCAGTGTTTGTGCAGGAAAGGGCACAGTCCTGTAGCTGTGATGACTGGTAAAAGGGTAAGGGTGACAAGGCCCCAGGGAACAAAAATCTTTTAAATCATGGTTTTCTCAAATGTAATCTTGATCAAACACTCAACTATCATCCATCCAACTTCAAAGCCAGTTTCCCAATAATCCTACCAAGTACCTTAATGCTTTTATTCAAAAAGTGTGTCTTCCTTTTGGACATATTGAATCCCTCATTTAGCCTTGTAGATGGGGAAACAAGGAGAGCTAGACTCCAAGACCACCTGCGGTGTCCAAGTCTCAGGAGAGAGCTCCAATAGCTGGGTGGAAGAAGAAGAACTAGGGCACTCAAAAGATCCACTCGACTCAGACAGGGAGAACTGGATTCTCCTACATCTTTTAGATTATCTGCCAAATATAAAAATTGTAGGTAACGAAATATGGGAGCTCTATAGAGATCAAATTATCAGGTGATGATGTTGTATTAGATAATTGTTGAGCCCCTGTTTAAATGGAAATTTTTTCCATTGTTTACATTGATTGTCATGCCACAAAAGAGGAATGTAAATATAATAATTGATTGGAGTTAGACATATTTGTACATAAGTCCTATTGCTGTTTTTTATAGCTGTGTGAAGTGAGCAAGTTACTTAACCTCTCTAAGCCTTGGTTTCCAAACTCAAAACAAAAAAGGGGAGATGATAGTTTTACAGTCAATAGAAGGATGTGAGGAAGAAGATACTACTACTTTTTGATAAACAAGAATGGTGCAGGAGAAACACTCTTATGCTTAAAACAAACTACACTTGAACATTCATAGCTTTTTTACTTCAGAAGATACAATAAATTCACTAGAGAAATCATTTGATTGAGGCCCTCTACTTGCGTTTTTAATTACACAGCCTGTATTGTAAATAGGAGTCGCCGTTTCTCAGTATCATGTAGTTCCAAGGTGACTTTTCAGAAACAGAATTAAAAATGGTATCCTGTTGCATTAAATTGCGCTTATCAAAAAAAACTCTTCTATTGCAAATCTCCATGATACTCCTTTCCAGGTGCCGTGTGAAAATGCTGTTCTGTGTTGTTGATATTGCTTAATAACACTTGTCTTTGCGTGTTTACACAGCACAATGTAATCTTACATTGTGTGTGTGTGTTTGAGTGTCTGTACGTAAACACATTTTTAAATAACTCAGTAAATCCTTCAGAGTGAGTATAACCAGACAGCTATGCACGTTATTAATACAGTACATTGTATCCCAGATTATAAGGTCTGAATTCCATTTAGTTGAACAGGAAAGCACTTTTTCGGTAAGTCATTTTCAATAATCTTTCGTTTGCTCAGAGAGGTTAGCATGATGGAATGCTTCTATCTCCCTTTTCTTATCATACTGGTCTTGTAACTCAGATCTCACAGGTCAAACCTGTGTTAATTCCTCTCACCCTCTAACCAAAAGCAAGATGCTTCCTAGAACAAATTAAATCCAGGTGATGTAACAATCTTTGCCAGTTCTTGAAGTAATCTGTTGTAGAGTTATTTGACAACTTAGAAATAACTAGGATTAAAAACTTTGGAGCCACCATCTTTCAAATAAATGCTTTTAGACATTAAACATTCTTCAAAGATGACTGCAAAATTTCATCTAAAGTTCACATTTAAGTAAAACTTGTTTCTTGATGGTTTTGTAAAGACTTTTTAGGTCTTGAAGATGAGAAATTTGACATAAGGTTTTTTTTTCATCATTGTCTACTCATCAAGAAATCGGGCATTGCCTTGGGTGTGCTTCTACACCTCATATTAGTATACATGTATACCGGCATATCTGCATAAAACATTCAGGATAGCACTGTTGACACAAATGAAAGTAGTATCAGCAATGTAAATGTACAGAAATATTTGAAATTATGATGAAATCATACAAAGTAATCCTAAAATGATTCAGATGCATGTAAGTCTCAAATAAAACATTAGGGACTCTGCTTTCACTTTAATAATCCAAGACAGACACTGATGGAGATGGTTGTATTTTATGGCATATAGTTGATTCATACTCCTCAGAGGTGGTTGCAGTGTTTATTACATAAGCAAGGTTGGCAGAGATGATACAATCTGCATGCATTTAAAAAGTAACAGTTTGAACTTGATTCTGAATGTGGGCCTTAAAATCAGGAATATGCTGTCAGTCAACATTTTACTTTCATGTTTGGTAATTACCGTTAGCTACTTTTTCTACCAAAGACACAGGATTTTGTAAAGTGGCTTAGGGATAGGTACTCAGGTTTATCAGTGGACAGCAGGCCAATTGGTATTATTTTGGGTTCAGATATCTCCACGAGTTTTCTGGTTTGTGAATAATTGTGAGTGTCCGATTCATTTAGTATCATCCTCTCTGAAGGCTATCCAAAAAGCAGGGATATTCGGATAGTTGGTAGGTTTGCATATACTGATATAAACCCACTTTCCACCAGTAAAATTAAATCCCCTGAAGCAATTTCCTAGGACAAGAAGAAGGTATTATTCAATACACTATGGCACTGGTTAGAAGACCTAGAATGAATTACAGTAAAATAAAAAATCCAAACAGAGAGCAATTTCACCCAAATTCAAAGATTGTATGCATGAAATAGCATAGACTCTTACTGATAAATGATATCATTTGGGAGGCTAGTTTGGCAATTCTGAGTCATTAACCTGACTGACTATACCTTATTGTTGACGATATTCAATAAAAATAATGCAAGAACTACATTATAAATGTTCATAAATCATTACACTGGAGTATTTACAATATTTACAAAACATTACTTATGATCATCTGGCACACGGAAGACTTCATCAGTCATCTCCCTGGCAATTTAAAACTTCATGTGACAAATTCTAGCTAATAAGATGCACACAGAAAGGGCATGGTTTTTTCTGGATTCAAGCAACGATTAGTTATCTAATCTCTCTTATTCCTTGCTGCTTCAACCTAAGAGGTCATTGTCTCTAGATCAGACTATGGAATGGTGGAAATTCTATCAGCTCATATCACTGAGATGAAATATAAAGAAATACTTTGCTAAAAACTTATATTAACTTACAAGGA
>NW_016107819.1:272735-375497 GCF_001604975.1 Cebus imitator | reverse complement strand
GATGGAGTCTTGCTCTGTCTCCCAGGCTGGAATTGCAGTGGCGTGATCTCGGCTCACTGCAACCTGTGCCTCCCAGTTTTATGCAATTCCCCTGCCTCAGCCTCCTGAGTAGCTTGGATTACAGGCCCCCACCACCATGCCTGGCTATTTTGTGTTTGTTTTTTTGAAAACAAACATTTTGATAAGTCATTACAATTTGAGGCTTGTCATTTAACAAAGGTAAAATGTCACCTATTCTGTATATATTAAAGGTGAAAAGATAAAAAATGCGATAGGCAGTCATTCCCCATGGATTCAAATCTAGATTGCTGGTCCACTCAGCCAAGGTTATGTCTCTGGGGGTGGTGGGCAGGGGTAGTTCAGAGTCCATTTGGGATGAAATTGACCACTTTCAAGACTGGGGATGAAGCAGGAATTTGAGGGTAGTTAGAGGGAAGAGAAGGCAGGACAATTTACATCAGATTTAAAGCTGAAAATGGTCTCAAATCTTGGCTGCTGTTTAGTAGCAAATTTTTACAAGTGACCCAAGAAAGGTCTTGACACAAGAATGATTCTACACTGATAATTACTGAATCAGATGGTAAAAGAAAGGATCACCATCCTCAAAATATGAAAGGTAACCAGGCTTTAGTGGTGTCTGCATTCTATATGTTCACCAAGCAATTCCCAATTTTCACTAAATAAGCATAGTGGAACTATTTCAGGGTTAATAATGATGGTTTAGCAGTGACTTTTGTCCTGGGGTATAAATTTGGATTCTGTATACTTGAGAAAATTCATGGTATTATGGAGAATGTAGGTAGACCAAGAGAAGAAAAAGTAAAAGACAAAGGAAAATGTAAAATAGAAATATAGGCAGGAGAATTAGAATTGTCTGTGTCCCATTGTTTCTAGGCTCTGAGACTTCCAATAGTGAAACACAGGGGAAACAGACATCAAGTGACATGCCAATGAGCAGAGGCTTCAGGTAAATGCTGAGCTTATATACTGGAGATATGAAATGAGGTAATAGAAAACACTGTGACTGACAATTATTTGGAAAAAAATGGTTGAAAATCTGTTACCAAAAGTAAAAGATTAAAAAGTAAGAGCCTCTTTCTTTTAGGGTTCAGAACACAAAAATCAAGATAATTGCAATGACTTTTCTGTATTTGTTTCCCCTATAAATTATGAATAAATGTATATTTTCATGGTCAAATTAGAAATCAGATTCCTTTACATCAAAAAGCTCCTGTGTGTCAAAAATCTCAGGATGACCAAAATTTTCTATGACTTGTTGGCATTTCTTCATTTTTTAATTCAGCTTTCTCCAGAGATATGATTTGATGTATTTCCCTCTCAGAATAATACTAGCAACAATTGTAACATTTGTATTCAAATAGTGTGTTAAAAGTTTCAAAGTAGTTCCATGCCATCATATTTAATTCACATAACCACCCTCTGAGATAGCATTTAACATTATTTTAAAGAATAAGATGATGTAGCTGAAGCTCAAAGCCGCAAGGTCACTTGTCTACAGTTATGCAACTGGGAATCTCAGCGTTCACATTTGAATCCAGTAATCGCTGATTCCAGGAGCAATGCTTTTTCCTCTATTGTAGCCTCCGGATTGAGAGAGTAGGTAGTAGAATCTCCATTTACAGATAATAAATTGAGAAATACATGGCATTATATTTTAGAATATGATTTTTATATCATCTATATTGGCTATAATTTACTTATTGAAGTAAATTTATTTTTACCACCCTTCAATAAAATTACTTTAAGCTATAGATATAGACACCAGATCAGTGTTTGCCTGGGGTAGGGGAAGCATTCCATGGTGTATATGTACCACATTTATTTTTTTAAAGTATAGTGTAAGTAAAACTAAATGCACACATTTTAAGTGTACAGTTCAATGAATTTTGACAAATGTATATATACAATTGGGTGATCAAGACCTCATTCAAATAATGGAACACATCATCCCAGAAAGTTTCTTTGTACCCTATTACATTCAATTGCCTTCTCCCACCCAAGGCAAACACGGATCTCATGTCTATATCTACAGCTTATTTTTGTTGGTGCTATAACTTTATATATGTATATAAAATTATACATGTTGTTTTTATGTCTAGCTTTGTTTACTGACTACACATTTTTAAAATTCGCCCATGTGATTGTAGTATCAGTAGTTTACTCTCTTTTCTAAATTACTGAATCATATTACATTGTATGTGCATATCACAATTGGTTTATCCACACACCTATTGGTAGACATTAGGTATTTTTTAGTTTTGAGGTGGTATTAGGTTGGTGCAAAAGTAATCATGGTTTTGCAGCACCTAATATAAATGAAGTTGCTATATGCATTCTTATACAACTTTTTATGTAAATATATGATTTTATGTTGCACAGGTAAATACCTAGGATGGATTGAAAGTGCTGAATTACCAGAGAAATGTATGTTTGATTTTGTTAGAATCTGTCAAGCTGTTTGCCAAGGTTATTGCACAATTTGCCCCTACCACCACCAAAGGGTTAAAGCTTCAGTTGTTCTATACCCCTCTCCAAACCTTGGTGTTATTAGTCTTTTACATTTTAGATGATGTGCAATGGTATCTGATTGTGGTTTTATTTAGTATTTCCCTAAGGAATAATAATGTTAAGACATGTTGTTATTTGCCATCCCTATATTTCCTTCTGTGAAGTATATGTTCAAATCTTTTCCTATATTTAAAATCATGTCATTTGACTCCATGTGCAGTTTGAAAGAATGTGTTTTGCATTTATTGCACATAGGATTCTGTAAATATTGATTAGTTTAAAGTTGGTTTAAAATTGATTGATAGTGTTATTCAGGTCTTCCATATTGTTACTGATTTATATCTACTTCTATCAATTACCGAGAGAAAGGTACAAAAATCCCTAGTTATAATTGTAAGTGTCTGTTGATACTTGTAATTTTGTCAGCTTTTGCTTTATGAAGTTAAATTTTCTGTTACTAAATGTATACATGTTTATGACTTATGACTTCCTATTGAAGTGTTCATCTTAGCACTATGAAATCTTTCTCTTCATCTCTTAAAATACTGTTTTAAAGTTTAATTTTTGGATTTTAACATAACCTTTCCAGCTTTCTTACTCTTACTCTGTACATAGTATGTATTCTCATTTTATTTTCTTTAAGTTTAGGGGTACATGTACAGGTTTTTTATATAGACAAACTCTGGTTATAGAGGTTTTGTACACATTATTTTATCACCCAGGTGTTAAACCTAGTAGTTATTGTTCCTGATCCTGTCCTTCCTCCAACCCTATAGTCTCTGCTAGGTCCCAGTGTCTCTTGTATCTCTCTATGTGTCCATGTGTTCTTACTATTTAGCTCCCACTTGTAAGTGAGAACTTGTGGTATTTGATTTTCTGTTCCTACTTTAGTTTGCTAAGGATAATGACCCCCAGCTCCATCCATAATCTCCTTTGTAATGGCTGCATAATATTCCATAGAGTATATGTACCATATTTTCTTTACACAGTCTAACATTTACTGGCATTTAGGTTGATTCCATGTGTTTGCTACTGTGAATAGTGCAGCAATGAACATTAATATGCATATGTCTTTCTGATAGAATGATTTATATTCATTTGGGTATATACACAGTAATGGAATTGCTAGGTCGAATGGTTTTTCTATTTTTAGGTCTTTGAGGAATTGCCACATTCTCTTCCTCAATGGTTGAACTAATTTAGATTCCCACCAACATTATACAAGCATTTCCTCTTCTCTGAAACCATCCCAGCATATGATACTTCTTGACTTTTTAATCATATCCATTCTGACTGTTGAGATGGTATCTCACTGTGGTTTTGATTTGCATTTCTCTAATGATTGGTGATGTTGAGCTTCTTTTCATATGCTTGTTGGTCACATCTATGTCTTCTTTTGAGAAGTGTCTGTTCATGCCCTTTGCCCACTGATTAATAGGTTTTTGTTTTTGTTTTTTTTACATTTATTTATGTTCCTTATAGATGCTGGATATTAGACCTTTTTCAGATGCATAGTTTGCAAAAATTTTCTCCCATTTTGTAGGTTGTCTGTTTATTCTGTTGATAGTTTGTTTTACTTTGCAGAAGCTCTTTAGTTTAATCTGATCCCACTTGTCAATTTTTGCTTTTGTTGCAATTGCTTCTGGCATCTGTGTCATAAAATGTTTGCCCATTCCTATGTCCAGAATGTTATTGCCTAGGTTGTTTTCCAGGGTTTTTATAGTTTTGGGTTTTACATTCCAGTCTCTAATCCATCTTGAGTTAATTTTTGTATATGGTATAAAGAAGGTGTCCAATTTCAATCTTCTGCATATGACTAGACAGTTATCCTAGCCTCATTTATAGAATAGGGAGTCCTTTCCCCATTACTTGTTTTTGTCAGCTTTGTCAAAGATCAGACAGTTGTAGGTGTGTGGCCTTATCTATGGATTATCTATTGTATACCATGGGTTTATGTGTCTATTTTTGTACTAATAACCATGCTGTTTTGGTTACTGTAGCCCTGTAGTATAGCTGGAAGTCAGGTAGTGTTATGACTCCAGTTGTTTTTCCTTTTGCTTGGGATTGCCTTGGTTATTTTGGCTCTCTTTTGATTCCATATTAATTTTTAAACAGTTTTTCCTAGTTCTGTGAAAAATGTCATTGATAGTTTGGCAGGAATAGCACTGAATCTGTAAATTGCTTTGCAAAGTACAGCCATTTTAAAGATATAGATTCTTCCTATCCATAAACATGAAATTTTTTTTCCATCTGTTTGTGTCATCTCTGAAAAAGAATTTTTTTTTTGAGCGGTGGTTTGTAGTTCTCCTTACAGAAATCTTTCACCTCCCTAGTTAGCTGTATTCCCAGGCATTTTATTCTTTTAGTGGCAATTGCAAATAGGGTTGTGTTCTTCATTCAGCTCTCATCTTGGCCATTGTTGATGTACAAGAATGATAGTGATTTCTGTACAATGATTTTACATGTTGAAACATTGATTGTCAGCTTAAGGAGCTTTTGGGCTGAGACTATTGGATTTTCTAGTTATAGAGTCATATCATCTGCAAACAGGAATAGTTTTACTTACTCTCTTCCTATTTGGGTGCCCTTTATGTCTTTCTCTTGCCTGATTGCCCCGGCCAAGTACTTCCAATATAATATTGAATAGGAGTGGTGAGAAAGGACATCTTTGACTTTTGTGGGTTTTCAAGGGGAATACTTCTAGCTTTTGCCCATTCAGTATGATGTTGGCTGTAGGACTGAGATATACAGCTGTTATTATTCTGAGGTATGTTCCTTCAACACCTACTTTAGTGAGAGTTTTAGCATGAAGGGATGTTGAATTTTATTGAAAGCCTTTTCTGCTTTTGTTGAAATATTCATGTGGATTGATTTTCAATCTATTTCTATCTTCAATGTCTCTTTTGTTTCCTGTCAATAATTTCTTATTAAGTCTTGATTTTTTAACAAATCTGAAAATCTCTGCTTCTAATTAAAGTGTTTAATCAATTTACTTTACATGGGATTGAAATTATTGAGTTTTACTCTATGATTCTGGTATGTTTTTCCAGTTTGCACTTTTTTTTTTTTTTTTTCCTTGAGGTGGAGTCTAGCTCTGTCACCCAGGCTGGAGTACAGTGGCATGATCTCTGATCACTGTGGGGTGGCCACAGAATTTCTAATTGCTAGTAATGTTGAGCATCTTTTCATGTGCACATTGGACATTTGTGATTTTCTTCTGAAAAATGTTTCTTCTAATCTTTTGCTTGAATTAAATTTTTTACATTTGATTTTTTTATGTTGGCTTCGTAGATATACCTCTTTTCATTTCTTTAGTGGTTTTACTAGGATTAATTATATGTTATCTTAATGTATCAAAGTCTAATCAATATCATAACACAATGCTTCATATTTTATACCTTCACTTTCATGGTTACTATTTCATAATTCCCACTTTTCATTTAACAGAAGACATTTTACACTTTCCCACATCCAAATTCCCACTTCACATTGCCAAGTAGCACTTGTGGAACACTCCCACACAGACTTCAAGGACCTTCGTTTCACATCTTTCTCCTTTCTTGTTGTCTGACCTGCAAAATCCAGAAATTTCAGCTGCCCCAAAATCTAATCTCTGTATCCTGAGATTAGATACATGAGCAAGACTATCTCATATTTTGCTTACATCCTAGTTCACTGCACTGTTTTTGAAAAATTGCACCAATCAATGAACTCAGATGTCCTGGAACTCAGTTGTATGCTTACCATCTCTAACTATCACAGTTGTCTAGTTGGCAATACCTGAAAAACATTTCCTCAAAAAAATTGTTTATTAATTGTTTATATTGAGAGGGTTAGTACTAGTTACAGGATCATAGGCAGAAACAGAAGTCTGTTTTAGCCAAAGAAATTTGAAGACTTTTTAAAAAATATGATCTTTGTCTACCTCCTTTTTACAATAGACCTAACAAAATAGAAGATCTAAATTTTAGTAGCAGGAAAAAAAAATGATTTTGTTTTGCAAGCCTATAGTATTTAATGTCTTTAATAAGTAAAATATAACTATTAATAGATTCATAAATATATTAGATAATATAGATTATATATATTAGAACTAATCAATTAGGTTAAATTATATATAAGATTACTTTATAGTTAAGAAATCTTGGTGCAGTCATATTAAGCCTGGTACTCACCCTGTCTGATGCCTTGATTTTCCTATGTTTTTTCTGGTTAAGAGTTATAATACCTGAGATCTCTACCAGTAAATCTTTAGAATTAAGCAAAATAACTTCTAACATGTTCTCAGAGACATTGTATAAAGAACACTTTCTTTATAATGTTACCATGATCTCCTATTCATATTAAAGATGTAGAGTTTCCGGGCTTAGAGACACTGTTACAAATGAAATTGTTATAATATCATACTAAAAAACTAAAGTATCTTAGTGCATGTCTCTACTAGGCACTTCTGCAAGTTGACCATATAATACTTACTGTGGAAAGCAATTAGATGCTAATCAGTAAAGCTTAACTTTTAAAAAGCGCACAAAAATTGAGGAAGAGCTTGTTAACTTTCTTTCTTTGTCAGATAATGAAATTTAATAATGACAGTTCAAGTCATTTTTAGATTTTATAGAACTGGAATGAAATGGGGAATTTACCTTAGCTGTAGCATTAAGAATGGTATTATGTCATAATCAACTTTTACAAATACTGATTTGACTAGAATAAATCACCTATTCATTATTACATTAGGAAAAGCATTGACTCTGGCACAATATGATAGCTTTAAGTCAGTGGTTATCCATGATAGCATTCTTAAATGGCGTAGTATTCACTGTGCTACAATGGAAGCACACTATGCATTTTATATGGTATTTCAGAACATCATAGTGCCAAACTATATGAAAATAACTGAAATATATGTCTTGGGCAATTTTCCCAGATAACTGGAAATTACTAATCTTTGCGACAGTTTCCATGTTTGTATATCTCTTTGCTGGTGTGATTTGATGCTCTGATTATGAATTGTGAGTTCTAATAACAATAATTGTTAGCTATTATTAGCATTATAATTGATATTTTACTTAATCGCCTTGCATTTTTGTTATGTAATTTGCATTTGTTTTGAGCTTTAATCACAGCTACCACTTTGGAAAGTAGGTAACACCCAATGCTCAAGTAACATACATTATGAGGAAGTTGAAGCTCAAGGAAGTTATATGACTTGGCAAAATTCACAAAAGTTAGAAGAAATATATTTAAAACAGAAAACCAGGACTCTGTGACCCTAAATACTAAACATTTAATGATATAATTAGGCTATCTCACTGATATGGTTTGTATCTCTTCCCACCCAAATCTCACCTTGAATTGTAAGAATCCCCACACATCAAGGGCCAGGTCATGTGGAGAGAACGGAATCATGAGGGCAGTTTCCCCCATACTGTTCCTGTGGTAATGAATAAGTCTCATGAGATCTGATGGTTTTATAAATGGTAGTTCTCCTGAACAAGCTCTCTTGCCTGTCACCAGGTAACCATGTAAGATGTGACTTTGCTCCTCATTCGCCTTCTGCCGTGATTGTGATGCCTCTCCAGCCATGTGGAACTGTGAGTCAATTAAATCTCTTTCCTTTATAAATTACCTAGTGTCAGGTATGTCTTTAGTAGCAGCATGAGAACAGACTAATATACTCACTTATTTTTATAAAGTAGTAGTCATTTATATAAGATTTCCACATGTGCTGCCTTGCAGTCCCCTTTTAATCTTTATATAAAATCTCTGAGACTTGGTGCAAAAACTGGAAAATTAAGACTTGATTAAGATTTAATACCAATTAAGTAGCGGGGCCATAAAATGAACCCAGTTTTATCAAATGACAGGCCAAGTATTCTTTCCAGTAATTCATATTCTCTCTCTAATATCAACTTTTTGAGGCTTTTTACTCTAACCCATAAACCGCTATCACAGTTCATTCTAGCATATTTTATCTAGAGGAAATCAGAAAAATTGAGTTCTAGGGTTAAGGAGGTACACTCCCCTCACAATATATCCTTCAGAATTGTTAATACAATGTAAAGCTGACATTAAGACATTTTGCCCTCATCCATCAAATGTATGATTAATTAGTTCGTGTATTCAGCCATATAGACCTCTATTTAGCATATGTTTGCTATGGTTGGAATTTGTTCCTACCAAAACTCATGTTGAAATTTTATTCACAAAGTGGCAGTGTTTGTGGTGAGACCTAGTTGGAGATGTTTGGGTCATGAGGGCAAATCCGTCATGAATGTATTGGTGCCATTCTCACGGCAGTGAGTGACTTTTCACTCTGGCAATACTGGATGACCTCCTTTGAGAGTGGGCTGTTACAAAGCCAAGTTGCCCCTCAGGTTTTGTCTCTTTGTACATATCTGTTTCCCCTTTGACCTTCTCTACCATGTTATGATGCAGCAAGAACGCCCTCATTAGAAACAAAGGCCTTAATCTACCCAACCTGCAAAACCACCAGTTAAATAAACCTTGACTCAGCAATCCCATTACTGCGTATATACCCAAAGGACTATAAATCGTTCTATTATAAAGACACATGCACATGCATATTCATCGTGGCACTGTTTATAATAGCAAAGACCTGGAACCAACGCAAATGCCCATCAACAATAGACTGGACAAAGAAAATGTGGCACATATACAACGTAGAATACTATGCAGCCATAAAAAACGATGAGTTTGTGTCCTTTGTAGGGACATGGATAAACCTGGAAACCATCATTCTCAGCAAACTGACACAAGAACAGAAAATCAAACACTGCATGTTCTCATTCATAGGCGGGTGCTGAAAAATGAGAAGACCTGGACACAAACAGGGGAACATCACACACTAGGTTCCGTTGTGTGGGCTATGGGAGGGATAGGGGGAGGGAGGGATGGTGGGAGGGAGGGCGGGAGAGGGATAACGTCAGGAGAAATGTCAGGTATAGGTGATGTGGGGATGGTGGCAACAAACCACCTTGCCATGAATGTACCTATGCAACAATCTTGCATGATCTGCCCATGTACCCCAGAATCTAAAGTACAATAAAAAAAATAAGTAAATAAAAAATAAAAATAAGTAGAAACAAATTACCCAGTCTCAGGTATTCTGTTACATAAACACAAAATGAACTCTGACAGAAAATGGAAAGCTTTGGAGTTGGGTGTTGCTATAAAGATACTGAAAATGTGGATTCAGCTTTGGAACTGGGCAATGGACAGAGATTAGAATAGTTTGGAGGAACAGGTTACAAAGAGATTGCATCGCAGTGAATGGAACATTAAGAGGAATTCTGGTGAGGACTCAGAAAAAGACAAAAATACCAGGGAAAGCTTGGAAGAGATTGCTTAATTGGTTTTGACCAAACTGCTGGTAGAAATGTGGACAAAAGTAAGGAGTGTTTATTTTGAAACTGGAGCAGAGATCATCCTTGTTATACAGTTGCAAAGAACATGGTTGCATTGTATCCATGCCCTAGGATATTGAGAAAAGCTGAACTCAAGAGGGATGAACTGGGATACCGGCTGGAAGAAATTTCTGAGCAGCAAAATCCTCAAGAAGTGACATGATTTCATTGAATAGCTTATGCTCAGTTATGGCAGGAAAGAAATGAGCTAACAGCAGAATTTATAATTAAAATGAAAGCAGAGTACAAAAGTTTGAAAAATTCACAGTCTGGCTGTGTGGTAGAGAATCAGTGTTTTCAGGACAGAAATCTAAAGATATGTCCTATAAACTGGTTGCTAAAGAGATTAGCAAAAGAGAAAACGGAGCCAGGTGATTAACTATCAGAAAAATGGAAAAAAGGCCCTGAAGGCATTTCAAAGACCTTCAAGTTTGCCCATTCCATCACACCCCCAGAGGCCTAGGAGAACACAATGATTTGGGGGAATAGGCCCAGGGTGCTGCTGCCCTGTCCACCTAGGGTGCTACTCCCCTATCCTAGCCTCTCCACCTAACGCAGCCATGGCATAAATGGCCCCAGGCACAGCTTCGCTGTTGCTCTGGATGGCACAGGCAATAAAGCAGCTTCCATGTGGTATTACGTCGGCAAGCCCACACACTGCAAGAGCTATTGAGATGTGGCTTCCTTTACTAAGATTTCAAACGATGTACAGAAAAGCTTGCAGGTCCAGGCAGAGATTTGTCAGAGGAGCAGAGTCACTGTAGTACTAGGGTAATGCTAAGCAGGAATGTGAGGTCAGAGCTGCCACAGAATATCCTCTGGATAAGGTCTGTTGGAGCTACAGAGATGAGGCCACCACAGGGACCACAGAATGTACAGCCACTGACAGCATGTAACATCAGCCTGTAAAAGTTGCAAGCATTTGACTTCAATCAATGAGAGTAGCCATGTTGGCTGCATGAAGGAAAGCCATGGGTGTGGGGCCACCTCAGGTCTTGGCAGCTCACCCCTCACATCAGTGTGTTCAGGAAGTAGAACATATAGTCAAAGGAGATTATTCTAGAACTTTAAGATTTAGTGTCTGCCCTGCTGGGTTTAGGACTTGCATGAGGACTATGATTTCTTTCTTGTGGTCAGTTTAGGTCTTTGGAATAGAAAGAAATGTTTATCAAACATCTGCCCCACCATTGCATCTTGGAAGTAAGAAAGTTATTTTTGATTTTACAGACCTCATAGCTGGAATAAGTTGACCTTGAGTCTCAATAAGGTTTTGGACTTGGGACTTTTGAGTTGGAACTGGAACAAGTTAAGACTTTTAGGGCTACTGTGATGAAAGAATTGTATTTTGTATGTGAGAAGGACTTGAGTTTGGGGGAAGTAGAAGTAGATTGCAATAGTTTGATGTGGTTTATACCCACAAAACCTCATGTTGAAATTTATTCTCCAATATGGCAATGTTGGGAGGTGGACCTAGTGAGGGGTGTTTGGGTCATGGGAGCAGATCCCAAATGAATGGCTTGGTGCCATTCTTGCAGTAGTGAATTCTCACTCTAGCAAAACTGAATTAATTCCTGTGAGAGTGGGTTGTTATGAAGCCAGGATGCCTCTTAAAATTTGCCTCTTCGCATGTGCCTGCTTCTCCTTTGACCTTTTCCATCCTGTTATGATGCAGCACAAAAGCTCTCACCAGAAGCCAGGGTCGTGCCTTTGAACTTTCTAGCCAGCAGAATCATGAAAAAAATAAACGTTTATTCTTTATAAATGATCCAGCCTTGTATATTTTGTTGTAGCAACACTAAACAAATGAAGACACCAACCTTGTCCCAAATGTTCTAACAGTCACTGAAGCAAAGTTAGTCTACTTGAAGAAATCATTAAGAAAACAGAGAGTTACAGCATGCAATCTGTAATGTAATATATTAAAATGTATACTAAGTGTATAAGGCATATAAAGGAAGGTGTAATTACATCTGATGGTGGATAGGAATGTAGACAATCAAAGGAGTCTTCACCAAAGATATGATATTTGAACAAAATTTTAAAGAGTGAATTTAATTCTTACAGGTAAGGGGGGTAGGCATATATTGCAGGTAAAGAAAATAGAATTATTAAAGACTTTTAAAATTGTAACACATTGAAGAACTCTGTATAATCTAATTTCCATGGAGTGAAGAAATGTGTCTACGAATGAAAAAGATGAACCTGGATATGTGGATTGTTAACAGATGGTGAAGGACCTTGACACTCATGTTAAGGAGCCTGAATTTTATACTGATGCAGGAACAATGGAAATGACACGATCAGACCTGTGTTTCAGCTAGCTTAAATGGAAGTGTGGAGTTTTAATTACCCAGGGGAAACAATGAAGGCAGGGAGACAAATTAGCAAACTATTTCACGTATCCAAATAGGATACAATGAAAGCCTGAATTAAAAAGGTGGTAGTGGAAGATTTGAGAGATGGTAAAATGGTGAGTTTGGCAGGAATTATGATAGGCTGAATGAGGGGAAAGAAAGAAAAGGATTCTGGAATTCCTTGAAGTTTTCTGGTTTGGGTAACAGAGCAGAGTTCTTTATCTTCAATAAAACGTTAAATATCAATTACAGCCTTTGTGAATAAACAAATTAGGTTACCCATACTATATTTTGTATAAAAGTGAGAGGTACACAGCTTTATAAATTAGTCCATAAGTCATGTAACTATGAGGAGTCATATTTGAATCTGATGGAATAAGCTTTGTATTATCTAAAGATTCTGGAATTGGGATGAATGCAATGACTGATGAGTCCTTTTGTCTTTCTTGTTTGGGTGGAGGATGCAATTACTGTTTATATAACAGATATTTGCCTTGTAATAGGTAGAAGTATAAAGATGTTGTATGTAGTTAGAAGTATGAGAATGAATGCTGAATGACAAATGCACTGTGCCATTTCAGGGCCAGTTTTACTTCATATGAATTCCTCACCTTTCTCCTACTCTGTTCTTTATGGCAAATGGTGAGGGGGTAACTTCTGTAATCTGTTTCCCAGCCTCCATTAATAGCTGACATCCATCTGGGTTCAGCCAATAAGAGGCACTAACAGAACAATGGAGAGGAGAAAGAGGAGAAACCAGAGTATTTATTACTCTGTTTCAAATGAGATCTCAAGTAGCAATTGCATCTCCTCTGTGGCTTCAGTTCTCTCTGTAATTGGGGTTTTAGCCAGGTAATTTTATCTCCTGGACTTTAGTAGCCCTGCCTCTTCCTTTTGTCCTCTGGTCTTGGGCTGTTGTGATTTCTGATGTTGCTAACTGTGGGTTTCCTTACCGTTTACTCTTTGACTTCTCAGTTCTTTTACCCTTGGAAACAATTATCTGCGTTCATGTTTTGGATTCCATATTCATGTGCTTTCTGGTTTTTTTAATTTTCAGATTAAATTAGCACTAATATTAATGGTCGATAATGCCAAATGTCACAGAGTGATTAGAGAAAAAATAATTGAGAACAAACTAATGGGTTGGACAACTAAGTCTTTGATGGCCTTTGGGAAAGCAGTTTCAGAGGAAAGCCAGATTGCTTTGGGATGAGAAGATAACAGGTAAGGAAGTGAAAGCTGAAAACAGAAGTAGCTTTTCCATAAAGTTTAGCAATAAAGAGAGTTGTTACAGTAGTATGACAGGTAGGCCAACTCACAGGAATATTTTATGTTATGCTACATTATATGTTACAAACTCAACTGGATGCTTTGGACATAAAATTTATTCATTTGGAATTGCCCAGCCTTTGAGAAACACAGATTTATTGGTCTCAAAACAGTGACATGTGATCATTTGCTCCAGTGCATTACCTTCCAACAAAGCTAGATTTAGAGCATCTCCAAGGAAAATCTAGGTTCTAAAAATCTCTCACTAGTTGTGTCAAAAGTAGAGTGTGCCTGCCAAGAAAGCAATAGTTTCAGGATGTATTAATATAAATACGTTTTCTACATCAAGGCAGGCATAATAAAGTCATAATACTCTGTACAGATGGGATTGTATTTAGGAATATGTCTTTCATCCTCATCATCCCATTTCTTAAGGAAGATATTAATACATTTGAGAATATCTTAAGGAGAGCAATCCAGATGTTTTACCATGTGAATAAGAGTTAAGGTAGCCGGGCGCGGTGGCTCACGCCTGTAATCCCAGCACTTTGGGAGGCCGAGGTGGTAGGATCACGAGGTCAAGAGATCGAGACCATCCTGGCCAACATGGTGAAACCCCATATCTCTACTAAAAAATACAAAAATTAGCGGCATGGTGGCACATGCCTGTAGTCCCAGCTACTCGGGAGGCTGAGGCAGGAGAATTGCTTGAGCCCCGGAGGCAGAGGTTGCAGTGAGCCAGGATTGTGCCACTGAACTCCAGCCTGGCGCCTGGTGACAGAGGCAGACTCCGTCTCCAAAAAAAAAGAGTTAACGTAACTAAGTGGAGAGGTTTGGACTGAAGTGAAAAGGTTAAAGGTGCTCATCAAATAAAGAACATAAAATTATGTCATTTTGTAATTGAGGGTTTGTTATGTGTAATAGGTATTGGGAATTAGCATATGATGAGTACCTACTGGGTGATCATCACTTTGTTAAGCATTTTAATTCTCACACATACTCCTTGAGGTAATTACTGTCTCCACTTCAGAGACAAAAAAATTTAAAGCTCAGAGTGATTACAAAACTTATTTAAGTTCTCCCAGCTGTTAAGGAGACTGGATATAAACTCAGAAGAACATGTCTTTCTTTCACTACATCATAAGAAATATTAAACAAATGAGGTAAAGTTATACAAAATGAATTGAATTGGTATCAATACCACATGTTGGCTTCAGACTTTGACCTGAAATGGAAACCACAGACATTCTCTTTTTCAATTAACCCCTTTTTCTCAATCCAGCGGCAGCTTAAAAAAAAAAAAGTAACTGAGAAAAATATTGGTCCAAACCCTATCCCTCCCCGCAAACAAAAACTTATAATGGGAGAAATAAAGATCATGAAGACTATGTTTAGAAATTAAATTTGACTAGGGACAAAAGAATCTTAGATTCCTGTCTCTTTTGATTGCTTGCATCCCCTTCCACTCATGGGGCTGGCTGGTGCAGTACAAGCTTCTCTGCCACTGTCCCACCCTACTTCTGTGAAGCAAAGGGGCAAGGATACTTGTCACACTGCCTTCGTCCTTGAGTAAAATAAATAGTATGGTTCAATTTTATCCAGGTACCTCTCAAAGCCTACCTGTACCCCTTCTTTAGATGCTAATTCTTCATTCTACATCTTTCTCCCCCCTCTACGGATTACACCAATACCTGCATATCAAAGTTAACTGGCCTTGCATCACGCCACCTTAGGATTCTGCTTTCTAATTTTTGAATTTATAACCCACAACTTGTATAAGCTAAATTGTACCATTTTCCTTCTAAGCCAACAGACGAATTGCAATAGTGGCATTCCATAGAAAATATCTTAATGCATAGTACTTTGTTCTCAGGAAATATATATTGAAGTGACATTAATGAATCAAATGCTGAGAATTCCAAAAACATAGTCAGATGTACTCTGGACTGGCAACCTATCTCAATTTTTAACAGCACTTTTTGTCAGAAATTTCTAGTATTTTTCCTAAGTCTCTCATGATGCAATTTCTACTCCACTCCCCTTGTTCAGGCCTAAGATTGAGACCAGCTGTTGAGCATTATCTGTGTAATGTACCTCATTACACACTTAAGACCATTGTTAAATCCCCTCTTGGCTATTTTCCAAGCTGAACAGTCTCAGTTCCATTAACCATTCTTTATTGCCCTGATTTTCTAATGATTAAATCATCTTGGTAACAGTCTCCTGAATCCTTTCCTTGTTCCACAAATCTCTTCATCCATGAAGCTCCAAACTGGATAGGTTTTTACAAAGGATCAAAAAAATCCTAAATGTCAGGATAAAATTCTTTCAAAATCTTGGGTCGTATAGATAGTCTTCACTTAAGGATTTAACTTCCAGTGTTTAGCTGTTTATGAGCAACCCTGAGCAATTTGCTATTTTACCGAGTCAAGAATTTAAAAGCACCAGCCCTGAGAAGCTTCTTCTGTATAGAGTCTCAAACAGTGAGTGAAACCATCTGGCCCCTTAGCATCCACAGCTTAACCAAGCTAAGTTGTTGTTCACTTTTTTTTTCTGCATATGCAGTAACTCTTGGGCAGTGTCAAAAATGTTTGGGAAGAAAATTTCCATGAAAAAAATTATGATGTTATAATTTGTAATTTGAGAATACTATAGGCTTTGACTTAGATATTTAGTGCTTTTTTGATATAAGTTTATGGCTAATTCATGGGTTATTTAGTGATTTTCTGTTAGTTCTACACCATGATGTTGTTAATGTACTCAGTTCTTCAACAAGTTCTGTATTCAATAACTTTTTCTTACTACCTCTACTGCCACTGTCTTGGTCTAAGCAATAGCACCTGTCACATGGTTTACTTCAATCGCCTCCCACTGATCTCCTTGCCTTCACTTTTGTCCTTCTCGAGTACATTCTCAATACAGCAGTTGGAATGATCCTATTAAAATGTAGGTCAGATCATGTCATTCATTTATTCAAGCCTCCCCAATGGTTCTCCATTTGTCCCACAGTATGACCAACAACAAGGCCAATAATATCTTATTGATCTGTCCTTCTATTACCTCTTTAACCAGATTTCTTATTACCTAGATTTGTTCTTCTATCACTCTACTACAGCCTCACTTATCTCCTTTCAGCTATTAAAGCTCTGAACCACATTTCTGCCTCAGAGCTTTTGCCCTTTCTCATACCCAGAACATGTTTATTCTACTTCTCCACATAGCTCTATCCCTCATATCAGTTAAACTTTATTCAAATGTTACTTTTTCCATGGCCCATGACTTAATCATCCTTTTTAAGATTAAAAACTACTGCAATCAATTCTAAGCCCTCTTATTCTGTTCTATGTTTTGTCAACATAAATTATTACCCTCAAACATATTAATCACTTTTCATGTTTATTGTCCATTTCTTACTAAAATTGAAGCTTTGCTGCTGCATCATAGTGCCTAGAACAGTATCTCTCATCTGTTACACATTTTGAATGAATGAACAAGTATTTATTATTTGCCAGGAACTGTTGACCAATGAGTTATACACACACACACATACACACACACACACATGAACACAGACACAAATTCACACATATTTACCCTGTGACATAATAGAAACTGAGAGTATAGATTTAGTTGTAAAATATGCATTGAGATATTACTATCTAAAACCACGTGCAATTTTTCAAGTATAGGGAAGCCTATAACCTGCCTTCTCAGAACAAATGTCTGAAAAATATCAGACAGAAACCAAATCTCTAATGGCAGATGACAGGCTTGAAGATTGCTTGAGAGAGAGTCATCATTTTCTTAAATTGATGTCACAGAGGACAAATTTGTCTATCAAAAAATTGGTCTTTAATATACCTAACAGAAAGAGAATACTCAATTTGCTGAGTATTTACTTCTACAGCATTCTGCATTATATTGCCATACATCTTTCCCTATATATAGTGCCAATGTCTGCCTCTAGTAGTACACTAACATATAATTTTCAATGTAACTTTACTGTTGATGGAGTTTAGCATTTTTTAAACTGGTTATCACTAATTGCATGGAATAAAATTATGCTCTGTGGTTACTCTTATTTCCCTTTCTTTTTGTATTTGCAAATATTGAATTTCTCTGAATTTGTTCATTATCTGCATTTTCTCTTCTGTCCAAATCTAAGAGACTTAAACAATACTACACGTGAAATTTCTTGCCTAATATAAGCAAGGCCTAAGGGCAATTCTTCCCAGTTCCTAGATGTCCTATAAAATCCGGTCTAAAAACCAGTCAGTATTTAATTGCACATTTTAAAATAACCAAAAGAGTATAATTGGATCATTTGTAACACAAAGGATAAATCCCTGAGGGGATAGATGCCCCATTTTACATGATGTGTTTATTACCCATTGCATGCCTGCATCAAAATACCTCATATACCACATAAACATATCAAACATATACATCTACTATGTACTCACAAAAATTAAAGACAAAATTAAAAATAAAAATCAGAGGTTAATAGTACATTCATGCCAATGTCAATATCAATAAGTCATGGCTATTTTAATTTTTAGTGATTCAACTCATACTAGTTCTTCTATCACATTTATGATGTACCTTGCAAATCAATCTTTCTTTACCTAGGTGATGTCCATTGGCAAACCAACAAGTCTCTCTGCTTCTGCATGCTGTGAGCACATCACTTATGCAGCGCTTCGACCCTCTGCTAATGTGGAAAGCAACACTCCTATCAGGATTCTGGAGCTGTATTCATCTGACCTCACAGGTCGACAACCATCAGATAATTAAGAGTAAGCAGCAAATCAAGTCTTCCCTTCTAAAGGTGTGAACAGTAACAAAAGCATGCTAGAAGAAGCCACATAGCTGGAAATTAATGCCCAACTATTTATAAACCTACAAGAAAATTTTTTGCCATATAACTGTGTCCTTAGAATAATTAAAATAAAGAACAAAATAACTTATTTGAAATTCAATCATTGAGATTGTTTGCAATATGAAAAATTTTCAAATGTAGTTTCTCCCGTAATACCTCTGCACTTTAAACAGTTTATTCATCCATAATGTAATTGACATTCAAATGATCCATCCCCTCACAACACCTTTATCTATAGTCAGACATATATCAAACCATAGTTAGAGAGAAGAGATTAGCTTTTGCAGCCTCCACAGCTGATAAAGTACTCAAACCTCAATCTGCTAATGCTGAGCCTATTCTGTTAATGCCAAGTAGAAAATGGTCAGGTATGCAAGAGTGGCATGCACATGCGTGTGCACATCCACACACACACACACACACACACCCCAGCTTGTATTAGCTAGCTCCTTGATAGCCACATCTTTGCCACTTCCACCTTTCTACTGCCATCACTTAATAAATGTATATAATGAATGACTAATCATATAACCACAAATCTAATTTTTTTTCTCACAACGTTTGAAGTTACCTCTACTTTCCCCTTTGAACTGAAGTTTTATAGACTCTTGTGTTTCCTTCCAACTTTGAATGTCATCAGGTAACACAGACGATATTTACCACAACATTTCGGCGCCTTGCTCATTTTGCTGTCTGACACAATTACATAGATCATTAGGAAGTTCAGTCACACTCCTTCATCTCTTTCCCCATGTGTTGGCTTCAGGCATTGAAACAACTTGGACCAAGACTTTTCACCTTGTGTTATGCCATGATATGTTTACTACCGAGACTTGCCTATACCATGCTTCTCACTTTTCCTGGTACAACCTCTGAGAACAAAGTTTTTTTGTCTCCAATCCTCTTTGCCTTCAACCATAGTAACCAACTATGTTAATAAAAATACTTACTAAAAATGAATATTTTGGCAAGAGATTTTGAGAATATGGCAGTGGTTTTCATCCCCCTCTTTTCCACTTCACACTTTATTCAAAGGACGAAGTCTATGAATGAGACTCCCAGGTCAGGCAGAGCTGCAAGGGCACCAACCATGAAGGATGCCAGGGAGGAGGAGGAGGAGTTAAGTGTAAGAGTATTCTGCAGCTCCCTGGAAAAAACTGCTAGGTGCAGCACAGTTGCTGTCTCTGCTGTTGGAAAAACCCCTCATTTCCCTTCACATAACACTAAGTATCTAATGCCTAGCTAAGCGTATTTGTTTTGCAATCATGAAATGTGATGGCCCTTCATTCCCATTTTGATGCCTTGGTTTGAGCCTGGAGTTGTGAGGCACTTATAGTATGTTGCATTGGTTTATAATCTAGTTTATGGCCACTATCTGAAGAAATTGGGATCTCTGTCAATCCCACCTGGGAATAGGCTTGGGCAGCTCTCCAAGCTACTCGCTATTGAAAGCAGGTACCATATGCTCAGCTGTGGTCAAGAGAATGAGAATGCCAGGAAGAGTTTTCTCAGAGAATTCACATTCCCTTTCTCTTTGCATGCAGGAGGCCTATCAGGAACAACATAGGCTTGGAAAATAGAAAGGGCCATCAGCAGAAACACAGTGAAGTTTTGTCACTATCTCCCAACCAAAATGGTATTTTGGGGGGCATTTCACAAATCATGCTCTCTGCAATGCATGCTTTGCTGGGACTTGAGAGCAGAATGTGGGTGAGAGCACAGAGCACTACTCAGTACTGTGCTCACATTTATGGCTGACATTTGGCTGTGTAAATGAGGCCCTGTGACACAAAGTAAGGGCCTAGATTCTGAAGGTACAATGCAATACCATTTTTTGAAAGTTGTTTCATGCTGAACAGGTAAAGGGTGTTTCCTGCTTTTGTTGCTGTTTTTAAATTTGTGTGTGTGTGTGTGTGTGTGTGTGTGTGTGTGTGTGTGTGAGAAAGAGAGAGAGAAAGAGACAGAGAGAGACACAGAGAAATTAGATAGATCTGTTTTATTTTGTTGTGTTTTCTGAACTCTCAGAACATTTTTTAAGAGTGAGACTAAGTACTTTTCTTTCTTTTTGAGACAGTCTTCCTCTGTTGCCAGGCTGGAGTGCAGTGGTGCGACCTCGGCTTACTACAACCTCCGTCTCTGGGGTTCGAGGGATTCCCCTGCCTCAGCTTCCTGAGTAGCTGGGATTACAGGTGCCTGCTGCCATGCCGGGCTTTTTTTTTTTTTTTTTTTTTTGTATTTTAGTAGAGACTGGGTTTCACCATGGCCAGGATGGTTTCAATCTCGGTCTCCTGGCCTCCCGATCTGGCCACCTCAGCCTCCCAAAGTGCTGGGATTACAGGCATGAGCCACCGTGCCTGGCCGAGACTAAGTACCTTTCTACACTGAATATTTCATCAATCTTTAATCAATCTAGAGAAGTATAGAAACCAGACACACCAAGAAACAGAGTATCTTAAAACACACTGGAATGTAGAAACACCAGATATAACAGGAGAAATAAAGAGAGGTGAATGAGCAGTGAGGCAGGTGAAATGAGATAAAATTGTGGGGAGACAAGGTCAGCTGAAAGCTTTCCAGTCCCAGGAGCCCCATAAAACAGAAATTCAGCTGCTTACAGAATTTTCTCCCTCTTCTCAAGTCCCTCCTTGCTTCCTATATATGATTTGTCTTTTATTTTGCAGGGCCAGTACAGCCTGCATCTGCACTCCTTGATCCCATAGCTCAAGAGGAATAAAGAAGTATTAAGTAGACAACTGGGTCCTGCAAGCACAGTGAAACTTCTTTCCCAACATCTAGTTTATTTTAAAATAGCTATTTTATACCATCTGAGAAAAATTGGATAGCTTGGCTTTACAATAAATGGCTATTAGTTTAGCGCACATATCAGCGGTTAAGTAAGAGGGCTTTCTGATGTACCATAATGTATACAGAAAATGAAAGTACCTCCGCATTTGCTTAGAAAAAAGGTTAAGATCCTTGTTTTTAAGCGATGTTTACTCCAGGTCAATGATCCTTGTTATGAGTTTCGATATTCTTTTTTGTGTCTTGCCTTTGTACTCTGGTATGCATTAGATGAATAGCCTTAGATCATTTTTCCCCAAACTCATGAAGAGAAATTTCTTATTTACTGAAATGACCCTAATCCTTAAATTCTACATCCTTCTATCTGAAAGATTATTCCAGTTCCTGGAGTCAGAAACGTGATTTGTTTTAAAGAAGAGCAATGTCTCTGGACTTTTTTTTTTTTTTTTCCTTTCTCTTGTTATGGTCAGGAATAACTAAGGCATGAGGATATATCCCATAGTGCAAGCAGGGACACAGCTGCAGTTGATCCAATAGATTAAAAAGATCTAGCTGGTTTGGAAAAATAATAAAATTAGAGCTGCAAATTAAGTTTGAGAACTAAATCAATCTTTTGATTACTGACTCAAGTTAAAGGGCACGAGGGAAAGCTTTATAATCTTCTCAGCATGGTGGGCTATTTCTAGTCAGGCATGCTAACTGCAGCATAATGCCACACTTCCTTTTATTAAAGTGTCAAATTCTATTCAGCTGGAAATTTTCGTAAATACCAGAGAAGGTTTATAGTAAACACACCTGACCAACTCTTGGGTTTATATCAATTAAATGAAATTTTGGCAGGTTGTATCACACTTTCTCTGAAAGAGAACACGGTTCCCTTTTATATTCTCCTATATTGTACCTGCGTGACATAAAAAAGAATATGTTTGCCAATTACAGCTATATTTAATATTAAGGCTTGATAAAAACAAGGTGTGTTGGACAAAGCTAGTTAACACTGAGCAAATGAATAAAAAATATAACACTGTGGTATGCAAGCTTAAGGGCTCAGTTGTGCTTGCAAAAGACGCAAGTGATGGTAATGGCCAACATTGCAGAGCCTGTTGGTTTATGTTTGCTTGTTTTATTTCTAATGAGAAAAAAATTCCAAAGAAGAACCAGCAATGACCATTCTCAGAAACTAAATAAAAATTTCAAGAAATGTGAACTTTGCTACTTTCATGCCTGCATCTTATTCAGACACCGGTATATATTTTTTATTTATTTTTTTTTTTTAAGAGAAATATACATTTTCCCAACAGAAGCAGCAAGGACATGGAAAGCTGATTCCCACCAGTTTTTCAGAAGAGAAATCAAGACCAAATCGTTACCCTTTAGAAGTTAAATGTAAACCAGACTATGCCTCTGAATCTCTAATAAAGCTCTTTCTGATTATGTATAAATAAGTTACTGAAATTATACAGGGACCAGCAACTATACCACCCATACACAGTTTTACTCAAATATACATGTCCTGGCCAGGTGTGGTGACCCATGCCTGTAATCCCAGCATTTTGAGAGCTTGAGACAGGCAAATCATTTGAGGTCAGGAGTTCAAGACCAGCCTGACCAACATGGTGAAATCTCATCTATACTAAAAATATGTTTAAAAATTAGCCAGGCATGGTGGTGCACATCTGTAATCTCAGCTACTCAGGAGGCTGAAGCAGGAGAATCACTTGAACCTGGGAAGCAGAGGTTGCAGTGAGCCGAGGTAGCACCACTACACTCCAGCCTGGGTGACAGAGAGAGACTCCATTTCAACAACAACAAACTAAATGTCCTTTCCGAGTCTGTACAAGATTTACAATTGAATTCATAATAATTTTTATCCATCTTTAATGACAACTTTATTGAGATATAATTAACAAACCATAAAATTCACACTTTTAGGTTGTACAATTCAGTGAGATTCAGCATATTCACAGAGTTACGCAAACATCGCCACTATATAATTACAAATATTTTCCTCACTCCAAAAGAAACCCTTATTTTCTCCTCCTCTATCCCCTGGTAACCACTAATCTACTTTTCATCTCAATGGACTTACCTATTCTGGTCATTGAATATCAATTGTACAGTATATGATTTTCTTTGTATCTTGCTTCACATCTGGTTTCTTTCAATTAGAAAAAATATTTTCAGTTCTTCCATATAGTACATATCAGTACTTCACTCATATTTTTGGCTGAATAATGTTCAGCCATAAATCTATGTATAAATACACATACATATATTCAAATATATGCATTCATAATGTATGAATATACAATATATGTTTATCTATTAAACAACTGATGAACATTTTGATGGTTCTTTTTAGCTATTATGAATAATGATTTGAATAGTCATGTACAAATTCTTTCTGTAGACATAAGCTTTCAGTTATCTTGGGTATATACCTAGAAGTGTAATTGCTGGGTCATATGGTGACTCTATGGTTAACTTTTTGAGGATATCAAATTGTTTTCCACAGTTAATATATCATTTTACATTCCCATCATCAGCGTATGGTTGTCCCAGTTTATCCGCATCCTCACTAACACTTGTTATTGTCTCTCTCTTTTAAAAAAAAGTTTTAACCATCCTAGCGGATCTGAAGTACTATCACATTGTGGCTTTAATTTACATTTTCATGATTAATGATGTTGAACATATTTTCATATGTAGATTGGCCATTTGTATATCTTCTTTGGAGAAATATCTATCCAACTCTTTGACCCACTTTTAATTGGGATTTTTCAACTGTTGACTTGTAAGAGTTCTTTATATATTTTGGACACTAACCAAACTTTAAGAGTTCTTTATGTATTTTGGACACTAACTAACTTATCAGATATGTGATTTGAAACGACTTCCTTACCTTCTGTGGATTTGCCCTTTCACTTTCTTGATAGTGTGTTATGATACACAACATTTTTAAATCTTGAGGAAGTTCAGTTTATCAATTTTTTTTTCCTCTGGTTGTTTGTATTTTTGGTACATAGCTATGAAAACATTGCCTATTCCAAGGTCACAAAGATTTATGCACGATTCCAGTGAAATGCTGAATAGAATGGGTGAGAGTGGATATCTTTGTATTCTTTATGATCATGCTGATAAATCATACAAAATTTCACTGCTATGATGTTAACTGTGGATTCTTTATGAATGTCCTTCATTAGACTGTTGCAGTGACCTTCTAGTCCTAGTTTAAGTATTTCTATCATGAAAGGTCTTAGATTGTTTCAAATGTATTTTATGTGTGCTATAAAGATACCCATGTTTAATTCTTTTATTCTATTAATATGGTATATTACATTGATTGATTTTCATATGTTGAACCAAACTTACATCCTGGGATATAGACCACTTGGTCATTGCAGATATATAATCTGTTTTATATGTTACTGAAATCATAGTTCTAGTGTATTGTATTGAGATCTTTTACATTTATAAGAGATATTGGTTTGTGGTTTTCTTTTTCTGTGATATCTTTGGCTTTGGTATCAGGATAATGTTAGACTATCATATATATATGTACATATGTGTGTGTGTGTGTGTGTGTGTGTGTGTGTGTGTATGTATATATGGAGAACCCCGACTAATACATTACCTATTTTACCTATTACCTATTTTAAAAATCTTCAAAGAACTAAAAGAAACCATATCTTTTAAAAACTACTAAAAATGAATTGAGAAGACATAAAATAAGAATGGTGTTATAAAATGAAGAGATTGAATAACCAAAAATCTTCCCATAAAGAAAAGACCAAGCACAAATGGCTTCCCTGATTAATTCTCCCAGACATTTAAAGAAGGCTTAATTGTTTCAATTTTTAGAGCCCACAAATAAGTGAGAACATGCAATGCTTGTCTTTCAGTACCTGGCTTATTTCACCTAACATAATGATCTCCAGTTCAATCCATGTTTTCCATTGAAATAAATATTTAAGTTAAATAAATAAAACAATGAAGATCAATCCTTTCAAAAACAATTCTTTGAAACTCACTCTAATAGTCTACTGTTACCCTTATACCAAACCTGAAGATATCACAGAAAAAGAAAACAACAAACCAACATCTCTTATAAATATAAAAAAATTCAATATAATACACTAGAAATATGATTTCTCATATATATATATGCATATGTGTGTATATGTGTGTGTGTGTGTATATATATATATATACACACACACATATATATATATATACACACACACACACACACAATATATATATATATATATATATATATATATATATATATATATGAGAGGGGATCTCTTCAAGAAACTGGTTCATGCATTTATGAAGACTGGGAAGTCCCACAATAGGCCATCTGCCAGCAGAAGACCCAGACATACTGGTAGCATGGCTCAGTCCAAGTCCCAAATCCTCAGAACCAGGAAAGCCAATGGTGTAAGTCTCAGTCCAAGGCACAAGGCCTGAGAACCCAGGGGCTGCTGGTGCAAGTCCAGAAGTCCAAAGGCCAGAGAACCTGGAGTTCTGATGACCAAGGATAGGAGAAAAAAAATTGACTCCAGAAAAGAGAGTGAGAATGTTCCTTCCATCTGCTTTTTTGTGTTAACCCAACCCCCACCTGATTGGATGGTGCCTGTCCACTTTGAGAACAGATCTTTCCTACTCAGTTCACTGACTCACACACACCATTCTACCCTGAAACAGCTTCACAGGCAAACTCAGAAATAATGCTTTACCGGCTATCTAGATATACCTTAATCCAGTCAAGTCAACATGTAAAATTAATTATCACCGGTGATTTAAAGTCTTTATCTGATAAGTAAAACATCTGGGAATCCTCAGGACTCATTTTTATTTACTGCTTTTTTTCTTGTGTATGAGTTATGCTTCCCTGTTTACATATCTCATAATGTATTGTCAAAAACTAGATACTTTAAATAATATGTGAAAAAAACAAAAGTCAGGTTCTTCATCTCCTTCCTCTTCCCCAACAGAGTTTATTGCTTTTTTCACTCCTTGTAATTGCTGTCTGTTTGGTAACTTTTCTGAACTAATTCTGAAAATTTTGCATTCTTCGTCATCTGTGGCCACTGCAGCTACTTCTTAGGGAACTTAGTAGTCAGCTAATGATTGAACAGAGACTCCTTGAAGGTCTGAAAACAAACTATCTTTTAGTTTTTGCTAAGGGGTTCTATTGCATTTTGGAAAATACTTTCAGCACTTATCCAGTTGTCAAATAACTCAGTCTTAGTCTCCATTTCCTGTTTGCTTAGAAACTCAAGGTCAGCCAGGGGTGAGAGACCTTCTCAGGTCTTTCTCAGATGTAAAATCATCCTTTGGGATGCACACATCCTTTATAATGCACACATTTCTACACATGCTTATGATCGTCTAGATTCTCAGGAATACATTGGAGTTTTTTATAGCCCCCTATGGACATTTCATCTTCCAGTTTTTCCTTTTGAGTTTGCTTTTTCAGCCTTTTGCCCTTCCCAACTGGTATAGCCATTTTAGAGAGCTGGTATTTTGTACAATTTTCATTGAATGGTTTCGGTAAACACTCTAGGAATAAGGCTATTTGCACAGAACAAGTTATGAATACGGTCAAATAAAGATAAGCCCTAAAAATGGAGTTTATCAAGCAACTCACAGGTCAAATTATGGCAGTTTTCTGTGGAGATTCTTCCACTTCCAGCGGATGGTAGACTTTTCATTTTCACAGCTTCCATAATTCTGAGACTATTGTTTTTCAATACTGTACATAGAGAAATGAGGATGGGGCTAGGAAAAGTTAAAATTCTATAAAGCACACCACCCTTACCATGACACATGATTTCTTTTATATAAAAGTTCCACAGACTATTGCAAGATTGTGGTTAATTTTCAGAGATCTGAAAAAGCTGATTTTGATATATTTTGCCAGAGTTCTCATTGCTTATATAGAGGAATCAATTTTCAAATGTCCTTGTTTCACCAGAAACGCACCCTCCACATTCAGTGTAAATTTTAAGTGCTTCCAATTTATAGTATTAAGAATTTATATACATGATAAGAATCACTATTATATTTTTTGCATATATCAGAACAAAGGAATATTCAAACAAAATAGTCAGAAACTATGATATTCAAAATAGGCATATACATTAAATACATACTTGAGTAAAAGGAATGCATGCTACACCAATACCAAGGAGGTCTCCGATTATCCCTGACACCTATTATTATTCCACTGTGTTATCCACCACCAAAAACAATCTTTCCACCCTCTTGAGTGTGGTCTGGATGTAACTCACTGATACAGAAATATTGAAATGTCACTCCTGAAATTTGGTTATAAAAAGATTGAAATTTATAACTTGGATACTCTCTCTCACTTTGTCTTGCATCCATTGCCTCGGGGGAATCCAGCTGCCATGCCATGAGGCAGTCTTTTGAGGAGATCTACATGTAAGGGACTAAGGTCTGCCAAAACTACTTGAGTGAGTTTAGAAGTGAATCTTCCTTCCCCCATTAAAACTTTAGATGAGACTACATCCCAGTATACAGCTTGATTGTAATCTCATGAGAGACTTTGAGCCAGAGGCTCTGAAGTAAGCCTCTCTCAGAGGCCTAACTCTCAGAAAGTAAGACATAATAGCTTGTTTTTATAAGCCACTGAGTTTTGAAGTAATTTAATACACAGGAATTGATAACACCCAGTGACTTTTGCTGATAGTATCTGATTTTCTATGACAGCAAGGGGATTATTATTCATGAAAGCACTGACTTAAAAGCTAGCCAAAAATTTTTAAATTTGTTTTCTGTTAACTAACAATAAAAAAGAAGTCATGATATCTGTATCCATTTTCTACCCACAATCCTATATTAATGATCCTTTGGATACAACCACAGTGTATCCATGAAAGAAAATCAAGAAGACAGAGAAGTCTAGTTTGAGTCCTTGGTGAAAGAACATTGAATTACACAAAAAATTGGGCTGGATCTCCTGGACAGCAGATATTTTGCTTAGAAGCTGCTATAGGTTGAATTACGGCCTCTCAAAATTTAAATGCTGAAGCCCTAATGCCCAATGTTTTGATATTTTGAGATGAAGTCACTGGGAGATAATTAGGTTTAGATATTGCTAGGAGGGTGGGAAAATCATGATGAAATTAGTGCCCTTACAAGAATAAGAACACCAGAGCTTGCTCTCTCTCCACCATATGAGGCTGCTATGACAAGGCTGCTATCAACAAGCCAGGAAGAGGGTCCTCCAAGGAAATGAATCAGACAACACCTTGATCTTGGACTTTCCAGCCTCCAGAACTGTGAGAAGTAAATATCGGGGATTTAAGCCTCCCAGTCTTTTATATTTTATTACAGCAATTCAAACTAACACAAGGACCTTCAGTAAATGAGAATGGAGTCACGAATTTAATTTTTAATTTGTCCCTGTTGTAGCTGTCCATGTAATAATCAACATAAAATCAATGGTTTTCTTCTACATTTCTGAATTGAGATATGTAATAAACAAGCTTTACTATATGAGACAAATTTAAAGAAAGGTGCTTGACTTATTAAGTCAGGATAGGAATACAAAGCCAAGAAATAATGAAAAAAATAAAAATAAAACAATTGTAACAATAACAATAAGAGCAAAACTTGTTCTTCTAAAACTAACCAGTGATAAGGGAAAAGGTAACTCATAGAGTGAATGTTTCATCCTCTGAATCACACCTAGGTAAGACTGAAACTACTGTTACCTGATATATTTGACTAGCATGGAAATCCAGTCTTGAAGCAGGGAAGTGCTTGCATCCCTCCTCCAAAGTATAATGACATATAGGTAACACTTATGTTTCATTATACTTTGACATATAGGTAACCCCTATATGTCATTATACTTTGGAGGAGGGATACAAGCACCTCCTTCATTTGGCTTGTAAAAATACATGAAAATCAGAATCTCTTAAAACAGAAAATTACTGATTATAGCATGCAGATATCAATCATATACATTAAAACTATGTTAAGAATAAGACATATTGAATACGTTTCTTTTAACTTCATTCTATAGCAGGGAGGATTTAAAATATTAGAGATGATTAGTCTGCACTGAAAAATGTATTATTATATTGCCTCAAATAAGATATTAAATACTTTTCTATGTCTAATTCACTGTCCAACATTATTGAACTGATGCTAAAAGCAAAATACCATTTTAATGAAAATGTACTACTTTGTAAAGAATATCTACCATATCTTGATAATATCGCTACTTGGCTTATCGTTTGCCTTTTCCATTTATTTATAAAGAAAACAGCAAAATATACAGTGTAATAACCTTTCTAAAAAACAAAATGCCATTTTTATTCCCATATTTAATCATCCTGACATTCACTAGAACAAGAGACTCTGGAGCTCATATGTGCCAATAAATTTCTCTGGAAGGATTCTCAGTGGAATCATTCAGGTGTTTCTGGCTTCCTTCATCAATGTGCAACTTTACAACCAACGACAGGGACAAATTAAAGGAGAAAGGCCGAAGTGAACAAAAACATCAGTAGTCATTTTTTCCCCTATGACTTTCTTTATTCATCCCTTTTCCTCAATCCCATTGGTACAGTCACGTTTTGTTTTGTTTTTGTTTTTTGTCTTTCTCTCTGGGCCTAACTCCTCAAATTTCTTTTTAAAGATTACATGAGATGAAAATTGTGAAAAACCTGGCAAATTCTAAAGTTCTATACAAAGGCAGGATGATGGTACTTCCATATTTCTTTGATTCAAACCATATATCTTTTATTTACATTTTAACATTTCTGAAATAAGATATGTAATAAACAGAATGCGTGTATTTAATGTGGCATTGTTACAATTTTCACTCCAACATCTATGACTAAATTAGTGTTGCAACTTGCAATTCATAATGTTCTGCAACAAAAGGGACATATATCATTTTTTTATGGTACCCTACCAAGAGATATCACAAAGGTTAGAAAAATGCTAACAAACCCTAGGATTGTAGTTTTCACTATGCAATGAAGGATTACAGTTAGATGCCCTTTAAGAAAATGTGTTGTCCCAGAAGTAGGAATAGTCTGAAATGATGAGAAGGGAAATTTATTAGAATACCTGAGCAATTTATATCTTACCATATTCCAGTCTGAACAGAGGGCATAAATCAAATAGAAATGGATCTCAGAGGTACACAAATCCAATTTCATTGTATAGATCAGTTTTCCTTTTTTGTAGGCAGCAAAAGAAGGGAACGTATGTGCTCTCTGCTAGGGAAAAAGAGGTCTTATAATATTTTCATTGGCTAGCAAATTATTAACCTCTGTGCAAGACATTCCCAAGTTCCAGCAGTTTCAACTACTTCATCAGTACCATCATACCAATTTTCAGTGGGAGAAGTGAACATATGTGATGGCAATATCAGTTCCCAGCCTTTCTGAGGAGCAGGAGACAAATATCTTGCAATCATGACACTATTTGGCAAGAGATATCCAATACTTCACCCCAGGTCCTTGAATCATCTCTGTTTCATATGAGGAACAAATGAATCCATTTTTATCCTCTGGATTGCAAAGAGACTTCTGAAAACACAAATATCTGGAGAAAAAGTTTTATCATTCATACATGTGTATCTATTTACTCCCTAACCGAGTACTATGACAGTATGCCTAGATGACCACAGTACCACAGTACTCTTTCTTACTGAGCCCTCTTACAGTATAATGAGGATTCACAACTCAGCTCTCCAAGCAACCACTGAAATAAAACTTATTTTGGATCATTGGGTTAGACTCTATTGTTTTAGAGTCATGCCCAGCCAGATCATTTCTACATGTTCAAGTTTAACTCTAATTACTGTTACTAATACCTGCTGCCATGGCTAGCTCATCTACCAAATGCCGCTTAAGGAACAGCAATAAATGTAATGATAAGATGTGTAATGTAATGCATGCAAAATGTTTGTGAAAGTTTGTGAAATGCACACAAGGTATAAAAGTGCTCAATACAAGTAAATATGCTCAAAAAACAATGGCTGTAATCCCTTTCAATGGAGAACAAGTAGAGACAGCTGGCATTACTTCAACTGTCAATTCCAGTTTCTAGGCCAGTGATTCTTGACCCTGGTTGCATATATCAATATTTTGGGGAAATTTTAAAAATATTGATGTCTGCCCCCACCAGGTCAATTGAAATCTAATCTCAGTGCCAGATTTCAATTATAAATCGTTCTACTATAAGGACACATGCACATGAATGTTCATTACAGCACTGTTTACAATAGCAAAGACCTGGAAACAACCCAAATGCCCATCAATGATAGACTGGACAGGGAAAACGTGGCACATATACACCATGGAATATTATGCAGCCATAAAAAATGATGAGTTTGTGTCCTTTGTAGGGACATGGATGAACCTGGAAACCATCATTCTCAGCAAACTGACACAAGAGCAGAAAATCAGACTCTGCATGTTCTCACTCATAGGCAGGTGTTGAACAATGAGAACACATGGACAAAGGGAGGGAAGCACTACACACTGGGGTCTGTTGGGGGGGACTAAGGGAGGGACAGCACAGGGAGGGGAGTTGGGGAGAGACAGCATGGGGAGAAGTGCTAGATGTGGGTGATGGGGAGGAAGGCAGCAGATCACACTGCCATGTGTGTGCCTATGCAACAATCTTGCATGTTCTTCACATGTATCCCAAAACCTAAAATGCAATAAAATTTTAAAAAAAGAAATCTAATCTCTGGGGGATGGGATTTAGGCATCTCTATTTTTAAAAGATCACATATTATTTGGATGATCAACTAAAGGCAATAAAAAATCACACAGCAAATGGGGTTGTAAAAGCTAATAATCAAGTCATTTTACATGACATAATTATTCTACTATTACTTTTTTAATGGTGTAGAAGTAAATGGCTAAATATATGGTTTGCATCAGAGCTGAAAGTAAATATTTTAGATACTTTAATGAACACAAAGTCACCAATTTGTTTATGCTCCCTCTGGAAGTGGGAACTATAGGAATGAGACCTTCACATTTTTACTGTTAATAAGGTAGCATAGATACACAAAGCAAAGATAAAATACATTCTCCGACCTTGGATCTAGTGGTGAGAAAAAAATCCCATAAACAGGTAAACTTCGCTAATACTTGGTGCATGCCATACCAGAAGCCCTCTAAGTGCTAAGGAATACAAAAAGCAGATCAATTAACTGTCAGGGGAAGGATACTTATGGAGAAATACTTGAATAAAATTCAGAGTCTCAAAGGAAAAAATTTTTGCATAAAAAAGGAGATGAAAATTCTAACACAAAAAACAGCAAAATAAAAAGAAAGGAATCAAAAGTCTGGTATGACTCGTCACCCTTTAGATAGCTCATGAGCTGGAGCATAGTTTCTATGTAGGGGAACAGGGAAGGGTGCATTTGGAGAGGGAGGAAGATTAGGAAAGCTCCTGCTTTCCCAGCTGAGGAAATTGCACCTAATCCTGTAAGAGACAGAGTAGCAAGAGAGAGCAAACAGGTTTGTAAGCTGGAAGTTGAATTGATAAGATTCCATTAATATGATTGAATAAATGGAACCTGTAATATGTGATAAGAGCGTAAGCTGCAGCCTACATAGGCCTCTGTTGCAACAGTTATTTCCCCCTCAGAGCAAAACCAAAGGGTTTCTCTGCCTATGACAGGAAAAGAATGTGAATATAAATGTTAAAATCAACAGCATTTCTACTTTAAGCTTTCATCACATCAATGAAGAATAATGATCGGAAAGGCAGGTAGACTTAGTTTCTCATGGCTGCAGACCTATCAACTGATTTTCAGGGCTTCACTAAGCATATTTCCAATCTCTACATTGCTTCCTAGCACTGGCCCATGTCAGATAAACATTCTTAATTTTCTTCCCTGCCTTTTTTTTCCCTGTAGACAGACAAGAAGCCTATTAAACTAGGAAGTCTTGTTCAAGGACAATGCATTTGGAGAAGCCAGCTCTTCAGTACTGTAGTGAAGCAGTTTCTTTCATCTCTCTGCCAGTCAGGAGGTATTGATGACTTGCTGATTTTCATGACACAGAAAAGCCTTTGCAAAAATGTTCTTCAAAAGGATGTGAGGGGCAACTATGTACAAGATCAATAAGTCAAATGATGAATTTCAAAATGCATGGATTTTGCTGCATTCATGGGAAGTAATTTGGATAATTATGACAATTACGTACCCAAGTATGTCATCTAACTAAAACATACACTAATTTTATAATTGTCAAGCTAAACACTTCAGACTTTAAAACCACTTCCAATCATTTTACACGACCTTAGCGGGAATTCAGTTCTGAGATAGGCAGTTATCTCATAATGTTGGTATTTCAGCTCATGGTTACCTACGCAGCAGTGAGTAGTGTATAAACAATTACACCCTGCAAATAGGATCTATGTGAAGTTCTAACCTTGGTCTTTTAATAACATTAGCTTTTAAGGACATGCATTTTATATATAAAACCTTTCTTTAATTTATGCCCAGAACAGTTGTGAATAAAAATTAGTGTCTCCATGCTTTGCAGTTAAAGCATAACCTAATATATATAATCAAATATGACAGCATTTTACTAATATATCGTCTTCTGAGGAAAAGGACAAAAATATTACTATGAATTGGTTTAATGAAAAGAATAGTACTCTAAATCCAAAAATAGGGGTGGGACTGTGTGGACTTTGGAAGCCTCTCCTTCTCTTCTCTGTTTATATGTATATTTTTCTACAAAAAGGGCAGGAGTTAGAAGAGACAACTTATAAGGCAGGATCTAACCTCATTCCCACACACCCATTTATCAAATGAGATTTCACTGGAGATAGTGGAAGAAGTGCATCCTGGGTTACTATGGCTCCAGAAACCCCTGGAAATAGTGTATGTAATTTTGTGAGCATATGCATTTTCATTTATAGAATATTTTTCCCTAGTACTCAAAGAGATTCTTAACACCCTAAAAAATTAGGAACCACTGACCCAAAACTATTTCCAAATTTAAGTGTCTAGGGTCTAAATAACTAAAAACTCCAAAATGGTACTACAGGTGACTCAACGTAGAAGGCTCATTATAAGTTGGTTTGATTATTACACAGGCAATTATTCAAGAAATGTATTCCCATCAAACACATATACACACACACATGCATACACACATCCCTTCTAAATTCATTACACTTTTAAAATCATTTTCCAAATTTACCTCATGAAGAGAAGCTACCTTATAATGATATCCTCATAAATAAATACCCAATGTGCTCTAATGAAAGCCCACTTTACACTATAGTGAAGAGAAGCAGCCTTAAAAATGATAGCCTGAGTTCTAGTCTCTATTCTGCTACTTGTGATCTTGAGCAATGCACTTAAAGTCTCTTGGCCTCAGCCTCCTCTTAGAGGAGAACTAGAGTATAAAATTGGGTCAGGAAGTTCAAGGTATATCCTTGCCTCCAAATTGTATGGTGGGGTTGTACAGTGTTGCAGAAAATATTCTCTGGTAACTGAGCACTATAAATATTATAATATTCTGGCAAGATAGTCTCTATTTCCACCATGTTTATTTACAATCTTCATTATACACTGAGGGAATATTTCAGCAAAAATATCAAGTGAATAACATGAGTTGAAATTGAAAAATATTGAAATACTGTATAAGGAAGTATATTTAACATATTTCAGAACTCAAATGCTTGCTAAAACCTTCAAAAACAGCCGGTTGCTTGGGAAGTTGCTTTATTGCCGCCATTATATATTTGAATATATGAAGTGTATCTAACTCATCTATTTTTCAAACATACTAAAAATGATTCGATGTTTAATTGTGTTGTGCCAGTGAACCTGTCTGTGAATTGAAGTAACATATAGCAATGATTTTTTAAAGGTGTTCAACATGCCGATAAGATATATCAGGAAGAACACAGATTTGGACCTTTATTTACACCTAGGAAAAAATGTACAGTGCTCCTTAACAGGATTTTCGATTATCCTGGGATGATATGGCCATTTGCAGACAGCTTTGTCACACTGAAAGTGGATCGATTTCACCATGTGTTACAATATACTTTTTCTCTACCCTGAAGCCTTTGGTATTTGTGTTCAGATCTCTGTGATGACATTTCAGGACAAGCATACCTCTCCTCTTTCTTTCACATGTATGGTGACCTGATCTGAAGAAAATAATTCCCTGACACTCATGGCAAATGTCTTTTATGTGAGCTTCAACAGCATTTTCTTTTCCAAGTTCTTAGTATGTATTTTTGTAATAAACCAGTGAATGAAGAAATCACTTTCTTTAAGCTATCTTAATTACTTAGTAGATTTAATGGGTCCTATGGGTGGAACAGTATTTTAATCATATTTCAATAAATCACAAAGTGAGTATTTTAATGACAGTGTGAAGTTTGCATACTGACTGTCAGACACATTGTAGAAAAGGAGAGGGAGCCAGGGGCTGGCCTAAAATTATTTAACTAGGGAGAACTTGAATCTGAAGATACATAAGCAGTTAGCTTGGTAATGTAGTTAGGTTGGACAGTCAAAAAGTTTGAACGCTGGATTCAAGTTCAGTCTTCTTTCCAGGATCATTGTGCCATAGTGGTATGTATTTGGGTACAGATGAAGGTACACAGGGACCAAAGGACAATAAAGAGAACTGTACCAACAGAGCACCACTGGAGGCACTGATTCCACATCTGGAGGAGGATTTATGCAGTCTTATCCCACCAAGCTGAGGTAGAAAGAATGTTGCTATCTAACCAAAATTCAGTCATATAGGTCTAAAGACTAGGTTTGGATGAAGCTGGCAAGTGGGAGGGTCCACTTGCCTTCACAATTGGATTACTTATCCAACTGTGAAAAAGTAATGAAAACTAGGATGTGGTCTTTAATACAGTCCCTTGTGATAAAACCCTTTCTAATTGCATATGACCTAGCAGTTTATAAGTTGTCTTCATACTGTGACCGGAGAGGTGGGCACAAGATTGATGTTAAACAATTATCTGTGGTATTACACTCAATTGAATACTTTTATGAACGAACTTTTCCAACTTTTCCTTTGTGTTCTGGTATCAGAAGCCTATTTGAATGAGAACCATGCACGGACCAAGACTGATAGGCAGGGAGACAAAAATCTCATAAACAACATGTATTGAGCTCCACTGTTTGCAAAATATTGTGGTAGTCTTTGAGGATTCAAAGATGAAAACAGCCTAGTTCCTATACTCAATGAGTTTATGGACCAGTGAGGAAACAAATGATTATTTTAAAAGATAACCACCATTTAACAAAATTAACTAAACATTACCTGAAAAAATGCTGTTTATTAAATCAATAGAGCTCATAGAGTCATGGCCTGAAAGCTGTTTACCTTAGGATATCGTACTATCATCAATGCAAAGTTCCATAAGAGTTGGCACTATTGCTTGTACTTTTGTCACATGTACCTATAGCACCTATGCACATGCTGAACACAGCTGACATTTGAAAAAACATGGAAACTGTGTTGCCTTTCTAAGAAAACTCTTTGTTGAATATTATGTCATGTTAAATGGTATCTGTACTATCATGATTATGTAAAATTGTGTTTAAGTATGCAGGCTATGAAGACAAATTTCTTCATTAAATTTTTACTCCGATACTTCCTTGTGATATGATCTTAGGCAGGATACTTAATGGCCTTGTTAGCCTAGCTTACCTCATCTGTAAAATGGGATAATAGTAGTACTTACCTACCACAGAATTGTTGTGAAAATTGAATGAGTCAACATGTGGAAAGTGCAAGTTCAGGGCAATACTCAAGGTCACTAAGTCTCTGGTCCTTTACTTCCTCAATTCTTCAAATGAATATAATAAAATTCATACAGCACATGGAAGGGTGACTACAGGAATATATAAATCAAGTTGCTGCCTATATAGTGTGACCTGGTTCCAGGACCCAGGGGAGGCTCAGCTCACTACCAGGTGGGCTGTGTTCTTCCATTTCCTTGGTCCCTCACTCATCCAAGAATGGGAGAGAGGACCCTGCCAGGAGCGGTGCACTCGTAAGTAAATGTCAGACCCCAAAGAGTTTTGTAGAAAGTGATTTATTTAGGCAGAGAGAAAGAAAGGAGAAAGAGAGAGCAGTTCTCATGTGTCGTGAGAAGGGATACAGATATGGAGTCAGCCCCGATGTGGGCGTAGGGGACTTTTAACCTGGGAGGAATTCCTACCCCATTCATTTTTTTTGATCCTATGAAAGGAGGTCCTTTAAACTCCCGCTGGAGTGATTGACCTTTGATTTTTTTCTCCCGTGCATGTGAAAGTTAAACAAAGACCTCTAAGATCTGGGATGGAGAGGTGGGTAGAGGTATGGTGCTGGGAATTTCTTGCCTTTGAAACTACGTCCTCTTGTGGATCCAGGAAGAGAATACATTCCCTCAATAGGATGCACTTTAAAATTATATATTTTGAAAATGTTCTCAGAGTACGTATTAAAATTAATTAAAAATCACCCTAACAATATATACCTTTGTATGCTGATTTTGATATGATAATCTGTAGTCCTTAGTTATTTTCTCTGAAATATACAAAATGCTAATTTAAATTCTGATGCTACAGGCTGGGAAATCCTGTTTCTCTCATGGCAATTGCATTGCTTTGGAGTTTGGTTTTCTGTCTACAGAGCATGACACCTGAATGGAAACACAATCCTTTACAAACAAGCATGTTCTTAGTGTTGTTATAAAGCTTCATTAGCTCAAAATTTTAATGGAGTACTATTTCACATATTATATATTTGTGTAAGCCCAATAACGTGTCAAATTTATCCCTTAATGGAAATAAAAGCAAACAAACAAAGAACTGACAATGTACAAGTATACCTCAATTTATTGTACTTCATTGTATTGGGATTTGGAGTTATTTCAGCTTTTACAAATTGAAGATTTGTGGCAACCCCATATCGAGCAAGTCCATCTATGCATTTTTTCTACAGCATGTGTTTATCTTATGTCTCTGTGTCACATTTTAGCAATTAATATTTCAAACTTTTAAATTATTGTATTTGTTACAGTGTTCTGATATCAGTAATCAGTGATGCTACTCTTGTAATTATTTTGGCATGCCACAAACTGTGCCCATATAAGATGGCAAATATTGTGTGTGTTCTGACTGCTCCAATGACTGGTCATTCTTCCCTCTCTCTCCTACTATTCATGGCTCCATATTCCCTTAGACAAAACGATATTGAAATTAGGCCAATTAATAATCCTATAATGGTATTTCATTTTTCAACTGAAACAAAGAGTCACAAATCTCTGGCTTTAATTCAAAAGCTAGAAGTTATTAGGCATACCCAGGAAGGCAGGAAGGTATGTCAAAAGCCATGATAAACTGACAGAAGAGCAGAAGATCAAACACCGCATGTTCTCACTCATAGGTGGGTGTTGAACAGTGAGAACACATGGACGCAGGGAGGGGAGCACTACACACTGGGGTCAGTTGGGGGGAAATAGGGGAGGGACGGTGTGGGGTGGGGAGCTGGGGAGAGACAGCAAGGGGAGAGAAGCCAGATGTAGGTGATGGGGAGGAAGGCAGCAAATCACACTGCCACATGTGTACCTATGCAACAATCTTGCATGTTCTGCACATGTACCCCAAAACCTAAAATGCAATAAAATAAATAAATGGGAAAAAAAAGCCATGATAGGACAAAACCTAAGCCTCTTGCACCAAATAGGTAGCAAAGTTGGGAATATGAGGAAAAAGTCATTGAAGGGAATTAAAAGTACTACTCCAGTGAATACATGAATGATAAGACAGTGAAACAGCTTTATTGCTGATGTGAAGAAAGTTTGAGTAGTCTGGAGAGAAGATCAAACCAACCACAACATTTCCTTAAGGCAAAGCCAAATCCAAAGCAAGGCCCTAACTCTCTTCATTTCTATGAAGGCTGAGAGAAGTGATGAAGCTGCAAAAGAAAAGTTTGAAAATAGCAGAGATTGGTTTCATGAAGTTTAAAGAAAGAAGCCATCTCCATAATATAACAATGCATGGAGAAACAGCAAGTACTGATGTAGAAGGTGCAGCAAGTTATCCACAAAATTTAGCCCAGATAATTGACGAAGATGGTTACATTTAACAATGGATTTTTAATGTCAATGAAACAGCCTTTCACAGAACAAGATGTCATCTAAGACTTTCATAGCTAGCGAAGAGGTCAGGGCCTGGCTTTAAAGTCTCAAAGGATGGGCTGACTCTCTTGAAACGGGCTAATACTTTACTTATTCTTTTGTAAAAGGCTAATATCTGTAACTTTAAGTTGAAGCTAGTGCTCATTTACCATTCTGAAAATTCTGAAAAACTTAAGAATGATGTTAAATCTGCTCTTCTTGTGCTCTATAAATGTAACAGAAAGCCTGGATTACAACACATCTGGTTATAGCACATCTGATTAGAGCATGGTGTACTCAATATTTTAAGCCAACCGTTAAGACCTACCACTCAAAAACAGTGAATTCCTTTCAGTGTATTACTACTCATTGATAATGCACCTTATCACCCAAGAGCTCTGATGGAGATATACAAGGAGATTAATGTTGTTTTTGTGCCTGCTAACAAAACATTAATTCTGCAGCCCATAGATCAAGGAGTAATTTTTACTTTCAAGGTTCAATATTTAGGAAATAAATTATTAAGGCTTTAGCTGCCATAGATAGTGATTCTGCTGATAGATCTGGACAAGTAAATTGGAAACCTTCTAGAAATAATGCACCATTCTAGATATCATTAAGAACATTTATAATTTGTGGGAGAATGCCCAAATGTCAATATTAATAGGAATTTGATAGACGTTAATGCCAACTTTCACGGATCACTTCTATGGGTTTAAGTCTTCAATGTAGGAAGTAATAGCAGATGTGATGGAAGTAGCAAGAAAATTAAAATTAGAAGTGGAGCCTAAAGATTTGATTGAATTGCTGCAATCGTAAGGTAAAACTTGAATGGATAAGGAGTTTGCTTCTTCTAGATGAGGAAAAAAAAAGTGTTTCCTTGAAATAAAATCTATCCTGATGAAGATGCTGTAAACACTTTTGAAATGACAAAATTTTTAGAATATTATATAAACATAGTTGATGAAGCAGTGGTACAATCTGTGAGAACTGATGCTAATTTTGAAAGAAGTTCTACTGTGGGTAAAATGCCATCAACAGAGAAATCTTTCATGAAAGGAAGAGTCAATTGATGAGGTAAACTTCACTGTTGTGTTATTTTGAGGAATTGCACAGCTACCCCAGCCTTCAGCAACCACCACTCTGCTAGGTCAGCAATCATCAACATCAAGGCAAGACCCTCTACCAGAAAAAAATGTTATTTCTTGCTGAAGGCGAGGATGACAGTTTGCATTTTTTTAACAATAAAGTATTTTTAAATTAAGGTGCATATATTTTTCATAGACATAATGTGAGTGCACAACTAACAGATTACAGCATAGTGTAAAGATAACATTTACATGCAGCAGAAAACCAAATCATTTGTGTGACTCCCTTTATTGTAAGTTTTGCTTTATTAATATGGTTTGCAACTGAACATGCCATATTCCTGAGGTATTTCTGTAGCTATCTGTACAGAATACATGTACATAAGCATCACAGTGTGATCCATAAAATAATACAATTTCTTCTTTGAAATTATTATATTAACTATTTTTCCTTCAATTTATTGCCCTGTAATCTCTATTTCCATCTCCTCATCTACAGGATACGAAGACTTTTTTCCCAAGGTTGGTAGCCCCAAGCATTATCTTAAACTTTCATTCTGGGACCTTAAATCCAGTTATTTGCTATCAGCCAGAACAATAATAATGACAAAAAGATAAAATCTTGGTGAGCTATGAATCAATTAAGGTACCTATAAATAACTCCAGTGTTTGATGCCTGATGACAAGTAGTTTAGTATTACAAAGCCCATTTGCCTCCATTTGTCCCTTTCTCTTATAGCACCAGAACTTTATAACATAATCCAGGAAGTCACAGATAATTTTTCTGCCAACAGTCAGAAAAGTAATTGCAGCTACATCACGTTCATTTATGAACTGGCAAACACTGCTGAAGCTTAATGATTCAAGAACATTTAGAAATGGACACTTCACAATAAACAACGATTAGATCTAAGTGTAAGAAAAGAATCTCACTGTGCTTCTCAAGTAGAATGCAGCTCTATTGAAAGAGTTTCTTATGTGAATAAAATATATAATATTTAGGAGATTGTGTATTTCATAATTTCAACTTCAGATAAAATCAAGTATAGGTGCTGCAATCATATTTAGATACAACTGCATAATTTGTGTTATTTTGTGAGCTTTTCATTCACAAAATTTTTACATTCCTTATATGGCAATATACTATTTCACTTATGTGAAGATAAAATGTAATTTTTCTAATGTGTGTTTCACAATGTGGCCCAACATACCCACACACAGAAGAGAGAAAAACACAAATCTCATTTAAACAAATGTTAACTTTTTGCTGGAAAGACAAAACTAAAATTCAACAAGAATAATTTCTGAGCTCTTGGCAAAGCAGGACAAATAGCCCATTTCAATTTCATCTCTGAATTTGTGTATATGGATGTGTGATAAGCATTAAATTTCAGCTATGTAAAAAATTGCTTGAAATAGTTTAGTTTTGTAAGGGGGAGAAAGTGAGCAGCAGACTGCATGTTGCATTCTGTTTGCTTCCAGGACATTTTAATGTTATCTTTAGGATAAATAACATTTATAATACTTGACAGGTAGTGTATAAAGCTCTTAGAAAATCTGAACAACATCAGATTTCACTGAAAAATAATCCACTACTGCAGATATATAGATGATATCATATATATATATAATAGATATCTATATGATATATATATGATACCATCTATATATCTATATAATATCATTTATATATCTATATATGATGTATATGACATACATCATATATGATATATGTGTATATATCATATAGATATCTTATATACCTATATATGATATATATATCATATGGGTATATATGATATCGATATGATATATATGATGTATATCATATAGATAACTATATGATATATATGTAAAATTCTCAGTTTTCACTATTTCCACCCTTCACTTTAGTTATGAGAATGATTTGCACATATAAGAAAATGTCTTCCTGGTAACTCTAATACAAACTCTTAAGCAGATAATAATATATTTTGACTCTTTAAAATGTCCTCCTCTATAAGAGATGAATTACCATTTCAAAGAAATAAATGTTATATTTCCATTATTATGGTTCTCCTAAAATGAAAAGAAATCATTCTTTTTGGAAACATCTCAAATTTGAATAGTAGTGCAACAATTACAACCTTCTCAGCCAAGTTCTGTCTAGAATAAAGTCTCTTAGACAACTGAGTTGCTTCTAATAATGTCGAAGTCATAAAAGCAGGGACTAATTATTGATACACTGATTCATTTTCCTGGCATAAAAGTCAACTGTAAATGGTTAAAACAATGATTATGATTTCTTAATGTGGGGAAAAAATATAGATCAATCGCTAAAACATCTAATTTGGAGCATGATCATTATTCATTTACTTAGTCTAGATTTATTATTTTGAAAATAATGAAAGGGTATCCAAATAGTTTACTTCAAGTTTAACTTTTGTATTTTTTTCTGAGTTTCTTATTTTTATACAACGATCATTTTTCATCTCTATGTTTCCAGTTTGAGAAGGTCAAATTGCTCAAAGTTTTCCTTTCCAGATATTCTACTCATATTTGGAAGTTTTCAAGGATCCTAACACAGACCTTAAATATTTGTTTTTAGTTTGTTTGGTTTGAAGAGAGAGATCAAAACTCACCAATGTGAAAATGCCAAATATCAGGTGTTTTTAAAATTTATTTAAAATAATGGGTATAAAAATAATAATGGGTATAAAAATAATTATCTCAAGACCAAGTTTGTTTGTCACAGACATTCAATCAGTATCTATGACAGCAGAATGTGGTAACACTGTGTTATCATAAATGTCCCCAATATGTGAGTGCATAGTGATATTGAAGAAGATTGTGAAAGGTACTCTACTTCATCATACCTCTAGGGTTTTCTTAACATATTTTCTGAAAAGCAGGCATATAAAATTAAACTGCTTCAATTAGGAATGAATGGATCAAAAGTGACCCTATCTAAAGTTAGTTGCAAGTAATAGGAATATGAAATCTTTGAAATATTAAGTTAATTTCAATGCTGAGTCTGTAAACACAAATTCTATCCATATTTGGAAGTTTTCAAGGATCCTAAGACTGCTCCTAAATATTTTTTTAGTCTGTTTTGTTTGAAGAAAGAGATCAAACTCTAGTAACAAGCCTATTTAATGCCTGGTGCATATTTCTTTCTTTGCTCTATTCCTAAAACCTGATTTCAACAAACAAATAAAAAGCAATAACATAAAGAGTGGCTTATATAAGAATGTTTGTATGCCCAGGATTTGGAACAATAAACTCTGGGTTGAAAGCATAATTCTGGCTCTGGCATTCATAGACTGTGAGATTGTGTGTGATCAATTACATTTTGAGTCTTTTCCAACTGTATTGAGATAAAAAATAATTACTTTGTAAGGATGCTTTTAATATGAAAATAATTTTTAAAAACTATAAAATCAGAGGCATATAATACATTACGATTTTCATGCTACTTCTATATTTGTTAATCTTTGCCTCTGCCAAAACAAAAAATGATATTGAGATCTAGAATTATAACCATTTACTGATGAAGACTCAGAAAGTTTAAGTGATTTATAAATACAATTAATCAATGCTGTTGGAATTTAAACCAAAAATCTGGCCCTGAATTATGTTTTCTTCCCTATACTGTGACACCCATCAGTCACTTTGTTAATGAAATGTCAATGCCATCTCAAGTATTCCTGAACCTATTACCTCGTGTTACTATTTTAATAAAACATTGCAATTAGTGCTAGTCAAATGTCACAGTTCAGTTTACTTCAGTCATACCTGTAATGATATAACTATATACTTAAAAGACTAGCTTGAGTCTTTGGTACTGCCTTTCTCCAAACTTCAATCCACCATCTATATCTTCCAACTCTATCAAGAGTAATCCATTTTTTTATTGTGGTCCTTTCCAAAAATTGAACAGTTATTTGCAACATTTACCCTAAGTTTCATTCACTGCAACAGAATCCTATTTATCTTTGGCTTGTGCTCAAGCAAGACAGAAATCAATTTACCTGCAGAATTTTAGCCAAATGGCAGGATTCCCTTCTTTTTAAAGGCAAAGTAATATTTCATTGCATGTTTATACCATGTTTTCTTTATTCATTCGTCTGTCAATGGGCAACATGGGTGGACTTGAAAGACATTTGCTAAGTGAAATAAGTCACTCACAAAAGGACAAATACTGCATGATTCCCCTTATAGGAGGCATCTAGAATAGGGGAAGGGATAGTACTAGATAACAGAATAGTGCATACCAGGGCATGGGAGGATGGGGATGTGGGGAGTTGTTGAATGGGTGTAAAGTTAGAGTTGTATAAGATGAGTAAATTCCAGAGATCTGCTGTACAACATACTGCCTGTAGTTAATAAAAGGTATTGTTTGCTTAAAAATTTAAGAGGGTGGACGTCATGTTTTCTTTTCATACACACACACACACACAATTTTAGCTAAATAATNAGGTTTGAAGAAGAGAAACCACTGGAGGTATGCTCATTTATGTAGAAGAAGAGGATTCAAGAGATGATGTATTCCTTCAGGTTATTTGTCACAAACTTAATTTGGAAATGTCGATTCACTATTAGAATCATAACTCTGCTTAAGGAATATTATTTAACAATCTTATTATACTTGGACTTAGGGACTTAGGACACAACCATCAATAGATTCCTGACCACAGTAATATCAAAAGTAATCAGTAATAATAGGGTGTTCACATTTCCATTAAGGTTGTGGTATCTAGGAATCCACATTCCTCAAAAATTTGTGTAGAGGACAGATCTCATTTTAAGTGCTTATATATACACACACATGAGAGAGAGAAGAGAAAAGGAAACAGATAGAGTTGTCTAGCTAAAGCAGATAAATTATGATTCAAAGGCTTCTCTTCTGCAAGCTAATTTTAATTAAAGAAGATAAATTAAGATGCAATGCCTTCTCTTACCAGAACTGAAGCTTCTAAGCTTAACAGAAGTTTGTGGAAGGGAAACCACTGCATCTCTCTGACCATTATTCTGTAATTACATGTCCCTCACCATGGCTAAGAAAGGTTCTCTGTTTTTAAAAATCCATATTATTAGATTGACCCCACTTGGATAATCCAGGAAAATCTCTCCATCTCAAATTCCTTAACCTTAATATCATCTGCAAAGTCCTTTCTGCCATGTGAGGCAACATATTCACATGTTCTGGGGACTGGAATATGAACATCTTTGGGAGATTTTATTCTACCTACCATAATGGTAAAGCTCAAATTGTAACTTGGGTCATTTGATGTCGGTCAGACTGCTTAGGTCATAGGAAACATTCAATAAACATAAGGTAAATTGATGTAATAAATGAATTTTTTTAAAAAAGCCTTAGAAATCCAAGTGGCAAGACAGGTTTAGTGTGGATGTAGCATAGTATCTGGCTCCAATGCTTATAGATTTTACTTAACTTATTGTAATTGTTTTTCAGCTTTTTAAAAATGCTCACTTTTTCTTTTCTACAATCAAACAATAATATGCAATGTCTGACTAGAGAGTAGGCAGTTAGAAATTTAAGCCCCAATGTAGTGTGGATTTTACCTGAATGACAAACTACTTTATTGTCATAGAAGAATTTATCTTTTTTAAAGGAAGATGAAGACAGGCAAAAATAACAGTAATAACTTTAAAAATCAGATTAATCAATTTAAGGGGAATTTAAAAGAAGGCTTTACAATTTTAGAGAAAATTTTTAAGTTTTCTTAAGTTTTTGTTTATTAATCTTCATCAACATACTTATTAAAATATTCTAAAAGGTTCCTGAGAATTGTTCCATGCAAGGGGTGCTAATTATACTGCCTGTTTACTTTTTGACAACTATATTCAAGTGTGACATATAATAAGCTGAACACACTTAAAGTTTTCAATCTAATAAATTTTAATATAGGCATACATCTGTGAAACCATCACCACAATCAAGATAGTGAACATATTCATTATAACCTATTCTTTGTCATGCCTCTTTGCTATCTCTCCTTCCTCACCCCTTCCAAATCCTCTAAAATCCAGGCAACCACTGAGCTGCTTTCAGGCAGCTTACTTAGCATTTTCTAAAATTTTATATAAATGGAGTCATACAACATACACAATTGTCTGGCCTCTTTCAATCAACATAATTATTCTGAGTTTCATCTATATTGTTGCTTCTATAAATAGTATCACTTTTAACAGACTGAAAACAGAAAAGCAAGAGGACCTAAATGGACACTGGACAAAGGAGATGGATTTGGAAGGTTGCCTGGTAGTATCCAAGAAATGAAAGACGCGTAAAAAATTTTTTTCAGAGGGAAGTGGAATGATTTGCATCTGTACTGAGACTTAACTGTGAGTATATTTACCTGATGGAATTTTTGGTAAAATGTCCAAAATGCTAGATAACGGTGAAGTGTGAGAGACAACACAATGAACCACTGAATGGCATCACCATGAGGAATGACTTGGAGGAAACACCCTCTCCCTGACATTTTTACCTCCAGAATTGAATCTGGGGAAGTGAGAAGAGGTACCAGATCAGGTGGGGAAGGATCTTTAAGTGGTGATAAATAAAAACCTTTTTTTTTTTTTCTTTTTTGCTCTGTCTCCAGGCTGGCATGCAGTGGCACAATCTCGGTTCACTACAACCTCCGCCTCCTGAGTTCAAGCAATTCCCTTGCCTCAGCCTCCCAACTAGCTGCATGTACCACAACACCTGGCTAATTTTTTGTATTTTAGTAGAGATGGGGTTTCACCATGTCGGCCAGGATTGTCTTGATCTCCTGACCTCGAGATTCACCTGCCTCAGCCTTCCAAAGTGCTGGGATTACAGGCATGAGCCACCGTGCTCGGCCCAAAACCTCCTTTCTTTAACCAGGAAATGTTGGCTTCCCACCCCTTTTCCACGATGTTGTCAAAAGTGATGCTTTCCATTATCTACGCCACCTCAGGGATATCACTGGACGAGCGAGAACCACACTGACCAAAAGAGCTGAGGGATGTAGCTCCTCATTGACCTATAGAAGAATATATAGAGGGAGAACAACTGTCTTAGGGTAGACTACTGTTGGCATCAACAAGGCTAAAGTGGTCAGGAAACCACCAGAGCCTAGGACATATTTGGAACAACAAGTGACAAGCATCAAAGGGAGAAAGTGAACACCTTTGAACACAGGTCCAGAGGCAGTGGCAATATGTATTTTATATATATATATATATATATATATATATATATATATATATATATATATATAAAATGCAGGTATGTATAATATATATATATGTACATATATATATATGTATATGTACATATATATATATATATATTAGTCTGCTTAAATATGTTCCATTGTTTACTGCTTCTCTGTTCACTGTTTTTACTCTTTTTCTCTCTTTCGTTTAGTTTTGAGCAGTTTCTGTTACTATGACTTCAGGTACACTAATCTTATCTTCTGCAATATCTAATCTGCTATTAATGCAATTTATTTTTATCTCACATATGGCAATTTTTAATCTAAGTTTAATTTAACGATATTTTTAATCATGCACATCCCTACTTAACTTTTAGACATATGACATATGGTTATAATAAGTATCTTAGTGCTATTTTCTGCTTACTTCTAACTCTATATTCATTCTGAATTGATTTTGATAAACTTTCTCATAATTATTCATATTGTCTTGCTTCTTTTCATGTGTTATAATTTTCTATTGAATGCCAGATGTTGTGAATTTTATCTTTTCAGGTGCTGATATTTTTCTATTCTTCTAGATATTATTTATTTATTTACACAGAGTCTCATTGTGCCACTCAGATGGAAGTGCAGTGGCATAATCTTGGCTTACTGCAGCCTCAATATCCAGGGCTCAAGTGTTGCTCCAACTTCAGCCTCCCTGGTAGCTGGGACTACTGGCATTGTGTACTACCATGCCCAGCTAAATTTCATATTTTTTGTAGAGACAGAGCTTTGCCATATTGCCTAGGCTGGTCTCAAACTCCTGAGCTCAAGTGATCCTCCCATCTTGGGCTCACGAAGCGCTGGGATTGTAGGCATGCACCACGGCCTGGCCATAAATATTATTAAGCTGTGGTCTGGAATACAGTAAAGTTGCCTGGAAACAAGTTAATCTTTCATATCTTGCTTTTAGGATTTGCTAGATGGAACTAGAACCGTATTCGGTCTATGGCTTATTATTCCCGTTACTGAAGCAAGATCCTTTTGTGTAAACAACTCAAAATGCTACATGAATTATGAGGATTTTCAGCATGGCTGATTGGAACAGACACTATTTCTGGTGCTATGTGAGCATTCGTCAGTGATTCTTTTATCTTTTCTGATTTTGGGGGGATTTTTTTTCTCCTAGGCCTATGCTAGTTTTGTTACATGCATGCTCTGATTAGTAATCTCCTGCATACTTGAGGAAAATCCCCTGCAGATCTTCTGAGCTGTCTTTCTGTGCAGCTCTTTCCTCTCTGTTACTTTGTCCTGTAAATTCCAGCTATGTTGGTTTCGCTAGATTCTTAACAAAATCTATTCATCTTCATGATTAAAACCTGTTTCTTTTGTTTTTTTTTTTCCTGACCCTCCCTTCCCTGCATTACAGACTGGAAACTGTAATGAAGCAAGCAAGTGGGATAATTGTAGGGCTCACTTTATGTATTCTTCATCCTTGATGGATACACATTCTTCATTGTCTGATGTCTAATGTCCAAAAATACTGTCTAATATATATTTCTGATTTTTTGGTTGGTCCGGGAAGGAATGAAAATTCATTCCTTGATACGCCTTCCATCTTTTTGTAAACAGAAATATCAAGTCTCAACAAGGTGATGTTAAATTTCATCTACAATATTATGAATTATAAAGAATATTGTGTGTCAGGCACTCCATGTGCTTGATTTCATTGAATACTCACTCTTTCACATAGAGGAAATATTGTTATTTCACTCTTCAGATAAACTGAAATTCAGTGAGGTCAAGTAACTTCAGCCAATTTAACAAAGCTAGTAAGGAGAAGCAGTTGACTTAACACTTAATTCAGACCTCTCTGACTCCAAAGGCTTTGATCTTAACAATATTGCTATCCTTTAATAAATATCAATCTACACATAATTTTTGTATCATCATTAGTGACAAAGAGGATCGTGATCATATTTAAGACATTTAGAAGTAGTATGACTAGCTTTTAGTTCAGATTTTAAATGCATTTATTAAACCAAAATACTTAATCATACCAGAAATATTATATGTTTGGGCCTTAGATAAATAAATCTAAATGTCATCTTGCCAAATCAAAATGCCAGCATTGCGTGTGAGTCTTCCAACAGCACAACTTTTGAAAAAGTATTTTTCTTTAATTGCAAAAGATACAAGGTCTGTGGGAGTAACAGAATGCTCAATGTTGAGTGGTGCCAAACACAGGTAAAAGAGCTTGGGCAAACACGTATCATTTGAAAGCTGTACCTAGGGCTTAGCAAGAGGAATGTGTCATTTTATTCCCAACAAATGATCCCGAGTCACCATAAAATTTTACTCCTCCTAATAAAATTGTTTGAACTGAGCTGAAAGCTACCACTAAATAAACTTATTCCAAAATTTAAGCAATGTGGATGGAATGGCAAATGAGGCCAAGGATTTGGAGAAGTAGGTTGGCCAAGGGCTCAGTAGAGACTGAAGAGTTAGCACTTGTAAAAGCAAGATCTAGAAGGCAAGTCTGAAGTGTTTGGGCTTAATCTCCTGTTAGAAATATCCTTTGTGTCTGAAGAGCCCACTAACCATCTGAGAGAAAATAAACCCCTCAAGTGCACATAGTTTTATCATTTTGTGCCTGAAGATAAAAGGAACAGAGAGATGAGAGTCTTTCACCCTCCACCTTATCTTTAACACTAATGTTAGCATGATCTTTTCTAAAACATGAGTTTGAACATGTAGTTTCCCTGCCTAAAAATGCTTACTGTTTCTTTAATATAAAATACAAGGGTTTCTACACTCTGTAACCTGCCCTTGCCTCATCTCTTAACACAAACCCATGGCTCAGAAATACTAAATTTCCTAATAATGGCAAAAAATGCCATTTTTTAAAATGGAAAAAAAACCACGATTACTTATGCACCAACCTAATATTTTCTAAATATGCTATGCTATTAGATGCCAGCATGCTATACTTATTGGCTCTATGTCTGATTGGAATGCCCTGTCCCCATTTACCTTCCTAGGAAAGTTGTCCTTATCCTTGAAATGACTGCTCAATATACCCTATTTGCTGGAAATGTTTCCGACTTGCTCAAGTGAATGTCATCACTTCCTCCTTATTCTACCACTGCACCTGCCCCTTACCTCAACTATTTATCACATTGTATTACATGTAAAAATATGAGTGCCCATCTCATCTATTTTACTGTGAACACCTGAGAGCAAAGACTAAATCCCCCACCATGTGGAATTGCATTGATATTATATAAGTAAGTGAGTATTCTTGAATTTTATTTCACTTTCAGTTCAGGGGTACATGTGCAGATCTTGCAGGATTGTTACCTAGGTATACACATGCCATGGTGGTTTGCTGCCTCCATCCCCCCATCACCTATATTACGTATTTCTCCTAGTGTTAAACCCCACAAACTCCCCACCCCCTGGTATCCCTCCCCTAGCCCCTCACCTCCTAACAGACTCCAGTATGTGATGTTCCCCTCCCTGTGTACATGTGTTCTCATTATTCAACACCCACTTGTAAGTGAGAATATGCGATGTTTGGTTTTCTGTTCTTGTGTCAGTTTGCTGAGAATGATGGTTTCCAGATTCATCCAAGTCCCTGCAAAGGACATGAACTCATCCTTTTTTATGACTGCATAGTATTCCGTGCTGTGTATATGCCACATTTTCTTTATCCAGTCTATCATTGATGGACATTTCAGCTGGTTCCAAGTCTTTGCTATTGTAAACGATGTCGCAATGGACATACACGTGCACGTGTCTTTATAAAAGAAGGATTTATAATCCTTTGGGTATATACCCGGTTACGGGATTGCTGGGTCAAATGGTATTTCTAGTTCTAGGTCCTTGAGGAATCGCCACACTGTCTTCCACAATGGCTGAACTAATTTAGACTCCCACCAACTGTGTAAAAGTGTTCCTATTTCTCCACATCCTCTCCAGCATCTGTTATCTCCAGAATTTTTAATGATTGCCATTCTAACTGGCGTGAGTAGACATCTCAATGTGGTTTTGATTTGCATTTCTCTAATGACCAGTGATGATGAGCATTTCTTCATATGTTGGTTGGCCGCATAAAAGTCTTCTTTTGAAAAGTGTCTGTTCATATCCTTCACCTACTTTTGGATGGGGTTGTTTTTTCTTGTATATTTGTTTAATTTCTTTTTAGATTGTGGATATTACCCTTTGTCAGATGGGTAGACTGCAAAAATTTTTTCCCATTCTGTTGGTTGCTGGTTCACTCTATTGATACTTTCTTTTGCTGTGCAGAAGCTCTCAAGTTTAATTAGATCCCATTTGCCTATTTTGGCTTGTATAGCCATTGCTTTTGGTGTTTTAGTCATGAAGTCCTTGCCTATGCTTATGTCTTGGATGGTTTTGCCTAGGTTTTCTTCTAGGGTTTTTATGGTGTTAGGTCTTATGTTTAAATCTTTAATCCACCTGGAGTTAATTTCTGTATAAGGTGTAAGGAAGGGTTCCAATTTCAGCTTTCTGCACATGGCTAGCCAGTTTTCCCAACACCATTTATTAAAGAGGGAATCCTTTCCCCATTGCTTTAGTCAGGTTTGTCAAAGATCAGATGGTTGTGTGTGGCGTGACTTCTGAGGCCTCTGTTCTGTTCCATTGGTCTATATCTCTGTTTTGGTACCAGTACCATGCTGTTTTGATTACTGTAGCCTTATAGTATAGTTTGAAGTCAGGTATTGTGATGCCTCCAACTTTGTTCTTTTTGCTTAGGATTGTCTTAGCTATGCAAGCTCTTTTTTTGGTTCCATATGAAGTTCAAGGAGTGTTTTTTCAGTTCTGTGAAGAAGTTCACCGGTAGAGTGATGGGGATAGCATTGAATCTATAAATTACCTTGGGCAGTATGGCCATTTTCACAATATTGATTCTTCCTAAGCATGAGCATGGAATGCTTTCACATCTGTTTGTGTCCTCTTATTTCCTTGAGCAGTTGTTTGTAGTTCTCCTTGAAGAGGATTTTTTGAAGGATTTTTTCTGTTTCTATCTCCTTCAGTTCTGCTCTGATCTTAGTTATTTCTTGTCTTCTGCTAGCTTTTGAATTTGTTTGATCTTGCTCCTCTAGCTCTTCTCATTGTGATGATAGGGTGTTGATTTTAGATCTTTCCTCACTTCTCATGTGGGCATTTATTGCTATAAATTTCCCTATAAATTTATAGATAGTGCTTTAAATCTGTCCCAGAGATACTGGTACGTTGTGTCTTCATTCTCATTGGTTTCAAAAAACACCTTTATTTCTGCCTTCATTTCATTATTTATCCAGTAGTCATTCAGGAGCAGATTGTTCAGTTTCCATATAGTTGTGCAGTTTTGAGTGAGTTTCTTAATCCTGAGTTCTAATTTGATTGCATTGTGGTCTGAGAGACTAGTTGTTATGATTTCTGTTCTTTTGCATTTGCTGAGGAGTGATTTACTTCCAATTATGCGTTAAATTATAGAGTAAGTGTGATGTGGTGCTGAGAAAAATGTATATTCTGAGGATTTGCAGTAGAGAATTCTGTAGATGTGTATTAAGTCCACTTGGTCCATTTCTGAGTTCAAGTCCTGGATATCGTTGTTAATTTTCTGTCTCATTGATCTACTATTGACAGTGGAGTGTTAAAATCTCCCACTATTATTGTGTGGGAGTCTAAGTCTCTTTGTAGGTCATTAAGAACTTGCTTTATGTATCTGGGTGCTCCTGTATTGGGTGCATATAATTTAGGATACTTAGCTCTTCTTGTTACATTGATCCTTTTACCATTATGTAATGTCCTTCTTTGTCTCTTTTGATCTTTGTTGGTTTAAAGTCACTTTTATCATAGATGAGGATTGCAAGCCCTGCATTTTTTCTTTTTTTTGCTCACCATTTGCTTAATAAATCTTCCTCCATCCCATTATTTTGAGTCTATGTGTATCTTTGAACATGAGATGGCTTTCCTGAATACATCACACTGATGAGTCTTGATTTTTCATCCAATTTGCCAGTTTGTGCCTTTTGATTGGGGCATTTAGCCCATTTAAATTTAAGGTTAATATTGTTATATGTGAATTTGATCCTGCCATTTTGATGCTAGCTGGCTGTTTTGCCCATTAGTTGATGCAGTTTCTTCATTGTGTCGATGGTCTTTACCATTTGGTATGTTTTTGCAGTGGCTAGTACTGGTTGTTCCTTTCCATGTTCAGTGCTTCCTTCAGGAGCTTTTGTAAGGCAGGCCTGGTGGTGACAAAATCTCTCAGCAATTGCTTGTCCATTAAGGATTTTATTTCTCCTTCACTTATGAAGCTTAGTTTGGCTGGATATGAAATTCTGGGTTGAAAGTTCTTTTCTTTAAGGATGTTGAATATTGGCCCCCACTCTCTTCTGGCTTGTAGGGTTTCTGCCAAGAGATCCACTGTGAGTTTGATGGGCTTCCTGACCTTTCTTTGGCTGCCCTTAGCATTTTTTCCTTCATTTCAACCCTGGTGAATCTGATGATTATGTGCTGTGGGGTTGCTCTTCTTGAGGAATATCTTTGTGGTGTTCTCTGCATTTCCTGGATTTGAATGTTGGCCTACCTTGTTAGGCCTATCTTGGATGATATCCTGAAGCATGTTTTCCAGCTTGGATTCATTCTCCCCGTCACATTCGGGTACACCGATCAATCATAGATTAGGTCTTTTCACATAATTCCATATTTCCTGAAGGCTTTGTTCATTTCTTTTCACTCTTTTTTTCTCTCTTCTTGCCTTCTCATTTTATTTCATTGAGTTGATCTTCAATCTCCAATATCCTTTCTTCTGCTTGACTGATTCCACTATTGAAACTTGTGTATGTTTTGTGAAGTTCTAGTGCTATGTTTTTAAGCTCCACCAAGTCATTTATGTTCTTCTCTAAGCTCGTTATTCTACTTAGCATTTCATCTAACCGTTTTTTGATGGTTCTTAGTTTCTTTGCATTGGGTTAGAACATGTTCCTTTAGCTCAGAGAAGTTTGTTATTACCACCTTCTGAAACTTACTTCTGTCAATTTGTCAAACTCATTCTCCACCCAGTTGTGTTCCCTTGCTGGTGAGGAATTGTGATCCCTTGGAGGAGGAGAAGTGTTTGTTATGTTTTTCAGTGATTTCATCCTTTTTGTGCTGGTTTCTTCCTATCTTCATGGATTTATCTATCTTTGGTCTTTGAAGAAAAATTTTTTAAATGATACTAAAATTGTAAAATTTCTGAAAACAGAAAAAAAGAGTTAACTCATCAGGGACAAAAAAAGTTCAGATGTTATGTAGAACATCCAGATGATATATTGGTCCTATTAAGTTGATGGGAAGACTGCCAAAATTATTTTTTTTCATAAATTCTGATTTTTCTGTTTTGTTTTTCTTTGTTGGCAATCAACTGTTTAATCTATATTGGCAGTATAGAGTAAGAAATTATGGAAAGCATTTAACTAAATAATAGCAAATGTGGTATCACTTTTAAATAAAGCTCAGATATATTTGCATTCTAATGTAATATGCTCAATCAGAACATTTGGATTTGATATGCCATTTGCTAAATAATCTATGAAGTTGAGATCACTGTTGCCTTGGTTTCCAAAGGGACAATAAAATGTCACTGTGAGCTTTGGGCAGTGTGTCCTTATTAACATTCAATACTAAAAACAAAACATTTCTGACTATGTGTTGTATTTCTAAGACAATTATAAAGCCAAGAAATAGAAACATTCACACAAAGGATAAATGTTTGAGGGATGGCTACCCCATTCTCCATGATATGATTATTATACATTACACATTTGTTTCAAAACATTTCATGGACCCCATTATATATACTCCTAATATGCATCCACAAAAATTAAAAATTAAAAAAGATAGAAACACACTGGTTTAAAAAGGCCCTTAGGGCCAGGTGTGGTGGCTCACATTTGTAATCTCAGCACTTTGGGAGGCTGAGGCAGGTGGATCACCTGAGGTCAGGAGTTTGAAACCCCATCTCTACTAAAAATACATAAAATTAGCTGGGTGTGGTGGTGCATACCTATAATCCCAGCCACTCGGGAGGCTGAGGCAGGAAAATTGTTTGAACCCAGGTGACATAGGTTGCAGTGAGCCAAGATCATGCCACTGCACTTCAGCCTGAGCGACAGAGTGAGACTCTGTCTGAAAAATTTAAAAAAAAAAAAAAAGCCCTTAAAAAGCAAATAGTTATGGGCTAAACATTTCACTGAATAGATGTCAATTTACAGTGAAATGATGGGAAAGTGTAAACAGGAGTTCAGGTTTCATGATTCCTAGACAAAGATACTTTTTATCATACAAGAGATGATATCCTCAATGTACCAATGTACGCAAGAATAAAATTTACATAACACAAGTTCTATGCTCAAATGCATACAAGTCCCTTGTAGTTAACATAAATGAATAAAATGAGAAAGATGCAAAACAATAAGGACTAATTGGCATGAAAGTAAACTGGAGAGTAAATTCCCATACAAAATGGATAGCCATCAATCGATGGTTTCTATATGGGAATATAGACCCAGTGTTTCTTGATCTTATGATTATCCATGAAAAGTCCCAATACCAAATACCTATGTTATATATCTGGATATCAACTAATGAAACATTTTCATTCATTTTAAATATTGAGGAGGCCATTGTGTTTTTGCTAATGATAACCTATATTTCCACTGGGCCTGTGTATAAATATGACATCACTGGAAAATCATTTAAAAGGAATAATGTTAACAAAAAAAATTAATCCTTTTGAAGCTCCAAAAGCTCAACAGTTACCAATATGACTGCTGTAATTATTATGATATAAAATATCTCTCCTTTTAAAATAGTTCACTTCAGTTTCTCCTAATGAACTCTAGCACATTCAAAATGGATCATATTTCATGAACAGGTTGATATACACACAGCTTTTCTGTAGCACATTGTATTAGTCTGTTCTCATGCTTCTAATAAGGACATATCCAAGACTGGGTAATTTATAAAGAAAAAGAAGCTTAATTAACTCACAGTTTCACATGGCTGGAGAGGCCTTGCAATCATGGCAGAAGGCAAAGGGAGAGCATGGCACATCTTACATGGTGGCAGGCAAGAGAACATGTGCAGGGGAACTCTCCTTTATAAAACCATCAGATCTTGTGAGACTTATTCACTATTATGAGAACAGCATGGAAAAACCTCCCCCATGATTCAATTACCTCCCACCAGGTTCTTCCTATGACATGTGGTGATTATTACAATTCAAGTTGAGATTTGGATGGGGCCACAGAGCCAAGCCATATTACATATCTACCAATAAAATAGAAATACCTGTATTTTCAATAAAGATTTAGACTTGGCATTAGAATTGTACAGCAAATCCTAATCTTGTTTTCCTTCACTTCCTATCAAGAGTAAAATATCTATATTTCATATTTTATGTTACACTATAAAAAATTTCATATCTTTGATGTGTATATTGTCCTAATACACATTTCTCCAAATGTTATCTGGAAGTACAAAATGCATTGGACACTTGGGAGTTTCTAAGACACTTTCAGGAGTCCATGAAGTCAAAACAATTTTTATAATTGTATACAGACATTGTTTAACTTTTTCACTGTGTTTACATTTCCAGTGATGGTGCAAAAGCAATAGTGGGGAAAACTGTTGGACATTTAACACGAACCAAGAGAGTAGCGTTCATCTGTATTATCTTTGTATTACTCACCACCACACTCACAGAAAATACATTGCCAGTTTCACTTATGTTCTTTAAGAAACACTAAAAGGTGTTACTTTTATTAATTCTCAACCATTGAGTACAAACCTTTTTAACATTGTGTATAATAAAATGGAAATATTCATAGAATACTTCTGCAAACAAAAGAAAAGAACACTTCTGCAAAATAGTGAATTAAAATGGTTGTCTCCAGGAAAAATATCTTATGCAATTTTTTTAAGCTGCAGGCTAACAATAACCTCATAGTTTTTATAGCTAATATTTTTGTATACCAAGAATTCCTTCTATTTTCTATTGGTAACATCACACTAGTGCCTTTTCTGTGTGTATATGAGGAAGCATCTTTTCAGAAGTATATATTTGACTCAGTCTTAACAACAGAAGTGCCTCATTTCCCTATTTACAGTGATTGGTTCAGGGATGAGCATATAACACAATTTGAACTAGGGAATGTTTTTGGTGAACTCAGATCAAGGGTCACAAGGACTTCATAAGCTTAGAAGCACGTTTACCAAAAGGTGGAGAGAATGTACCTGAGAACAAAGCCAACACTGTAAAAATTAGAGACACGGCCAAACCTCACGTCAAAATAATTGTGATAGTTTTTCCAAGGTGGTAGATTAAAGGATTTTAGCATGCTTCCACTACTTGGATATAAAAACACAGTATATAAAGATTAACTCTGTGAGCTTTAATTCAAGAAGGAAAATGGGAATTTATTAGTATCATGAAGGACACCCCTAGATCCTGGGGAGGAGAATGCTGGCAAACAGTCCCCGTGATAGCATCTAGCTGATAAAAGTGAGTGAACACCTAGTACATGAGAAGGGCAGAGGACCTCACTTGTGACTCACTTTTCCAATAGAGATCCAAGCAACCCAGGCTAAAGAAGAACACTTTGTTTTTCCCGGTACATGGAGTTAACTTCGAGAGAGGCTTGGAGATGCTATGAGGGAAAGACACCAGGAAAAGCTGCAAACATTCTCCAGGCCAAGAACTAAGAACAGAACACTGTTTTAATCTGCACACATACAAAGCCAGCCATTGTTAGGTGACCCAGAAGTGTGGCCATGCAGGCATTTTAGTTTCAGGCCAGAAATTGGAGTGTTGGCTCTGGAGCAGGGTAGGAGCCTCTACAGCCAGAACTGTAGAAAGTGTCTTAGCATTAGGCGCTATAATTGTGCTCTCCCCTGTCACAAGCCTGAGGCAGGAGGAGAGCTGCTACAGCTACAGTTTCTCCAAGGTGGTGAGACTTGCATCAAGGACAAGCTTAATGACCTGAAACTGATCTGCATGTGCCATTGCTGGGTACCCCAGCCTGCTCCCCTGAGAATGTGGTGCAGAATGCTCCTCTCTGCTCCATTCCCAGGCAGATCTCCAAGCATTCATAGCACCCATTCACCTGTTTCAGCAGCCTAAGCTATCCCATCCTTCCTGAGCATAGAGCGTGGTACAACAGGGATCCCTCTGCTCCATGCCCAGACAGACCTACAGGCATTCAGAGCACTTTTCACCTGGATAAACAGACTGACCTTCCCCACCCATTCTGTACAGAGATCCTGAAGTGGGGAAGTCCTCTCTGCTTCATGCCTAGGCAGATCTCCTGTCATTTGGAATACCCACTCTTACAGTTCAGAAACTTGAGCTGCTCCATCCAATCTGGACATATATTGTGTGCAGCAAAGCCCTGTTTGCTCCACACCCATGCAGAACTCCAGACATTCAGAGCTTGAGCTGGCCTGCATCAGCAGCCTGAGCTGCCCCACACTTCTTTTGCAGAGATCTGAGTGCAGAGGTGCCCTCTCCACTCCACATCCAGGCAGATCTCCAGACATCAGAGAACCTGCTTGTCAGTTCCATCAGCCAGAATCATCCTACCCCTCCTGTGCAGATATTGGTGCAGGAAGGCCCTCTCTGCTTCATGTCCAGACTTATTATCAGGCATTCTGAGAATCTACTCATCTGTTTCAGCAACCTGAGCTGCTCCACCCTTCCTGGACATAGATTGTGCTGCACAGGGAGTCTCTCTGCTCCAGGCCCCAGCAGATCTCCAGGGACTGGAAGCACCAGCTCACCTGTATCAGTAGCCTGGGCCATTCTACATTTCCTGAGCAGAGTTCCTGGTGTAGGGAGCCCTCTCTGGAACACACCCTGGCAGATCTCCTGGCATTCAGAGCACCTGCTTGCCTAAAGCAGCAGCCTGAGTTGCCTCACCTTTCTGGATATAGATCTTCATGCAGGAGGGCCCTCTCCTCTTCATGCCCAGGCAGATCTCCAGGAATCTGGAGCACCCGCTCTCCTGGATTAGGAGTTCTGGCCACCCACCATACCTATGCAGAGAACATGGGACTGACTATATTTCCCAGTTCCATGCCTAGGCCTGCCTCTAGGTGCTTAGTGGCCAGAAGCTCAGTTCCCTCTCAGGGCCGGTGCTTCTGCCTGCCTGCCACCAGGGGACTGGTAGGTGAACCTGCCCAGTCTGGACCAGCACTTCATGTCCCCTGCCCGCCTTGAGCACAGAGCAGGGAGCTCAGACCACTGTGCATTCCACAAATCAGCCCACTGGCTGAAGCAACAAAGAGTTGCTGCCAGTAAACAAGAATCAATTATACATGCAGCCATGTTGGCTACAGCAGGACCTTACTTCTAAATACCATTTACTAGCTTGTAGACTGAACTACATAGCCCAATATAAAACCTGTTAATAGAAGCAAAGCCAAAAGGCCCTACCCAGCATTCTCAGCAATCACAAACACTCCCACAGATGTTGGGGTAGGGCGTAGAGAGAAAGGAAAGGGGAAAAATAATATTATAGGGAAAGAAAGCAAAAGAAAATATCCTCTTGCACAAAAACAATTCCAAAAATAAGAAGTACCAAAGTCTCCAGATGAGAATTAAACAGCACAAAAATTATGGCAACATGAAAAATCTAAATGTTTTGACATCAATGTTAAGATCACACTAGCTCTCCAGCAATGGTCCCCAACCAAAATGGAAATTCAGAAATAGTTTAAAACGTCAAAGCATGGCTTGCAAGGAAGCTCAATAAGACCAAAAGCAAGGTTGAAAATCAACACAAAGAAATTTCTAAATCAATCCCAGAAATGAAGGAAAAGATAAATATGTAAAAAAGAAATCAATCAGAGCTGATGGAATTGCAAAACTCACATAGATAACTTCAAAATACAATGGAAATCTTTATCTATAGACAAGACCAAGAAAAATAAAGACTTTTAGAGCATGAAGACCAGTCTTTTGAACTAAACAAGTCGGCCAAAAATTTAAGAAATCGTTTTAAAAAAATAAATTCTAGATCCTTGAGGAATCGCCACACTGTCTTCCACAATGGCTGAAGTAATTTACAGAACCTAAAGTACAATAAAAATAAATAAATAAATTCTTCAAAAAATATGGGGTTATGTAAATAAAACAAATCTATGAATTATTGTCATTCTAGACAGAGAAGGAGGAAAAGCAAAAACCTGGAAAACATATTTGTGTGGATAATTCAAGAAAATTTTCCTAATATTGCTAGAGAGGTAGACATCTCATAACAAAACCTGGAAAAGAAACAACTAAAAAAGAAAACTATAGTCCAATATTCCTGATTAACACAGATGCAAAAATCTCCAAGAAAATACTAGCAAACTGAATTCAACAACAGATCACGAAATTATTTAACCATGATAAATTAGGCTTCATTCATGGGATGCAGGCTTGTCCCACTACCAGGTGGGTCCCAGAGGTCCCAGACTCAAGATCAGCCCCAGCATCAAGCCAGCATCATGAACACAGGCTTTAAGAAATCCCTATTACCAGAATAGTTCCCTTAGCTTTAGACTCTACACCAGTTCCTGCAGATTCAGGATTCAGGTTCACCCCACCACCAGGTTTGTCCCAGCTCCATAGTAAATTCCACAGACTCTGGTTCTAGATATGCCCAAGGTTTCAGGTCCACTCCACTGCCAGACCATCCCCAGTGATTTCAGACCCCAGAGAGACCCCAGTACGTCTGGGCCCTGCAGACCCAACCTCTAGGCCTAACTCAGCACCAGCATGGGTATGAGGGAAGGAAGACGCTTACACACTATGGGTGAAAATGTAAGTTGTACAGCTACTACGAAAAATAGTTGGTGGTTCCTCAAAATAATTAAAAAGAGAACTATGATTCAGTAATACCACTAGAGGATGTACATATATATTGTAAGGGTTATTGCCAAGTTTACAATGAGGAAACTGAGGCCAGCACAAAAAGATTAAATGCCAATTTATTCAGCTCCCAGGTGAGGTTCTATGGTCCTGGGGAAAGAGGCCAGGGAAGTCACACCTGACTCTTCTGGGCCTGGGGTTTTATAGGGAGTGAAGGCATTTGATTGGTTGCGGGGAAACAGGGCATGGTCGGGGCAGGCTGCTATTGGTAGGTAGGCGGGATTTTCCAACAGCAGGCTAGGTGCCGAGTGCAGAGCTTAGTGTCGAGTGCAGAGGGGTTTTCCAAGGCGGGCTAGGTGCCGAGTGCAGAAGTGGGCATGTCTGAGCTCCCGGCAAGGCAACCGGCCTTACATATATAAAGAAAGTAAAACTAGTATGTCAGAAAGATATCTGCCTTGTCATATTCATTACAACATTATTCACAATAGTTAAGATATGCAAACAAAGAAAATGTCCACTGTGTGAGTGTGTGTATTATATAATGTGATATTATTCAGATACAAAAATAAAATAATCCTACCATTTACGACAAGGCTGAGTCTGAAAACATTACGTGAATTAAAACAGATGCAGAAAGACAAATTCTTAATGATCTCACTTGTATGTGAAATCTAAAAAATCAAACTCATAGAAACAGTAGAATGATGGCTATTAGTTGATTGATAGGTGGGGAAAATGGCGAGCCGTTGCTCAAAGGGTATAAGCTTTAAGTTGTAATATGATAGGTTATAGAGATCTAATATACAGCATGCAGCATGAAAACTATACTTGATAACATATTTTAGACATTCATTTGCTAAGGGAGTGGATCTCGAGTGTTCGCACCACAAAACTAAAATAGTAACTGTGTAAAGTTATTGGCATGTCAATTAGTTTAACGTTGAAAATCATTTCATAATGTATATTCATAACAAAACATCACCTTAAATATGCACAATTTTATCAGGCATACCTCAATGAAGCCCTCAAGATGAACTTTGAAGAAAAAACATTAAAAGATGTCTTCTGCTCATTTCCCTCTCCTTCCAAAAAAAGGGTATCTCTCTTCATATTTCACTGTCTGGAGTGGGTGACGAGTGACGTGGATAATGTGAAGCTATCCTGCCTACCCTTTTCAATGCATCTTTTTTTATTTCTTTGCTGTACCCAGTTTCTATCATCTCTCACCTGATTTCTTCAGCTCGTTGGAAGGTATTTTCACATGCAGATAGTTTTTTAAATTGATATTTCTGCCAGAGGACAAACACCGAAAAGTCCTAATCCACAATCTTGCTGATGTCGCCCTTACTGAGCTTTTTAAAAAGCCTTGCTTACATTTAACTTTGAAGTTTCTTCTGATACACAGAAGGTTTAAATGGCATTATAGTCATAATTATCAATATTGTCTCCTATGGTTTGTGCTTTTTAGGTTTTTGTTTAAGGGATTCTTTCTTCCTTACTACAAAATACAACTTTAACCCACTAGGAAGGTATTTTTGTGTTATTATGTTAAGAAAAACTTTTATTTTTCTACATGCTAACTATTTTTTCAGCAATTCTATCCAGTTATATGTAATGTACTTCTGTCATATATCAACTTTCCGTATAGCAGTAAGTGTGCTCTTTTTCAGGGTCCCCTATTCTGTCTTCTAGTGTAATACCAGGTAGCACTAAGGCTCTCAATTCAAAATTGTCGAACCCCAATGCATGATAAATAATCATTCTTGTAATCATAATACTCAGGGGTGTATAAAGATAGGTAATATATTAAAATTTATATCATATCATTTTAATAATATAAATTTTAAAAAACTATTTTATGTAATGTATATATCCAACACTGAAGAACTGGTTAAAAACTGTTACTATTTTTAGAAGATGAAATGTGTGCTTTTTTGGAAATCTAACCTGACAAACATCAACTTACTAATGGGGAAAAAATATAGGATACATCAATAAAATAACCATTTCATTTTAAAATATCACATTATGACATACAAAGAAAAGTATCTGAAACAATAAACACTAAATTGGTAACGGTAATTATTTTGGTGAGGTGGAATTACAAGAAATATTTATTTTCTTCTTTTCCCTTATTTGTATTTTTCTTTATTCTAAATATTTTGCTAGGTAACAATTTCATTTCTCTTGGCTTCCTTATCATAATTCTAAAAGAAGAATGCATGGCTTAATATTTTACAAACTTCACTGGGGTTTCAGTGTTATAGACAGAACATTTGCTTTGAAGCCATACAAACTGTAATTTAGAATCTGTTCCCAGAATTTTCTGGCCATGTGCTCTCTGAGCCTTAGTTTCTGTAGCCATAAAATTAAAGTAATTCATGAAACTGTTGTGAGGAATGTATTAATGTATGTAAAGAAGATAGCACAGTGCCTAGCACATCAAAAAGTACGAAGTACTAAAACCTTGTAGATACTAATATTAATGATATACAATACCCAGATCATTACAAAATCCACTGGGTGGTAGACACAATGCAGTGAATGAAAACTCATCTTATGGGATAAAAATGGCCATACGAAATAAGAGAAATCTTACATCAGAATTATGATAGAGATAATATCTTAAATCATGTTTCCAAGAGACAAGGAAGTTAAATAAGAGCTTTGCCAGAGATTTTCTTCTTGGGAGGATATTCCCTGAGCATATGTTGTACAAATGTACCTGCTTATGTGTTTGTGTATGTGTTTGTGTTTGTATTCAATTTGACTTGCTGCAGTTTTGCTCTACAATAAAATAACAGTGCTCAATACATTTCAATTTGAAGAGAATGGCAAAAATTTATGATATTGAATAACTGTGGAAAGTCAAATAACTTTGGGCCAGGTTTCAGGAAATAGGGCACTAAAAAGATCATGTTTTATAGCTAAAATTTACTCTGCTGTAATTTTGAATAATAAATCATTGTGGAACTTACCAAAAGTTTAAAGCCAGGTTTCCTTATGGTTACCATAGTAAATGGAATAGAATAAAACACATTCTAATGTGTTTTAAAATAAAGCTGTATTATAAATTAAATAATTATTGCTCCATATAACATTTAAAATTGACCAATATCTAGCAAACGCAGTATGGTAATGCATATACATATGTACATAAAAAAATGTTGACGACCAAATTTCTCTTGTGTGAGTCTTGATATAAAGAGCCTTGCAAAGTTACTAAAAAAAAATCAAAACAAGGACAGAATTTACCTGACTGAATTATATTCAGGATGCGATGAGAAGAATGCATACCTTTCAAAGCACTGAAAGCATTTAATTATTGAGAAGTTGTTTTTCAGTGCTAAGGTGATGAAAATAGAATTGGTATTGGCTTTAGAAGACTTCGGTGAAATCTTGACCTTGCCATCCATACCTCCATTCTGTGATTTACAATCTCATCTTCAACCCCTTTATTAGATATCCTCTCCTGTCTTTACTAATACTGGGTATTCATCACTTTTCTTAAAGCCCTCTCAAAATTAATTATGTTTATGCTTTCCATCCCCCAACTATTTTAAAGTCAAGAAGTGTCTTCATCCTACATCTAGACTAGTATTCAACCATGCTCAGATAAAATCCACTGCATTTTGAAGGCTCATGGCAATCAACTATACCACCTGTTAAATCTCCCTGTTATTCTACCAACTAATTATTAGTCAATCCACTGTTTAAAAGGTCAGCAAATTATGGCTCATGAGCCTAATTTATTATACTTTATTTTGGAAATTAATTTTTGTTGGGACACATCCATCGCTATTCACTTATGTAGTAGTGTCTATGACTGCTTTCACACTATGACAGAGTTATGAAATTGCAACAGAGACCATATGACCTGGAAAGCCTATAATATCTACTATCTAACCCCTTATATAAGAAATTTTCTGACATTGATTTATTTGGCACATTCTCACATTTTTTTCTCTCTTTTCAAGCCTGTCATCTTCTTTTATAACTTTAAAATAATCCAAACAACACTTCTCAGTGCCTTAATTATAAAAGTCCATCATATCTGTTATTCTCCAGTCCCAGAACCATACCTCAGATCATGTTAACACCTGAAATTGCTTTATTTATCTACCCTTAAGCTCAAATAATCTCACTCTTCATTCACAACTATACTCATTTTCCTTTGTCAAGGAAATTATTCTAGAGATGGATTTGAGGGATATTTACATAAAACCTATACTTGCTCTCATACGATAAACAGGTATATACTCACAGGGATAAAAAAGAAAATGCAAACACACAACTTCAGGAAATGTTCACATTTTAAGTACTAGAGAAGCCATGGATGAATCCTGAGAAGACACTATCAGAGATGGAGGAGGAGGTATAGGAGAATGAAGTATTTTGGAAACTATAGAAAGGTAGCCGACAAGGAAAAAGTGCCAAAGTGTTGCAGAGATGTTAAAAAGTATAAGAATTGAAGCAAAGTAGTGAATCTGTTGCAAAGCATTGGAAGGAATTTTGTCTGAATACAAGGATATCAGCTCATATCTTTCTTCTCAAAAGACCCTTTTTGTTCCATAACATTCATTAGATTGTGCAAATCTATTTTTCAGACAATTTGTGTCCCTAGGACAATAAACTTATAGTTTGAAATTACACATTTAAATAAATACATTTTGTGATAAAATATTAATGAAGTTGCAATAAAGGCACAGATATGAATGCCATGCAGAAAGGGGTATCATTATGCTTGCTAGTCTAGTTACCAAAACTCAAGGCAAAACAGCAATAGTATATGAGAACTGGTTGGACCAAGACATCCTTTGTGATTCCTCATTCTATCCCTCCCCTAATTCAAGCTCTTTCCCCAGAGATTTCCAAAAATGAAAGTATGATATTCTCCACTATCTTCATTTCAATCACTTCTCAGCACATTAATGTCATTTAGTCTTCTTGTTTTTCAGGGTCATTTGGAATAAACAAAGTGAACTCAAGGTGCAGAAGCATAGGAGAAAAAGCTTTCATTCTCTTATCAGGCATTTTTTGAGGAACTGCTGTGTGCCAGTCACTGTGCTTCAGGGGAAGAGGGGTAACCGTTTCAATGCAAAGTACAGATTGGAGAAAAAAATATATACAACTTTTGGAAACTGCAAGGTGAACCGAAATTTTGTTTTTATTTGTACAGCTGCTTTAAGGATGATTTGTTTCCCAAGTTTAAGGTAGGCTGATATTTATCTATGAAAATAATAATAAAAGAAAATATTCATAAGGACATTGGATTATGAAATATTCAGCTACCTGTGGGTAATCAAACTTTGTCTCTGAAGGTCCTAATCTCTTAAAACCCAAAGGATGAAGAGAGTTGCAGGAAGTGCTTCAAAGAGGGTAGACATATATGCACTGAAAACAAAATGTCATCAATCTATATAAAGTTTCTTTTCTAACTTAATGCTACAACAGAGAGGAGACAAACACTACAGTTCTCTATCATGAATGGAGCCACCAGCAAATTGCTTTGGTGGAGACACAATACTTCTGGGAGCTCTAAAAGTAAAGATCTGGATTTCAATAAAGGATCGGGTGGAGGGCATCTAGGAAAAGGTGAGGACAAGATGGAGTAAGAGGGTAAAGGAAACATTTTTTCAACTTTCTGGAATAGTTGACAGGAATAGGTGTGTGTACGTGCCTGCAAGGCCTGGGGTTTGGGGGCAGTTTTTCTGTACAAAGTTGAGACAACTAGTCATTGTTAGTAGTCATCATTACTCCACATAGTATATGTTCTGTGTGAACCTTCTGAAGAGCATGACAAGGAATCAAAAAGCCCCAGTTTACAGATTCCTCGATTTAGCCATTGTTAATTCACTAATGGATACTCTGCATCTAAATTTTGGCAGAATGGAATGGAAACATAGGCTTGACAACTTCACATAGCAACCACTGAAGTAAGGCTGAATTTATTATATTTTTGTATTTTGCTTTCTTATGAATAGATTTTTCTTTTCAACTTTTTGTTGAAATATAATTTATAGACAGAACAGTGCACTGCTATGGTTTAAATATTGGTCTCCTTCAAAACTCTTGCTGAAACTTAATTCCCAATGGGGCAGTATTGAGAGGTGGGAAGTTTAAGAGGTGATTGAGTCTTGAGAGCTCTACCCTTATATATGAATAGATTAATTCAAAGATTAATGGATTAATGGGTTAATGCATTGATGGGTTATCATGGGAGTGAGACCAGTGGCTTTATAAGAAGAGGAAGAAAAAGCTGAACTAGTACATTTAGCCTCTTCATCATGTGGTGGCCTACACTGCACCAAGACTCTGCAGAGAGTCCCCACCGGCAAGAAGGCCTTTGCCAGTTGTGGCCCCTTTACCTTGAAAATGTCAGTCTCCAAAACTGTAAAAAGTAAATTCCTCTTCTTTATAAATTACCCAATGTATTAGTATGTCCTCACATTGCTAATAAAGACATATCTGAAACTGGCTAATTTATAAAGAAAAGAGGTTTAATGGACTCACAGTTCCATATGGGTAGGGAGGTCTCACAGTCATGACGGAAGGCAAATGAGGAGAAAAGTCACTCTTACAAGGTGGCAGGTAAAAGAGTGTGTGCAGGGGAACTCCCCTTCACAAACATCAGATCTTGAAAAATTTATTCACCATCACAAGAAGAGCTAAAAATAAATGCACCCTCATGATTCAAATACCTCCCACCAGGTCCGTCCCATGATACAAGGGGGTTATTACAATTCAAGGTGAGATTTGGGTGGGGACACAGAGCCAAACCATATCATTCCACTCCAGTCCCTCCCAACTCTCATGACCCTTCCACATTTCAAAACACAATCATGCCTTCCCAACAGTCCTCCTCCAAAGTCTTAACTCATTTCAGCAGTAACTCAAAAGTTCACAGTTCAAAGTCTCATCTGACGCAAGCCAAGTCCCTTCTGCAGATGAGCCTGTAAAATCATAAGCAAGTGAGTTACTTCCTAGATACAATGGGGGTAAAGGCATTGGATAAATATACCCTTTCCAAATAGGCCAAAACAACTTCCTCACACAAGTCAAAAATCCAATAGGACATTCATTAAACCTAAAAGTTCCACAATGATCTTCTTTGACTCCGGGTCTCATATCCAGGCCACACTAATACAAGACGTGGGTTCCCACAGCCTTGGGCAGCTCCAACCCTGTGGCTTTGTGGGGTATAGTGCCCCTCCCAGCTGCTCTCACAGGTTGGAGTTGAGTGTCTGTGGCTTTTGCAGGTGCACAGTGCAAGCTGTTAGTGGATCTACCATTCTGGGATCTGGAGGACAGTGGTCCTCTTCTCACAGCTCCAATAGGCAGTACCTCAGTCAGGACTCTGTGTGGGGGCTCACACTCCACACTTCTCTTCTGCTCTGCGTCTAACATGAGGTCCCTGCCCCTGCCACAAACTTCTGCCTGGACATTCAGGCATTTCCATACATTTTCTGAAATCTAGGCAAAGGTTCCCAAACTTCAGTTCTTGACTTCTGTGCACCCGCAGGCTCAACACCATATGGAAGCTGCCAAGGCTTGGGTTTTGTATCCTCTGAAGCAGTGGCCTGAACTTTACCTTGGCCCCTTTTAGCCATAGCTGGAGCTGAAGCAGCTGGGATGCAGGGCACCAAGTCCTGAGGCTGTATAGAGCAGGTAGGCCCTGGGCTATGCCCACAAAACCATTTTTCCCTCCTACTCCTCCAGGCTTCTGATGGGAGGGCCTGCTGCAAAGACCTCTGACATGCCCTGGGGACACTTTCCCCATTGTCTTGGCAATTAAAATTTGGGTCCTCATTACTTATGCAAATTTCTGCAGGAGGCTTGAATTTCTCATCAGAGAATGGGGTTTTCTTTTTTATTGCATTGTCAGACTGCACATTTTTCAAGATTTTATGCACTGCTACCTGTTGAATGCTTTGCAGACTAGAAACTTCTTCCACAAGAAACCCTAAATTATCTCTCTCATGTACAAAGTTCCATGATCTCTAGGAAGTTCCAAACTTTCCCACATCTCCCTGTCTTCTGAGCCCTCTAACTCTCTAGGGAGTTCCAAACTTTCCCACATTTTTCTGTCTTCTAACCCGCAAGTATGTCCCAACCTCTGCTTGTTATCTAGTTTGAAAATTGCTTCCACATTTTCAGGTATCTTTACTGCAGCACTCCACTCCTGGTACCAATTTGTTTTCACACTGCTAATAAAGACATATCCAAGGCTGGGTAATTTATAAAGGAAAGAGTTTTAATTGACTCACAGTTCCACATGGTTGGGGAGGCCTCACAATCATGGCAAAAGGCAAAGGAGGAGCAAAATCACATCTTACATGGCGGCAGGCAAAAGAGTGTGTACTGGGAACTCCCCTTTATAAAACCATCACATCTCATGAAACTTATTCACTATTACAAGAACACCATGGGAAAAACCTGCTCCCATGATTCAATTACCTCTCACGGGGTCCCTCCTATGACACATGAGGATTATTACAATTTAAGGTGATATTTGGGTAGAGAAACAGAGCCAAACCATATCACTCAGTTTCAGGTCTTCTGTGATAAACAACAGAAAACACAGTAAGATATGCACATGAGTGAAAACTCGGTGATTTTTCACAAACTAAACAGACTCAAACAATGCAAAAACAAATCAGGACATAAAATATTACCAGTTTCCCAGAAGCTGTTTCATTGATGCTCCCAAGTGTCTAATAAGTATTCAGATTTAATTATGTAAAGAATCCCTGTCTTCTATTTGAGAAATTCACAAGAACTCTGAGGAAAAGGAGGGAAGAATAACATGTCAACCAAGCAATTTTGCAGAAACAGAATTACCTGCAGGAAACCTCTGTGTCATTCATTTATAACTGCTACAACAGAAAGCAAATGTACTTGGGAGTTTTATAATTAAGTGGGCTCAGACTCTTGAGTTGCAAAGCTATTCCTGTCTATATCTACTCACTGTTTTACAGAAATCTATTACGAAGTTAACAAGCAATTTCCTACATCAGCTTCTTAGAAAAAAATAATTCCAAACTTAAGAAACATTTTACTGTTGTATAACACCTGGGACTGATGAACTTTGCTAGAGAAAGTGGTGACAATACTGTGATGGGGCCACTTTGTGCTACGTAATTCCAGTGAAATGACGTATCTTTTATTAAAGTTTCTCTCTTTCCCCATGGAGATGTTATACTCTTGTCTGCTCTGATCTTACATTGTCTTTTATATCTTTATCTTGATTCACATTATATTCTGGCACTGTTAATATTGTCATTTCTATATTTGTCTCACGTTTTGCACAAAAGGGTAAGGAACTTAAAATCAAATTATAAATTGTATTTGCTTCTGCCCTCCATGATACCTACTTTAGAGTCCCTGTTTCACACCCCCTGCCAATATATCCATAAAAGTGTGTACACATGGGTACACACATGCAGTTTAGATCTCAGAGGTAATTATTAGTTTTGTTAAACTCATACTATTTCAGTTTGGTAAATGCATTTCATACTACCTATCCTGCCAAACAGTATCACTGTTTACTCTGTTCCCCCTTCCTCAGTCAATTTCTTAGAATATAAGAGCTTTCATATAAATATCAGCAGGAATGTATTCAACTTCCAGAGCCATAGGGACTAAGAGTCCACACGAGCAGTACAATAAAACTAGGCTTGAGGAAGAATATAGTTTTTTCTCCATTGTTTTAGAGTCAAAAATTCATCTTTTAAGCTTCAGAATAAAATAAGAATTTAAAAAAATGATATTTTTAAAAGTATATACCATTTGATGTGACACAGCTAACAGACGGGAACATTTGTCTTGTACTCAGGATGTCTTAATATTACCCATATTTATCATCTTTCCCAGATTTTAAAGACACTTTTGTCAATAGCTATAGGTTGTAAGTTTAAACTAATTTTGTCACATTTAGATCAAACTGTTAATAAAAATACTTTTGAAAGACATAAATTTAAAATTATGAATAATTCAATAAATATTAAAAATTAAAGTAGCTATTGCCATTTTTGTTTCTCTTCAATTTCTCTTTTCATTTCTATCCCCTCTAAATTAGCAATCTATTTGTTATCTCTCTTTCCTCTTTTCCTGGTTTCTCTCTCTCTCTCTCTCTCTTCCTTGTCTATGTCTTCCTCTGTCTCATAAAAAAAATGTTTAGTTTTGTTTCAAATTAAACTATCAATATGTTCTTTCTGAGAGTTTCATATTTTCCCATTGCCTTGCTTCAAATTTCAACACTTGGAGTTTTGAAATTTTTAAATAACAGCTAAACAAAGCAGAATTGACAATCAGATGTTATTTTAATTGAATTTTATTTCTGGGAGTCAAAAGAGTTATTTTTTGTCAGTAAAATATTAAAATCATGGTTATATCTTTTATAAATCTTTTTTTTTAAGTCAACGAATAAATGAAGGGATAAATCAGCAGTCATTTACTGACTTCATACTACACTCTGGGCATTGATAAAACCAAACATAACCACTGACCTGGAAAAATGTATGGTCTACTGGGGAATATGGAAAAGTAAAATGATAAAGGTACAGAGTATAACCAGGTACAATGAAGCATGGGTTGGGGAGGCGAAAGTGAACAAAACTCTTGAGAACTTTTTCAGAGGAAGTGGCTACAACTGTTTTAAACTCTATGAAGACACCTGTCCCAAACTTTAAATAAACAAATGCATCCCAAAAGCAACAAGAGGAAGTGAGCATATTTTTTCCCTTTTTTTTAATTGCAGTTTAGGTTTTGGGGTACATGTGAATGACATGCAAGATTGTTGCATAGGTACACACATGGCAGTGTGATTTGCTGCCTTCCTCCCCTTCACCTATATCCGTCATTTCTCCCCATGCTATCTCTCCCCAACTCCCCACCCCCCGCTGTCCCTCCCCTATTTCCCCCCAACAGACCCCAGTGTGTGATGCTAAGTGAGCATATTTTGAGTCTGTCATTGATTTAGTTTTAGATCTCACAGAACAAAGACCTTTAAATTAAGGGGAAAAAGTACTTAAAGATCTGTGAAAGGTGGTTAATCTGCTAATTAACATTTCAAAGGACAGTGGTAGAGGGAATAGCACACAAAGAATCTGTGAAAGCCAGGGCTTCAAGTGCTGCTTAGCTAGATATTTTTCTGTCTCTTTGTGGCTGCTCAGAGGTCTACTGGAAATATTTCCCGGCCATTTTTTCTACTCTGCTGCAGGGATTGCATTGCTCTGAAGTGTTTCAGTTTCACAAAATACAAATAAAAATCATGGCCAAATTAAAACCCTATGTAAAATTCTGAGAAAAAATGACTTCGATGCAGGATATAAAAGAAAGTGATTATTTTTTATTTTTCAAAAAACTGTAATAGATCTGTGAGTAAAAATGGTGCAAAAATGAATTCTGGAAATCCTCTTGTCAGAGACATTCAAAATAGTGACTCCATTTCTTAATAGGGGTTGGATAAAATAAGGCTGAGACCTACTGGGCTGCATTCCCAGGAGGTTATGCATTCTATATCACAGGATGAGATTGGAGGTCAGTACAAGGTACAGGTCACAAAGACCTTGCCAATAAAACAGGATGCAGTAAAAAAGCCAGCCTAAACCCACCAAAACCAAGATGGCAATGGAAGTGACCTCTGGTCATCCTGGCTGCTCATTATAAGTTAATTATGATAAATTTGCATGCCAAAAGACGCTCCCACCAGTGCCAAGACAGTTTACAAATGCTATGACAATGTCAGAAAGCTATCATATATGGTCTAAAAAGGGGAGAAACCTTCAGTTCTGGGAATTGCCCACCCCTTTTCCCAAAACCTCGTGAATAATCTACCCCTTGTTTAGCATATAATCAATAAGTAACTGTAAGTATTTTTAACTGTAAGCATTCAATCAGCCCATTTTGCTGCTCAGCCTACGGAGTAGCCATTTTTTATTTCTTTTCTTTCTTAATAAACTTGCTTTTACTTTACTCTATGGACTTGACCTGAATTCAGATCTTTTTGCACAAGGTCCAAGAACCAACTCATACAAAACCTCTGAAGTGGATAGATTTGGAATGGATTTTAGAGGTTAATGGAACAGAAGTTGTTGATGGATTGGATGGAAGTTGAAGAAAGGAGAGAAATAAAGTTCATCAAAAATTTAGCCACCTTTGATATTAACAAAAATAAATTAAGCCATGATTAACTTTTTCATAAATTACTGTGAGAACTTTTTTATATTTTCTAACCTCCAATTCCAAGACAGATTTGTGGTAGTTTATGTGCTGGAAAAAGAGGAGTTAACCCTATCATCACTGGAATCTCCCTGTCCAATATGGGGAAGAATGTAGGTCTCTACTTCCGTCACCTGTGGGTAATCTGTCACCACTTCCTAGTCAGCAAAATGTTCTTGGGCCTGTTCAAGGTGTCCATAGTCAGAACAACATTATCCTGTCATGCTTTCTGGGAATAGTGCTATCCAGGTTATATTTATTGGATCCCCAGACCTCCAAAGATCATCAGAGGGGCTGGTAGTTTGGGAGGTCATTGATCTCATATCATTGGCCCAGGTTGCTTTGATCCCAAATCAGCACTTACTTTCTGGTTCTGCTCTTTGAAAATGAAGAGTCATAAAAGTAGCAAAGCCATTTATGTATGAGAGTAAGGTCAAGAGGAGCTGCCATTTACTCTCTTCCTCCCGCATACATAATCTCCACTCCTTCTGTTACTGACTTGACTGATTGGAATCAGTGCCCCAGACGATTCCTATCCTTTCTCCTGCAAACTTATTGATCCCCTAATTGGCCCATAAGGGTGGCTTCCTTTTATTTCATTTGTATAAATTTATGAGGTACTAATGCAATTCTGTTACATGCATAGATTTCATAGTGGTGAAATCAGGGCATTTAGGGCATCCATCACCCCAATAAGGTACATTGTACCCAATAAGTGATTTTACATTATCCATGTTCTCCCACTCCGTCACCCTTCTGAGTTTCATTTGCCTATTATTACATATACTAAATCCATGTGTATACATTATTTAGCTCCTACTTATAAGTGAGAATACACTGCTGGCTTTCTTCATGACAGAATATAAGAAAGTCCACTTTGGTTCTGTATATGATTTTATGTAGGTTTTAAATGTATGATAAACACATTATTATCAAAATCTAGTATTGGTACATAAGAAGGTATTTTTGGGGACTCCTTATTAGTTTCCAGTGGTTTCTTTCTCAACGCCTGTGCCTAAACCGCAAAATCTCATTATTATAACTTTTAGGGAATCCTTATTCTATGGTAAAGTTACTGCTTTTGGCTTCTATTTTCTCAAGAGTGTCTTGGCTATGCTCAACCATAGGCATAACTTTACATTTTAGAATCATCATATTAAGTTTACATGCACAGTTGCATACATACTTTGATTCCCCAATATTGGCATTGCAATCAAACTGCAGATAAATTTTTAGGAGAACAGATTAACGACATATGTAGGGGCCGGTCGTGGTGGCTCATGCCTGTAATCCCAGCACTTTGGGAGGCTGAGGCGGGTGGATCACGAGATCAAGAGATCGAGACCACCCTGGTCAACATGGTGAAACCCCAACTCTACTAAAAATACAAAAAAAATAGCTGGGAATGGTGGAGCATGCCTGTAATCCCAGCTACTCAGGAGGCTGAGGCAGGAGAATTGCCTGAACCCAGGAAGCGGAGGTCGCGGTGAGCCGAGATTGCGCCATTGCACTCCAGCCTGGGTAACAAGAGTGAAACTCCGCCTCAAAAAAAAAAAAATTGTTTTAGGCTATTCTCACATTGCTACAAATAAATATCTGGGACTGGATAACTTACAAACAAATAAGGATTAATTGGCTCACAGTTCTGCAGGCTGTACAGGAGGCATGATGCTGGCATCTACTTGGCTTTTAAGAAGCCTCAGGAAACTTACAATCATGGTGGAAGTTGAAGGTGGAAAAGACACATCACATAGTTAGATAGGAGGAAAAGAGAGAGGAGTGAGGTGCTATACCTTTTAAATGACCAGGCTGAGTCAGAGCTCACTGTTGCAAGAACAATACCAAGAAGATGATACTAAACCATTCATGAGAAATCTGCCCCCATGATCTAATCATGTTCGACCAGGCTCTACCTCCAACATCGGGGATTACAAGTTGACATGAGATTTGGGTGAAGACACAGATTCAAACCATATTAATATGGAATTTTAATATCTATTAACATATATAGTTTTAAATTATTATAGGGGAGAAGGGTGGAGTTAGATGGTGGAATAGAGGCTCCAATAATCATCTCCCCTGCAAGGATACCAATTTAACAATGATCTGGACAAAAAAAAGTACCTTCATAAGAGCTAAAAATCAGCTGAGCACGCACAGTACCTGCTTTTAACTTTGTATTGCTGAAACAGGCATAGAAGAAAGTAGGAAACAGTATTGGATTACCTACGTCACTGCTCCCACATCTCTTGGCAATGGCTGTGTGGTATAGGGAGAATCTGAGTGCTTGGGAGAGGGTGAGGACAACAAAGGTGAGACAATGCATTGAATTCAGTGCTGCCCTGTCACAGCAGTAAGCAAAACTAGGCTGAACTCCACTGATGCCTGCACACAGAGAAAATATTTAAACCAGCCCTTGCCAGAGGGCAATAGTCCATACCAACAGCTGGAACTTGAGTTCCAGGAAGCCTTTCCACCATAGGCTAAAGTGCTCTAGGGCTCTAAATAAACCTGGAAGGCATCTAAGCCGCAAGGACTACCACTCCCAGGTGAGTCCTATGGCTGAATTGGGATAAGAGCCAGTGGAATTAGGGGTAATGTAAGCTACTGAGACATCAGCTAGAGTGGCTAAGGGAGTGCTTGCTCCTTTCCTCCCTCAAACCCATGCTGCATAGTTTGTGGCCCCAAGAGACACCCCATCCTTCCACTTGAGGAGAGTAGAGAGAAGACCAAATGGGACTTTATCTTGCATCTTGGATACTATCTCAGACATAGTAAAATAGGGAATTGGGCAGAGTCATGAGGCCCCCATTCCAGGCCTAGGTTCCCAAATGACATTTCAAGACAAACCTAGGGCCAGAGGAAACCAGTTTCTGTGAAGGAAAGCAGCCAGTCCTGGCAGGATCCACCATCTCCTGTGTAAAGAGCCCTTGGGTCCTGAATAACCAGCAGCATTACCCAGGTAGTACACCATGGGCCTTGAGTGAGACTGAGACTTGCCAGCTTCAGATAAGACTCAGCACAGATAAGACTCCGCACAGATAAGACTCCACAGCTGTGGAGGCTATGAAGAGACAATGCTTCTGCTTGAGAAAAATTGAGGAAAATGTAAAGGCATCTTTGTATCACCTGAGGTATCATCTTGGCCAAAAAGAAGCAGAGCACCACAAAGACACTTCAGGTCTGCAATTCTAAGCCTTGGCTCTTAAACAGCATTTCTAGACAGGCCCTGAGCCAGAAGGAAGCCCACTTCCCTGAAGACTGAGTACCAGGCCAGGCAGCATTCACCACAAGCTGACAGAAGATCCTTTGGGGAATATCAGTGGTAGCCTGGCAGTGGGGGTGGTGGCCATAAGGTGAGGCTCCTTTGTCTATGAAAAAGGTATAGAAGAGTAGAAAAGACAGTGTCTCATGGTTTGAATGCCAGCTCAGTTGCAGTAAAATACCTGGTAGATTTCTAAGGTATTTTATTTTAGTTCCTGGATCCCAGATGGCATATCTGGACCTGCCCTGGTCCTGTGGGAATTCACCTACCTAAAGGGAGAACACACATCTGGCTGGCTTTGCTACCTGCCAATTTTAGCGCCACAGGGCCTTGAGCAAACATAGGCAATAACCTGGTGTGGTTAGAGTGGGTCTTGGGCAAGACCCAATGCTGTGCTGGCTTCAGATCAGACCCAGCACTGTCCCAGTGATGGTGGCCAGAGGGGAACTCGTGTCACCCACCCCCAGCTCCAGGCAGCTCCACACAGAGAGGCTTCATTTGATTCGGAGAATGTAAAGAAAGAGGACAAGAGTCTCTGCATGGTAATTCAGAGAATTCTTCCAGATCTTATAAGACCACCAAGATGATCCCCCTCAGAGGCTGCAAAAACCCCAGTGTTACTGGCCTTGGGGTGCACCTAATGCAGATATGGCTTAGATCATAAAACCCCAGTTCTTTCAAATATCTGGAAAGCCTTCCCAGGAATGAAGGATACAAACAAGCCCACAGTTCAAAGACTATAATAAATATATAACTCTTTAGTGCCCAGACACAGATGAACATCTATAAGCATCACAACCATCTATGAAAACATGACCTCAGCAAATAAACTCAATAAGACACCAGGAACCTATCCTAGAAAAAACAGAGAAATGCGATCTTTCAGACAGATAGTTCAAAATAGCTGTTTTGAGAAAACTCAAATAAATTCACTATAATAAAAAGAAGAAATTCAGAATTCTATTGCATTCACTTAACAAAGCAATTGAAATAATTCAAAACAAGCTGAAATTTTGGAGCTGAATAACGCAACTGACATGCAGAATAATGCATCAACTTTTTTGGCATAAAAAGTCTTTATTATGGATACTTTTATATAAAAAACAGAATAATGTAACAAACCCCTATTACCCAAATCTAACCACCATGATCCCACTACACTTTCATCTACACTCCCCATTTTTTTTTAAAGTAAAAGCCTACATATTAGGATTATTCAGTTTATAACTGTTTATATTAAACACTTTTAAAATTGGGCCAAAAGAGAGATTTAAAATCTGGTCATCATGTTTTACAGTTTATTGGATGTTGTCAAATGTAATAGTTAAGTCCAGCAAACCCCTGCAATTGTCTCTGAAAAACAATTCTGATTTCCTTTCAGCTACATGCAACAGTTGGTATGGTTCTGGACATGTTAGAGGCATTTGCATCAATGTTTTTTATAAACAGAATTGATCAGGCAGAAGAAAGAATTGGAGAGGTTAAAGGCTATTTGAAAATACACAGAGAAGAAAACAAAAAAAGCATGAAAACAGCAAAGTACACCTATGAAATCCAGAAAATAGCCCCTAAGGGCTAATCTAAGAGTTACTAGCAATAAAGAGGAGGTAAAAGAAAGAGATAAAGGTAGAAAGAGTATTCAAAGAGATAATAACAAAGAACATCCAAAACCTAGAGAAAATGTGACTATCCAAATAAAGAAAGTTACAGAACACCAAGCAGATTTAACCCAAAGAATACCTCAGTGTATTTAATAATCAAATTACAAAAGACAAGGATAATAAAAGGATCCTAAAAGAAGCAAAAGAAAATCATATAACAATTCTGATTTCCTTTCAGCTACATGCAACAGTTAGCAAATAATATATCACAGACCTCCAATGCATCTGATGACAGTCTTGTCAGTGGAAATGTTACAGCCCTGGAAAGAGTCGCATAACATACTAAAGTTCCAAAGGAAAAAAGCAACAAACTTTTACCCTAGAATAGGATACATGGCGAAAATATATTTCAAACATGAAAAAGAAATAGACCTTTTACCAAGCCAAGAAAAGTTATTTCTTCAACACCAGACCTGTCCTACAAGAAATGCTAAAGGGAGCAGTACTTCCATCAGTAAGAAAAGAATATTAATGAGTAACAAGTAATCATCTGAAGGTACAAAAATTAGTAACTACACATAAAAACACAGAATAGTATAACACTGTAACTGGTGTGTAAACTACACTTATTTTAAGTAGAATACCTAAATGATGAGCCAATCAAGAATAATAATGGCAACAACTTTCCAAGACAGGACAGTAAAATAAAATATAAATAGAAAGAATAAAAAGTTTAAAAGCAGGGGGATAAAGCTAAGGTGTACAGTTTTTATTAGTTTTCTTTTTGCTTGTTTGGTTTGTTTATGCAAACAGTGTTAAGTTGTTATCAGTTTAAAATAATAGGTTATAAGATAGTATTTGCAAGCCTCATGTTAGCTTGAAATAAAAAATAATGGATACACAACAAAATCAAAAGCAATAAATTAAATAATTTCATCAAAGAAAATCATCTTCACAAAAAGCAAGACAGGAAGGAAGGAAAAATGAAAGAAAAGACCGCAAAAGAGCTATAAAACCAATAAAATATGGTAGAAGAAAGTCTTTACTTATCAATAATAACCTTGAATATAAATGGACTAAACTCTTTAATCAAAATACATTGAGTGGCTGAATCTAAATAACAACAACAACAAAAAAAAAAAAAAAAAAAAAAAAAAAACAGTGATCCATTGCCCATATGAAACACACTTCAGGCCAGGCGTAGTGGCTCACATCTCTAATCCTGACACTCTGGGAGGCCAAGGCAGGAGGACCACTTGAGGTCAGGAGTTCAAGACCTGCCTGGGCAACATGGTGAAACCCTGTCTCCACTAAAGAACACAAAAATTAACTGGGTGTGGTGGCACATGCCTGTTGTCCCCAGCTACTCAGGAGGCTGAGGCAGGAGAATCACTTGAACCCACGAGGCAGAGGTTACAGTGAGCCAAGATCATGCCACTAAACTCCAGCCTGGGCAACAGAGCGAGACTCCATCTCAAAAAACAAAAAAGAAAGAAACGTACTTTACCTACAAAGAAATACATAGACTGAAAATAAAAGAAGAGGAAAAAACATTCCATGCCAACTGAAGCCAAAAAAGAGCAGGGGTAGTTAGGAGCTCCCAGATATATAAATTAAATCTTATTAGAGCTAAAGAGAGAGATACAGTACAGTAACAGCTGGAGATTTCAACTCCGCACTTTCAGCATTGGACAGATCTTACAGACAGAAAATCAACAAACTTTGGACTTCACATGTAGTATAGACCATATAGACTTAATAAATATTTACAGAATCTTTAATCAAATGGCTGCAGAGTATACATTCTTCTCCTCTTCACTTAGATCATTCTTGTATGTTAGGTCCCCAGGCAAGTCTTAAAATATTCAAAAACTTGTAAAAATATCAAGCACTTTCTCTGGCCACATTGGAATGAAACTAGTAATCAATAATGAGGAATTTTGAAAACTATACAAACACATGGAAATCAAACAATATGCTCCCAAATGACCAGTGGGTCAAGGAAAAATATTTTTTTTAATTTAAAATAAATGATAATCAGAACACAACATACCAAAACCTGCAGGGTCCAGGGAAAACAGTACTAAGAGGGAAGTTAATAGCTATTAAGTGCCTACATAAAAAAGGAGGAAAAAATCAAATAAACAACCTAATGATGCATCATAAAGAACTAGAAAAGCAAGAGAAACCTTAAGACAAAATGAGTAGAAGAAAAGAAATAATAAAGATCAGAGCAGATGTGAATGAATATGAAAGGAAGAAAATAATAGAAAATATCAACAAAAAGATGGCTTTTTGAAAAGATGAACAAAATCAACATACCTTTAGCTAGACTAACAAAAAAGACAGAAGACCAAAATAAATAAAATCATAGATTAAAAAGGATTAATTACAATAATGCAGAAATTCAAAGGACCACTAGTGGCTACTATAGGCAACTCTTTGCCAATGAGCTGGAAAATCTTGAAGAGATAAAATCCTAGACACATTCAACCTACAAACATTAATCCATGAAGAAACCTAAAATAAGAGCAGACCAATGACAAGTAACAAGATCAAAGCCATAATAAAGTGTTTGCTAGTAAAAATAAGCCGAGGACACAAGAGCTTTACTGCTGAATTCTACCAAACTTTTAAAGAAGTAATACCAAACCTATTAAATCTATTCTGAAAAATAGAAGAGAGAATACTTTCAAACTCATTCTGTGTGGGGTCAGTATTATCCTGATAGCAAAATAAGACAGACACATCAAAAAAGAAAACTACAGGCCAATATCACTGATAAATATTGATGCAGAAATCCTCAACAAAATAGTAGCAAGCTGAATTCAATAACACCTTAAAAACATATTTCATCATGATGAAGTGGCATTTATTGTTGGGATGCAAAGATAGGTTAACATATGCAAATTAATCAATGGGATAGGTCATATTCAGAACGAATGACAAAAAACATTATTTTAATTGGTGCTAAAGATGCATTTAATAAAATTCAGCATGCCTTCATGATAAAAATGGTCAAAAAACTGTGTAGAGAAGGAATGCACCTCAATATTTAAAAAGCTCTATATGACAGATCCATAGCTAGTATCATACCAAATGGGTAAAAACTGAATGCCTTTCCTGTAAGATCTGGAACACAACAAGGATTCCCACTTTCATCACTGTTATTCAACATAGTACTGGAAAACCTAGCCAGAACAATGAGACAAGAAAAAGAAATAAAGGACATCCAAACTGGAGAAGAAGTAGTCAAATTATCCTTGTTTGCAGATGACAGGATCTTATATTTGAAAAACATAAAGATTCCAACAAAAACTATTAGAACCGATAAATACAGTAAAGTTTCAAGATACAAAATCTGCCTACAAAAATCACTAGCATTTCTATATGTCTACAGTGAACTATCTGAAAAGGAAATCAAGATAGTAAACCCATTTACAATAGTTACAAATAAAATAAAATTCCTAGGAATTTAACCAAATAATTGAAAGATCTCTATAATGAAAACTATACAACATTGATGTACAAAATTGAAAAAGACATACAAGAAGTAAAAAAATATTTTATGTTCATGGATTTCAAAAATCGATATTGTTAAAATGTTCATATTATCCAAACCAATCTACAGATTTAATGCAATTTCTATGAAAATACCTATGACATTCTTCACAAAAATAGTCAAAACAATCCTAAAATGTATAAGAAACCTCAAAAGACACAGAATAGCCAAAGCTATCGTAAGCAAGAACAAAACTAGAGGAATCACATTGCCTGATTTTAAGTTATACCACAGAGCTATAGTAACCAAAATCAGACAAATAGATCAGTAGAACAGAATAGAAAACCCAGATATAAATTCATGCATCTGCAGTGATTTCATTTTTGACCAAGAGCGAAGAGTACACATTAGGAAAAGAATAGTCTCTTCAACAAAGGGTACCTAGAAAACTGCATATTTATAAGCAGAAGAATGAAACCATATACTACTATCTCTTGTCATATACAAAAATCAAATCAAAATGGAGTTACCATTTAAATCTAAGGCTTCCAACTATGAAACTACTAAAAGAAAACTTTGGGGAAACTCTCCAGAACATTTGACTGGACAAAGATTGTTTCAGTAATACCCCACGAGCACAGGCAAGCAAAGCAAAAATGGACAAACAGGATCACAACAAGTTAGAAATGTTCTCCACAGCAAACAGTAAACAAAGTGATGATACAACCCACAGAATTGGAGAATATATTTGCCAATTACCTACCTGACAAGGGATTGATAATCAGAATACACAAGGATATATAACTATATAATAATGCCACAGGAAAAAATCTATTAAAAAATCTAATAATCTGATTAAAAATGAGCAAAAGATCTGAATAGACATTTTTCAAAAGAAGGTATATATATGGCAAACAGGTATATGAGAAGGTACTCAACATCACTGATCAGAGAATTGCAAGTAAAAACTAAAATGTGATAGCTTCTCATCCCAGTTATAACAGGTTTTATCCAGAAGTCCAGCAATAATCAAATGGGAAAAGTTTCCTTATCCCCCTCACAGGGCACGCAGTGGGGGTGTGGCTCACTTCTTCGGTGCCCCACTGCTCAAACGTCTTGGGGAGCATACAGACAGGCAGGTTGTGGGGCTCCAAACACATGGCAGTGTCTAGGGGTGAATGTTTACAGCTGAAGCCCCAGTGGGTGTGTGTTCCAGGGTGCTCTTTTAGTTTAGCCTCTGTAGGTGGCTTGTGATAGTCAGCTCAATTAGACCCCTGACTTGTCGCAAGGACATAGGGCTTGCTGTAACCCGGGCTTCTTGCCTTTGTATACCAAAAGAATCGGATCACATGTGGGCTTGGAGAATGAGTGCAAGGTTTTATTGAGTGGAAGTAGCTCTTAGCAGATGGGGGAGCCAGAAGGGAGATGGATTTCCCCTGGAGTCAGGTCACTCGGCAGCCTGGGCTCTCCGCTGACTGCCCCAGCCAAACTCCACCTCATTCTTCTGGTCAATAGCCTGTGGGCGTGCCCGTGTGTGTTGTGTGCTCTTCTGCTGGCATGCTCCCCTTGACGTCCTCTCAATGTCCAGCCACTTGTGTCATCTTCTGTAGATGTGTTCCTCTCCATGTCCAGCTGCTATGTGTCTGCCTGCTAGGGTCTCAGGGGTTTTACAAGCACAGGATGGGGGCATGGCAGGCCAAGGTGGTCTTGGGAAATGCAACATTTGGGCAGGAAAACAGAAATGCCTGTCCTCACCTAGGTCCATGGGCACAGGTCTAGGAGTGGAGCCCTAACCAAGGACCAGGCCCTCCTCTACCCAGCACTTCCCTGCCTCGCTTTGGTATCAATAACAAATGCTGGTGAGGATGTGAACAAAAGGAAACACTTGCATACTGTTGGTGGGAATGTAAATTAGCACAGCTGCTATGGAGAACAGTTTGGAGGTTCCTCCAAATACTAAAAATAGAGTTATCCTATGATCCAGCAATCCAGTTGCTTGCTAGATACAGAAAAGAAAGGAAATCAGTATATCGAAAAGATATCTGCATTCCCATGTTTATGGCAGCACTATTCACAATAGTACATATACACAATGGAGTACTATTTGGCCATAAAAGAGAATGAGTTACTGTCATTTGCAGCATATGATCAAAATTATAGGTCATTATGTTCAATGAAATAAGCCAGGCAGAAAAGACAAACTATATTCTCATTATTTGTGGGAGCTAAAAATCAATACGATTGAACTCATGGAGATAGAGAATAGAGGGATGGTTACCAGAGGATGATAAGGGTAGTGAGAGGGCGTGGGAAAGTTGGGAGAGTTAATGGGTAGAAAAAAACAGAAACACTGAATAAGAGCCAGTATTTGCTAGCACAACGGGGTGATAATAGTGAAAAAATAATTGTACATTTAAAGTAAATAAGAGTATAATTGGATTGTTTGTAACACCAAGGATACATAATTGATTTAATGGATACCCCATTTACCCTGTGATGATTATTATGTATTTCATGCCTGTATCAAAACATCTCATGTAACCCATAAAAAAATACACCTATAATACACCCCCCAAATTATAAATTAAAATTGAAAAAAGCAAAAATGTATGAATGTATGTAGGGGCTCATCAATCAATCTAAATGCTACATTTATTATTTTCTGTAAAGTTATTAAATTTTATTGGTAAATTTATTTTAATTGATATTTTGGTATGATATGTTACAGGTTACACTTTGCTTACTATTTTTTTCATACTCTTTGCTCCTACAAAAAAAAAACCAACAAGGTTTATTTCTGTATACTGAACTTTTACCTGGCAACCACATGTACTGATTTATACATTAAGGTGCTTTTCTTTAGTTCTGAATTATGTCATAAACAGTCTAATAATCTGTTACTCATGGAAACACTATTTTCTACATTAACATCCTTACTGCTTTTATATCTGCTTTATATTACTGCACTGGCCACTACCTTTATTAGACAATTGAATAGAAATTGATTATAGCAGGAATTCTTGTTTAGTTACTAATTTCAAAGTAGAAGTTTTAAATTTTCCCAGGTAAGTGTAATATTTGCTATTAAGATTTAAATAAAACTTAACCTAATTTGCTAACATCACATTTTTTTCTTAAAAAAACTATTTTAGGTTAATTTTAGATATATGGAAAACTTATTATGATAATGCCAAAATTCCCAAATATTCCATATCCGCCATATGTAGGACAAACATAATTTGTCACTGATGATGTTAATTTAATCACCATGGCAATGTAGTGTTTTTTCTCCTTTCTTCAGGGTAAAGTCACATTATTTTTTTCCCTGTGTCATACTGCCATCATGGGAAGGACAGGGAGACCCAGGACCAAACAGTAGTGAGATGAGGCCTTTGAGGGAAAACTGCAGAGACTCCTTGCCCACAAAGAGGAGGATCCACAGAATCCAGCTTCCTACCTGCTGTCATCCCTGAGAGTCCCTGGGGCATGGTGGCCCACTGTGGCATCCCCTGACTTCTTACAGAGTAGAAAGAGGAGAGGGCTGTGCTCAAGTGAGTCTCAATTCAGATCATGAGAGGGGAAGGGACCTGGGCCCTTCTAGGCATCCCAAGGATGACACAAAGGAAGGACTGGTGAGGCATCTCTCCGAAGAAACAGAAGGGCACACAAAACCAGCTCCTGTTTTCATCCCTGAGAGGCCTTGGGCAGGGCCCTCAGGTAGGGATGCTAGTGCTCTTTACTTCCTCTTGTTGAGGGGGGTGGGGTGGGTGGGTCTCACGGAAATGGGAACCTTGATCTGAAGAACATAGTCTCTGGACAGCAGGAGAAGGAACTCCGAGGCCCTGTCAGGAATAGTAACTGCAGGAAGAGAAAGTCTTGTCCATGCCATTTCAGACAGAGGGCACTGGAGCCCTGCCATGGGCTTCGGAGGCCCTATCCCACTGTGGATGGATATGATTCTCCCTCTCTTCTACCTTGCTGGTCTAAGGGATGGGAGGGGCTCATTCGGAGGTGAAAGATTGATGCACAGAGGCAGGGACCCCAGGCAGGATCAGAAGTCCAGGCACAGCCTCTCAGAAAGGCTGGAAAGGAACACCCACGGCTAGCAGCGCCCCTCCCCTGTCCCTGTGCCTGCTGCCAGCTCTGGAGGAGCCCATCAGGGTCCCCGATGTACAACTTTCTGACTTCTATTTTGGGAGTCAGTTGGAGGTTTTCTCTGAGGATGGCAGCTTCAGTTACACAGAGGTAGGAGCCCCAGGACTGGACAAAAAACAACAACAGAACTCTGTGTAAGGATGGTGACTTTCCAATAAGGATGGGATGCACAGACTACACACAGCCACTCCTTATTGTCACCTCTGGAAAAAGGAGGGTGGGGTGCCTGGTACTTGGAAGGTGGGAGGGAAGAGGTCCGCAAGTCTTACGGCGTGAGCGGGAAGGGGTGAAGGGTGGCTGGGAGGTGGAAAGGAAGTGATGGAAAAGAGGTGGAGAGGTGGGGGGGTGGTTCCTCTGCAGAGAGGACGTCACGCCCAGAGGAGACCACGCCCCACGCTCCAGGCCACCCCTTCCGTCAGCCCTGCAGGGTCCCCGGATGTGCTTTCCAGACTTCCATCTTGGGAGTCTGAACAACCTGAGGCGTTTTGTGAGGAGGCTTGACTCAGGTCAGTGGAGGGAAGAGTCTCAGAGCTGGCCAGTCCTCAAGGTGAGGGCCCTGAGAGAGAACTGAGGAACCACCCACCATAGAGAGAAGAAGCTCCGGCCCACCCTGCCCCTGGACTTGTAGGTCCCAGACAGGAAAATGGCCGCCGAGAGCTGAGGGACGCATCCCCACGACAGAAGGAGGGAGGAGGTGCCGGCCCTCTAGGGAATAAATAGGAAGACTTTGAGGAGAGCAAGGGAAACCCCCACCTCAGAGGACATATTCCCAGAGATCCCCACCCTGCTCCTCATATCAGCCCTGGTAGAGCTCCCCAGTTGGCTCAGGCTGAGCCGCTGCCCCCTCATTTCTGAGTGGGGGGTGTAGGAGAGTGGGAGGCCTTGGTCTGAGGGTCCCACGGCAAGTCAGCAGAGGCAGCTGCCTCCGGTTGGCAGAGGGAAGATTCCCAGGCCCTGCTGGGGATAAGAATGACGACTGAGGTGTCACATGTGCATCAGGGCAGATGTGAGGCTGCCCCGACTGCCCCCGTGGTAGAGTATGGGACGTGGCTGCCACCTCACTACCTCTCTCTGCTCTCAGGGATGTGGAGGTTGCCCTGAGGTTTTGCCTCAGGCCAGCAGAGTGGTAGGGACATGGCCTGATCTGAGAAAATGTGACAATGCTAATTAAATTCTGAGTGGGCCACGAACCCCAGAACTGTGGGGCTCTAGGAATCTGGCCAGCCCCAGCTGCAGTCTTTAGCCACAGGGGCTCCCTCAATTCCTCTTGCAGGTGCCCCAGGAACCAGGTGGTGACGAACTGGGTCTGAGTTGCACTTCCTAAAAGTCAACACAGCAGAGGAGGTTCAGGCAAACCAGCAGTCAAGGTGAGAGCATACCCTGTGTACCAAGTGCCCTACCTACTAGGAACAGAGAAAGTCCCACAGCACCCAGCCCTAACCACTTACTGTCATTCCTGGTGCCCCAGGTTCTGCCTGTCAACTGTGCCCTGAGGTGCTTTTTCACATTTTCCTGCAGGTTACCAGGGGACAAACCCCCTAGGAAGACAGGCAACCTGTGAGGCCCTAGAGCACCACCTTAAGAGAAGAAGAGCTGTAAGTTGGACTTTGTCAGAGCCATCATGGGTGCCTTTCTCAGCTGGGGCCACTCACACTGTCACTCTCTTCCACAGGTCTGTTGGATCCCATCATCCATATCCCTGTTGATAGGTTTACCTGCTGCTCCTGAAGAAGTTATGTCTCCCCATCCATTCCCCAGCGATGGGGAAGACCCCCAGAACCCAGGTGTGATAGAGGACTCGGCAGATGCACAGATTCCCACAGATGAGGAAGCTTCCTCCATGTCCTCTTCCTATGCCTACATATTTCCACCTTCCCCCTCCTTATCTTCTTCTCCTGGTTCGGGCGAGGAGGAGGAGGAGGGAGAGGAGGGGGAGGAGGATGAGGAGGAGGAGGAGAAGGAGGAAGAGGAGCTGTCTCCTGGGATGTCAAGTCTTCCCCAGAGCACTCCCAATAGTCCTCTACAGAGTCCTTCTCAGAATCCTATGAACTCCTCCTCCTCTGTTTCATGGAGCCCAGTCAGTGGAGAGTCCAGCAGCCAGAAAGGGGAGGATACAAGTACTTCTCAGTGCCTGTCAGACAGTGAGTCCTTGTTCACAAATACACTAGATGAAAAGGTGGCTGAGGTAGTACAGTTCCTGCTTCTCAAATTTGAAGCAAAGGAGCCTGTAACAGAGGCAGAGATGCTAATCATTGTCCTCAGCTACCAAGACTACTTTCCTACAGTACTTGAGAAAGCGCGTGAGTTCATGGAGCTTCTTTTTGGTCTTGCCCTGATAGAAGTAGACCCTGACCACTCCTATGCATTTGCAGACACAGTAGACCCCACTGACAAGGGTAGTAGTGACGACCAGGGCACGCCCAAGAACAGCCTCCTGATTCTTATTCTGAGTATAATCTTCATAAAGGGCGGCTGTGCCTCTGAGGAGGCCATCTGGAACGTGCTGAATGCAATAGGGGTGTATGCTGGGAGGGAACACTTCATCTATGGGGAGCCCAAGGAGCTCCTCACTAAAGTTTGGGTGCAGGAACAATACCTGGAATGCCGGGAGGTGCCCAACACTTCTCCTCCATGTTATGACTTCCTATGGGGTCCAAGAGCCCATTCAGAAAGCAGCAAGAAGAAAGTACTAGAGTTTTTGGCCAAGCTGAACAACACTGTCCCTGATTCCTTTCCATCCTGGTACAAGGATGCTTTGAAAAATGTGGGGGAGAGAGCCCAGGCTATAATTTCCACCAAAGATGATGCCACTGACAAGGCCAGTGAAAGCCTCAGTGACATTCAGCATCCACTCCTCTTTTGAGTGAAGTCTAGGGTAGTTTCTTCCCTCTGGGTTTGAAGAAGGCAGTCAAGCTTCTAGGTAGTGGAGGGCCAGGTTGGGCTCAAGGAACAGTGTTCTTTGCATTTCAGTCCCATATTGGTAATGTAGTGATGTTCCTGTTTTTTGGTACTTTTTAAATGTTCTCTCTTTGAGTAGCAGGTAGTTAGCTTTAGAATCTTGATTTATGAATATTAGTCACATATGTATTGCTGTTTATCTGGTTTAAGAGTAACAGTTTGATATTTTGTAAAAAAAAAATAATAAAGGAAATACCTTCTCTCTTACTCTGTGATCTGTAACAATATAGAGTGGTATTGTAATAAGCATTTTCTTACAATGTACAATAAGTCAGCAGTTAAATAGTGGAACAAAATACAGGATGGTCAATATTTGCATTTCCCTGTCCCGCTTGGTGTTTTGTTCTTGAAAATTAAAGATGTATACCTGGCTTTGCTTAGCTTGTTGAAGAAAGCAGCAGAAATTAACTCTTAATAAAAGAAAGCCGCACTGAGTCCTTTATTTGCTGAACATTCTTTTAGTATTTGCTTGTGGAAGTAACTGTTAGTAGTGGCAATACTAATAAAAGCATGACTTATCTCTGCCCATAAAACAGTAGAATCTAGGAGCAGAAGCCATATCAAGAAGGTGGTAAGATGTTCTCTACAATCTAAATAACAAGAAAGGGCTGGGGAGGTTAGACTCCAGATGCGAGCCTCCAAGTATAAAGGTCCTGAGCTAAGACAGCTTGGAGCTTTGGAAAACTGCGGTTGCCCGTGTGGGAGCTGGTAGTTATGAAGCTGGATGGTGGCAGGGACCAGACTCTCAAAGGGTGGGAGAAGAGCCTGGAACGGAAAACTGCTCTGAACGGTTGCTTCTGGGTGGAGGATGAAGCAGAGAGGAATCTCCACATGGGGAAGTAATGGAAGGGGTCCTGTGACTATTGTACTGGTGAGCCTGAACACAGTGCAAGGACTAGGTGATTGATACACATCATCTGCAAGGGTTTCCTGAGAAATAGAATGATAATCCCTTGAAGTGCTGCCCAGAAGCCTCTAGGCTGGCAGTCACTTAACTGGTGTGGGAGAGCCAAAGCCCCCTCCATGGAAAGGCCATTTAACTAAGTTATTTTGAATGTAATGTGGCCAACTCTAAGCAAGGGATAGATTTTTAGTGGAGGATACATACAAATAGTGATTTGGATTGACAAGCATTGGGAAAGGTGAAAAGGAGTTGGTCCTTGACACAAGTTCTAGGATCACTGAGTTGCATTCCACTTGGGGAATTTTCCACTTACCCAACGTATACAATGTATCATTTCAGAAAGAAAATGTACTGAGTTTTATTTATGAAGCTGGATTTTTGGTTGAGTTGGTACTCCATGGCATGCACAGCTACATATGCTCTGAAATGTTTTGGATCACAAAAACAAGAGCAAATTTTTTTCATAAAAGACAGTTGTAGCCTTGGGGTTATATTTATATTGATAACTGCCATTTGTTAAAATTCCAATATATGCTTGGCACTGTGCCACGTGTTTTACTCAAAAACATCCAACAATTCTACAAGGCAGGGCTTATGAAACCCCTTTTACAGATGAAGAACCTGAAGTCTCATCTTGCTTGATAAATTCAGCAAGACCACATGGCTAGAAAGTGACAGTGCTGGCACTTGAGCCTTGCTCTGAATTTATCTTGACCCATACTATCCCCACTCTTCCAAGACTGGGGAAGGCCTTTGCCTTTTAAGCTACTTGTCTGCATACTTGCTATCATCTCTCGGGTGACATAAAGATGAACCCTGTGTCCAAGGTGTTCAGGTAGGTGGGGAGAAGAATGGTGACAATGAGAATAAATACAATTTGGGGATCACTGTGGGCTTAGTTTACCTATTCCTATTCTGAATGCTAGGTTCAAGAGCTGACTCTGTTCAGGTGCCAGCAGTTCTGTCCAGCCTCAGCACTTTTCCACTTTACAGCACCCTCCTTCTGATCTCTCTTATGTGCTCTCTTGAGCAACTCTCTAGCCTGTTCTGCTGACCAGCTCGTCCCTGCAATCTCTCTGTGTGAAGGCTTTGCCCTGCTTCCAGTGTAACAACCCAGAATCACCAGTTCTTCCCCTGACATAGATGCCTCCTCATCCCTGCAGAAGTTCCCTGACTGATCCATCCCTCCCCCTGGCTTCTGTGTGATAACAGCACTCTGATGTACATTTTCATTTTGGATAGGGACATTTCCATACCTAACCTGGGCATCTTCAACACACTCTCAAAATATTCCCACATACAGTGGTGACTAGATTCTGATCTGCCACATAATATACTGGTACTAGGGATGTAATCCTAAGGTAAGAGAGTTTTTGAGATCATCCTAATGTTTGATATTTGTATTAGGATTTTAATATATTTGTAGTGGCATTGTTTGAAACAGGCCACTGAAGAGATACACAGATGAATGAGCTATACTAGGTGGTCAAAAACTAAAACTTCCTTGATAAACTTGGTATATGAGATAAGGCTATGAGAATCACTTTGTAAATAAATTACAAAGAGTTGAATTTCTGAAAAACAGAATAATAACAAAATCCTGAATACTGCCTAGGAGGTGACAAGGGTTCCTTAGCTAGCTCTGATGAGAAAAGAAAACAATGGTTGACCATCTTTCCATGGTCCTTTGTCTGTGTATCTGCCACACAGGAAAATCCTGGTTTGCAGCATGCCACAGGCACATGTGCAGTTGTTCAAGAAGGGTAGCAGAGTCTCTCAAGGTAGGTTATTTACCATACACCAAAGGGTATGGAGGATTCTCAGCCTAAAGAAATTATATGGATTATAAAAAGGATGGTGTAGCAAAGTGCTATTGAGGGAATAAGGTTGACCCTCCCTGCCAAGACTCACAGAATTATTTTAAAACCTATTGTTCTAATCCTTTCTTTGAAACGTCCAATCACGTAGTAGTTGCAATAAAAAACTGGAAAATTTCAAGGCAATGCAGGCTTTCCCAGAAATAATTCCTAAAAATTAAAAGACTTACTGTCATAAATTATAATAGTTGCTTTTAATTGCGCACCATAATGGCTTATACAAGACATTACAATTGCCAATCTTCTTCTTGTCTAACTTGTCTTCCTAGTTGGCTCATTTGCAGTTAGACAGAAGCCAGTGTATCATTCCAATGCTATCATTTATTTTCAGCAGTAAACATCTGTTATGATTTAAAGCTACAAGTTGAAAGCAGCTTGGATACCTGAGTGACATGAGAGCCAAGACTCACTGTGTATTAGTTTACTATGCCCTAACAACATACCACAGACTGGGTGACTTAAACGATACCCATGTATTTTCTTACATTTCTGGAGGCTACAAATCGAAGAACAAGATTTTTGCCAGTTAATTTCTTCTGTGGCATCTCCCTGACTTGCAAATGGCCACCTTCTCACTCAATTTTTATATGGTTGTCCCTTGGTTTGTGTGTCTGTATCCTAATCTCCTCTTCTTATGAGGACATCCACCAGTAATATTGAATACGACCCTAATAATAAGACCCAATTTTAACTTAATTACCTCTTCAAAGTTTCTATCTCCAAATACAGTGACATTCTGAGGTACTGAGGGTTAAGACTTGAATATATGCATTTAGAGAGAGAGATAGAATTAAGCCCATAACACCCTATTTTAGCCAACTAAAATAGGAATTCAAATGTGTTAAGCCATGTAAATTTCAGGAAATTTTTCCATTCCATCAGCTTACTATTACTTTATCTGACTACTACACTGCTACTCTTTCTTTTATTAGGCTTACTTTAATGCTTTTCTCACAAATAAATACTGCATATGTTATTGCTGCAAAAAAATTCTAAAAATACACAGAAATCACATTTTTCCCCTTTGCAAAGTTCCTCCAAAATTCAGCCTCTTACTCAGAAGTTTTCCCAATTAACTATGTGGTGTGTAAATTTTAGAAACTGATTTCAAGATTTTAAAGACAGATGTGGTAATCTATATACACATATATTACATATATATTTATACATGCTTATAAAGATAACTATACGTGGGTAATGATATACATATAGATATGTCAGTTGCCTTTGTACTACCATAGGTTAAATTCTCTTTAAATTAAAATGTGGCATTATTTGGAGATAGGATTATTTCAGAGGCAATCAAGTTAAAATGAGGTTATGAATGCAGGCCCTAAACATCATGGGAGTCATTATTAAAAAGGGAAATTTGGACACAGAGATATGAGTAGAGGGATGACAATGTGAGCATGCATGGATTGAAGATGGCCATCTACAAGGCAAGGAGAGAGGCCAGGAAAACATCCTTCCCTCACAGCCCTCAGAAGGAACCAACCTTCCAAATGCCTTGCTCTTTGGCTACCAGACTCCAAAATTATGAGACAGTAACTATCTGCTGTTTATGTAATCCAGGTTGAGGTACTTTGCTATGGTGGGCATAACAAACCAGTATATTCACTTATTAAAATGGATCCAGAATCTTTGCCTTATAGCACATATATATCAATCTTAGATTTGGACTACTCTCTAGAATTCCAATTTATTTCTTACATTAACGCATTGAACAAATCTCCACCTCATGATCACGTGTGTTTCTCTTTGGTGGCTATAATTAATACAATCAGCATATTTAAGCAGAAATTCTGGGATAAATGCATATAATAACTTATAAGGAATGCATATTAATGTGGAAACTGAGTCAGTGTGAACAGGGTATGAATATTTTATACTTTTTCTAATGTTGAGGGCTTTTTCCTAAAATGTTTCACTAATTTCCTCACACATTTGTCCATGGAGAAATGATTCATTTATTCGCAAGCATTTTATCACAATTTTAAATGTTGTTCAAACTTACAGAGGCAAACACCAGGTGACCTTGGATTTGATGAAGAACTTTTCAGATGAAACACTAAAAATATCAGCAATCTAAGAAAAAAGAGAAAAATTGGACTCTAATAAAATTAGAAACTTCCACTGTGAAAAGATAATGCTAAGATGATGAAAAGACAAGCAAGAGACAGGGGTAAATGTTCTGTGAAACACATATCTGATAAAAGATGTATTTTAATGTGCACAAAACTCTGAAAATCAAACCATAAGAAAACAGAAATCCAATTTAAAGTGGGCAAATAAATCTGAGCATGTATAAGAAAATAAGGAAAATAAGCATGTGTAAGAAAACTGTTCTATGTCATATGGCATTAAGAGAATTGCAAATCAAAGCACCTAGGAGATAGCACTCTCCACCTAGGAGAATGGCTGATATCCCAAACACTGAAACATTAAATGTCGATACATATGTTGAGCAACAGGAACTTTCAGTCGCTGTTAGTGGGATAGACCTGGAGGAATCGTGAAAGCCTATTGCTAAGTGAAAGAATGAAATCTAAAACAGCTACATAATGTATGATTTCAATCATACCATATTCTGGAACAGGCAACTATGAATACACTAGAAACAGTGCTTTCCAGGTGCTGAAGGTTGAGGTTGGAGTAAAGGGGATTGATAATTAGGTGGAACACACAAGAGATCCAAGACGGCAAAAAAATTCTGTGTGATACTATAATGATGAATACTTGCCATTAAACACTTAGCAAAATCTATAGTATCCTCAGCATTAAGAGTAAGTTGTGACATAAACAATTGACTTAATAATGAGATATCAATACAGGCCCATCAGTTGTAGCGTACATGTCATAATAACACAAAATGTAAATAAAAAGAGATACTTTGTGTATGTGCGCAAGGAGCAGGTTAGAGCTGGTGGTGTAGATATGTAGGAACTCTAAATTTGATGAAGTTTTTTCTTTGCATTTTTGGATTAGCAATGCTCTAAAAATGAAGTTTATTCATTTATAAAAAGATGCAAATGATTTGAATAGACACTTTACCAAAGAGGATATACCAATCTGAAAACAAAAGCATATAAAAAGATGAACAATGTCATATGTCGTTAGGAAGATACAAACAAAAACCAGAGAAGATTCCAATACAGGCTTATTAGAAGGGCTAAAATCTGAAGACCTAAAATACTAAATGTAACTGAGGATATGGAATAACACATATTCTCATTCCTTGTTAGCGGTGATAAGAAATAGTAGAAGTATACTTTTAAGTGAGTATTTTCTGAACCTACTCATATGACAAATTGGAAAAGTTAAAACTGTAGGAACTGAAAACAGAATGGAGTTTATAGGAGCTTTGTAGAAGTGCAGTGATTGATGTCAAACAGGATGCACAGGAAATTTTTAGGCAGATAGAACTGGTCAGTATGATACTTGGTTTGGTTGGTAGATACGGGACTCCATGCATTTTCTAAAATACGTATAACTTCACATGCTATTTAAATCTGATGTGTGTATTTAAGAGTTTAATCTTGTATTAGTTTTTAAAAGGATCACAGGCTGCTGAAAACACAATGAGTTTTTCAGGGATTAGGATAGGAAAAGAAACAATAATAAAGAAGTTTTTAACATAGGCTAGGCGAGAGATGATACTAACTTCACACCCAGCAGTAAAGTGGAAAAATTTGAAATGGATTTTTAACGGTTGAAAGAAAACATGTTGCCATCTGGTCAGGAAAGGGAGGGAGTGGAGGCCCCATAAGAAGTAATAGAGGATGACTGAGGAGAGTTTATACCCCATTTCAGATAGAGGCAGTGGAGACCTGCCTGTGGATGGATGTGTTTCTACCTCTCTTGCACCTCGCAGGTCTCAGGGATGGGAGGGGCTTATTTGGAGGTGAAAGACTCCGACCCACAGAGGCAGTGAGTCCAGGCAGTTTCAGGAGTCCAGGCACAGCCCCTCAGGAAGGCTGGAAGGGAACGCCAATGGCTGTCAGTGTCCTTCCCCTGTCCCTGTGCCTGCTGCCAGCTCTGGAGGACCCCATCAGGGTCCCCAGATGTACAACTTTCTGACTTCCATTTTGGGAGTCAGCAAAAAGGAGAAGTTTTCTCGGAGGAGGGCAGTTTCAGTTAAGCAGAGGGAGGAGCCCCAGGGCTGGCCAACAAACAAGGGAACTCTGTGGAAGGACGGTAACCCACTACCGTGTAGGGGAGGCCCAGGCTGCATCCAGACACTCCTTGCTGTCAGCCCTGGAAAAGGGGAGTGGGGGAGTCAAGTACAGTGGAAGTGGGAGGGAAGAGGTCGGTAAGGCTTAGGGAGTCAGCAGGAAGGCTTGGAGCATATCTGGGAGCCGGGAAGGAGGGATGAAAAAGAGGCGGAGAGGTGGGGGATGAAAACGAGGCTGAGAAGTGGTGGGGGCGGGTGGTTCCTCCGCAGAGACGAGGCCCCGCCCCACGCTGCCCCTGCCGTCAGCCCTGGTCAACCCCCGCAGGGTTCCCGGATGTGCTTTCCCGACCTCCATCTTGGAAGTCTTGGAAGGCGTTTTGTGAGGAGGCTCGCCTTAGGTCAGCTGAGGGAAGTCTTAGACCCAACCAGTTCTCAAGGTAAGGGCCCTGAGGGAGAACTGAGGGACCTCCCACCACAAAGAGCAAAAGCCCTGGCCTGCCCTGCCCCTGCTGTGGGACTTGTAGGTCACAGAGAGGGCTGACGGACGTGTCCTCCTGACAGGAATACGGCAACCGTGGGCTGAGGGACGGGTCCTCCTGACGGGAATAGGGCAACCAAGGGCTGAGGGGTGAGTCCTCCTGACAGGAGTACGGCAACCGAGAGCTGAGGGACGTGTCTTCCTGACAGGAATAGGGCCGCCGAGGGCTGAGGGACCCGTCCCCACCACAGAAGTAGAGAGGAGGTGCCGGCCCTGTAGGGAATAAATAGGGAGACTTTGAGGAGGATTGAGGGAACCCCCACCTCAGGACATATTCCCAGAGATCCCCACCCTGCTCCTCATATTAGCCATCATAGAGCTCCTGAGTCGGCTCAGGCTGAGCCGCAGCCCCCTCATTTCTGAGTGAGGGGTGTAGGGGAGGGGGAGGCCTTGGTCTGAGGGTCCCACGGCAAGTCAGCAGAGGCAGCTGCCTCCGGTTGGCAGAGGGAAGATTCCCAGTCCCTGCTGGGGATAAGAGTGAGGACTGAGGTGTCACATGTGCTTCAGAGCAGATGTGAGGCTGCCCCGACTGCCCCCGTGGTAGAGTATGGGACGTGGCTGCCACCTCCCTACCTCCCTCTGCTCTCAGAGATGTGGAGGTTGCGCTGAGGTTTTGCCTCAGGCCAGCAGAATGGTAGGGACATGGCTCGATCTGAGAAAACGTGACAATGCTAATTAAATTAAATTTTGAGGGGGGGTCATGCAGCCCAGAACTGTGGGGCTCTGGATGTCTGGCCAGCTCCAGCTGTCAGCCCTGGCAGGTCCAAGGCTCTGCTTGCAGTCTTAGCCGGAGGGGCTTCCTTACTTCCTCTTGCAGGTGCCCCAGGAACCAGGTGATGACAAACTGAGTCTAAGTTGCACTTCCTAAAGTCAGTACAGCACAGGAGGCCCAGGCAGTGCCAGGAGTCAAGGTGAGTGCACACCCTAACGGTGTACCAAGTGTCCTACCCCCACAAACAGAGCTGACCCAGCAGCACCCAGCCCTAACCACCTACTGCCATTCCTGGTGCCCCAGGCTCTGCCTGCCAACTGTGACCTGAGGTGCTTTCTCACATCTTCCTGTAGGTTACCAGGGGACAAACCTCCTAGGAAGACAGGCAACCTGTGAGGCCCTAGAGCACCATCTTAAGAGAAGGAGAGCTGTAAGTTGGCCTTTGTCAGAGCCATCATGGGTGCGTTTCTCAGCTGAGGCCACTCATACTGTCACTCTCTTCCACAGGTCTATTGGATCCCATCATTCATATTCCTGTTGATACGTTTATCTGCTGCTCCTGAAGAAGTTGTTATGCCACTCTTTCCAAGCAGGGCATCCCCCAACTCTGAGGAAGACTCCGAGAACCCAGTTGTGATAGAAGAGTGGATAGATGCACACGATCCCACAAATGACGACGCCTCCTCCATTTCCTCTTCCACTTTCTACTTATTATGTTCCTCCTCTTCTTCCTCCTCATCCTCTCCTCTGATTCTTGGTGGTCCTGAGGAGGAAGAAGTGTCATCTCTTGGGATGTCAAGTCTTCCCCCAAGCACTCCCAATAGTCCTCCACAGGGTCCTTCACAGTGTCCTCCCCAGAATCCTCTGGGCTCCTGCTCCTCCTTTATTTCAGGGATCCCATTCAATGAAGAGTTCAGCAGCCAAAAAGAGGAAGATACAAGTACCTTTCAGGGCCTGCTAGACAGTGAGCCTTTGTTCACACGTCAACTAGATGAAAAGGTGGCTGAGTTAGTGCAGTTCCTCCTCCTCAAATATGAAGCAAGGGAGCCTATAACAGAGGCAGAGATGCTGATGATTGCAGTTAAGTACAAAAACTACATTCCTATGATATTCGAGAAAGCCCGTGAGTTCATGGAGCTTCTTTTTGGCCTTGCCCTGACAGAAGTGGATCCTGACCAATTCTATGCATTTGCAAACACAGGAGACCCAACCGACATGGGTAGTGATGACCAGGGCACACCCAAGAACAGCCTCCTGATTCTTATTCTGAGTATAATCTTCATAAAGGGTGGCTGTGCCTCCGAGGAGGCCATCTGGGAAGTGCTGAATGCAATAGGGGTGTATGCTGGGAGGGAGCACTTCGTCTATGGGGAGCCTGGGGAGCTCCTTGTTAAAGTTTGGGTGGAGGAACAATACCTGAAATATCGGGAGGTGCCCAACAGTTCTCCTCCACTTTATGACATCCTATGGGGTCCGAGAGCCCATTCAGAAAGCATAAAGTGGAAAGTACTAGAGTTTTTGTCCAAGCTGAACAACACTGTCCCTATTACCTTCCCATCTTGGTATAAGGATGCTTTGAAAGATGCGGAAGTGAGCGCCCAGGCCATAATTTCCACTACAGATGATGCCACTGACGTGGCCAGTGGCAGCTTCAGTTTCATGTCCAGCAACTTTTCCCATCCTGAGGGAAGTCTAGAGTAGTTTCTTCCTTTTGTGTTTGAAGAAGGCATTGAGGTTCTTCATAGTAGAGGGCCCGGGTGGGGCTGGAGAGAAAACAGTGTTCTCTGCATTTCTGTTTCATGTGGGTGGTCTACAGATTTACCTATTTTTCTTTTGGTTATTTTCAAATGATTTTCCTTTTAATAGCAGGTTTAGTTTCAGAATCTTAGTTTATGAATATTACTCATACCCGTATTGCTGTTTCTCTGACTTAAAAGTAAGTTTTATATTTTGTTAAAAAATTGGGAAAACCTTCTCTCTTATTTTGTGATCTGTAATAGGTTAGTGTGGTATTGTAATAAGAATTTTCTTTAAAATGTGAAAGTACTCAGCAGTTAAACAGTGGAACATAATAAGGAATGGCTAATATTTGCATCTCATCCTAGCCTTTATTCTCTTGGTCTTAAAAATCAAATACAGATAACTTGCTTAGCTTGGCATATTCAAGAAAGTAGCAGAAATTAAATATGAATACAAGAAAGCCTCACTGATTCCTTTATTTGCTGAACATTATTTAAGCATACACTTTTGGAAGGCACTCTTCATAGTGGAGGTATTGTGAAAAGCATAACTTATCCCTACCCATAAAACAGGAGATTCTTGGAGCAGAAGCCATATCAAGAAGGTGGCAAGATGTTCTCTACAATTTAAAGAACAACTTTAAAAATGACTGGGGATGTGAGGCTCCAATGTGAGCCTTTGAGTATAGAGACCCCGAGCTAAGGCAGCTTGGGGCTTTGGAAAGCTGCAATTGCTTCTGTGGGAGTTGATTGTTACGAAGCTGGGTGTTGTCAGCAACCAGACTCTCAGAAGGTGAGAGGAAAAACCTGGAATGGAAAACTGCTCTGAGCAGTTGCTTCTGGATAGAGGATAAGGCAGAGAGGAGTCTTCACTTGGGAAACTAATGGAAGGTATGCTGTGGCTTTTATACTGGTGAGCTTGAACACAGTGCCAAACTAGGTGATTGATACCCATCATCTGCAAGTGTTTGAGAATGATACTTGCAGAAATAGAATGATAATCCCTTGAAGTGCTTCCCAGAACCCTCTAGGCTGGCACTCATTTCCCTTACTTAGGAGAGCCAGAGTCCACTTCATGGAAAGGACATTTGATTAGGTTATTTTGAGTGTAAATTGACCAACTCTAAGCAAGGGCTAGGTTTTTAGTAGAGGACAATAGTAGTGGTTTGGATGGGCGAGCAATGCAGAAGGTGAAAAGGAGTTGGTCTTTGACTCAAATTCCAGGATAATTGAGTTGCATTCCACTTGGGTAATTCTCCCCTCACCCAAATTATACAATGTATTATTTCAGAAAGAAAAATGTACTAAGTTTTATTTATGAAGCTGAATTTTTGGTTAAGTTGGAACTCTGACATATTCAACTACATATGCTGACATATTTTGGATAACAAAAACAGCTGAATTTTCACAAAAGACAGTGGTGGCTTTTGGGGATGTAATCATATTGATAACAACTGCCGTTTGTTACATTTCCAATATATGCCAGGCATTGTGCCACGTCTTTTACTCATATTACATACATTCCCACATTCTATAAGGCAGGGCTTATGAAACCACTTTTACAGATGAAGAACCTGAGGCTCATAGTGCTGCATAAATTCTGCAAGATCACATGAGTAGAAAGTGACAGGGCTGGGACTGGAGCCTTGCTCTAAATTCATCTAGATGCATACTGTCCCCTCTCTTCTCAGCCTGAGGTAGGCTCATATCTCTTGTTAAATTCCCCAACATCACATTAGTAGAATGTGACTCAGACTTGAGCCCTGGCCTCAATTTTACCTAGACCTACACTGTCCCCAGTTCTCCCAGCCTGAGGACAACCTTTAAGTCACTTATCTTCATGCTGCTTAATGTCTCTCACGTGGCATAAAGATGAACCCTGTAGCCAAAGTTTTAAGTTAGGTCTAAAGAATGAAGGTAACAATGAGAACAAAATATAATTCAGGGATCATTATTGGCTTTCTTTACCTAAAGTCCTCCTGTTCTAAGCCCAAGGTTTTTTAAGCGCTGACTCTGTTCAGGTGTTGGCAGTTTTGTCCAGCCCCATCACTTTTCTACATTACAGCACTGTCTTTTGATCTTCCCTGTATGTTCTCTTGTGCAACTCCGGAACATGTCCAGTAGACTAGCTTGTCACTAGTGTCTCTACCTCTGAATGCTGTGCCTGGTCCCAATGTAAAATCCTTGAATTACCTGTCCTTCCCTTGATGTAGACCATTCTTACTCCGTGCAGAAGTTCCTTGACTCATCCATCTCTCACCCTGGCTCCTCTGTGATAACAGCCCTTCAGTGCGACTATTCAGTTTAGATAGTGACATTTCAATACCTACCCTGATTATCTTCAACACACTCTCAACATATTTCCACACAGACTAGTGAGTAGAATCTGATTTGCCACATAATATACTAGTTTTAAAGATGTAATCCTGAAGTCAGAAATAGAGTTTTTGAAAGAATCCTAATATGCAATATTTGTGATAAGATGCATTACTTAAAACAGTGCACTGAACCCAAACATATTTGAATGAGCTTTTATCAGTGATCAAAAAACAACATTTCCCTCATAATCTCTGTAGATGTAGAAAGACTACGAAATCACTTTGTAAATGATCTACTAGAAACTGAATTTCTAAAAAACAAAACAATAATAAAATCTCAAAGACTGCCTAGGAGGTGACAAGATTTCCATGTCAGACATGCTAGTTCTAATGAGAAAAACAAACAATGGTTAACCATCTTTCCACTCCCTCTTGTCTGTATATCTGCCTCGTAGGAAAATTCTGGTTTGCATTGTGCCACAGGCACATGTACAGCTGTTCAGGAATGTTCAGTCATGTGGAGGGTAACAGAGGTTCTCAGAGTAGGATATTTATCATACACCAAAAGGACTGAGAGAATTCTCAGCCTAAAGAAATCATATAGGTTATAAAAAGCACAGTGCAGAAAAGTGCTATTGAGGGAATAAGGTTGACCTTCTCTGCCAAGACTTAAGGAGTTGTTTTAAAGCTAGATTTAATCCTGTATTTCAAACTGCCAGTCACCTCATAAGAACAAGAATAAGTTGGAAGATTTCAAGGCAATGGTGGCTTTCCCATGAACCATTCCAAGAAAATAAAAGACTTACTGTCATGAATTATGATAGCTGCTTTTAATTGAGCACCATATGGCACATGGGAGAGATTGTAAGTACCCATCTTTTCCTTGTCTACCTTGTCTTCCTGGGTGGTTCATTTGTAGTTAGAACCCAGTGCATCATTCTAATGCTTTAATTTCTGTTTAGGAGTTAACATCTGTTGTGATGTGGCACTATAAGGTGAAAGCAGCTTGGATTCCTGGATGACATGAGAGCCAGGACCCACTGTATATTAGTTTATTATACCATAACAACATATCGCAAACTGGGTGGCTTAAAAAAATGGAAATGTATTTTCTCACATTTCTGGAAGCTGGATATCCAAGATCAATATGTTGGCCAGTTTGATTTCTTCTGTGGCTTCTCCTTGGCTTGCAGATGACAACCTTTT
>NW_016107819.1:268376-272595 GCF_001604975.1 Cebus imitator | reverse complement strand
TCAAAGACCCCGTCTTCAAATACAGTGACATTCTGAGGTGCTGGAGGTTATGACTTGGATAAATGAATTTGGGAAGAGGGCTGCAATTCAACACATAGCACTGTGTCAACTCAAATTAGAATTTATGAGCACAAAAATAAACTTGGGTTAAGCCATTATAATTTCAGCGATTTTTTGGTTCCATCAGCTTAGTGTTACTTTATCAGACTACTATGCTGCTCCTCTTTCTTTTCTTGGGCTTACTTTAATATTTTTCTTCTAAATAAATACTGCATATATTATTGTTGCAAAAAATTCTAAAAATACATAGAAATCACATTTCTTTCCTTTAGAAAGTTTCGCCAAAATTCAGGCCCCTTCTCAGAGGTTTCCACAATTAACAACGTGGTATGTAAGTTTTAAAAGATGATTTTAGGCTTTTAGAAATACAGATGTGCTAATATATATACACATATATGTAAGGATACATTATATGTAATAGCACACATGTATGTGCTGTTTATATATGTACATGTATACATATAAAACTATACATGTGTAATAATATGCATATAGATCTGCTGCTTGCCTTTGCCACTATTATAGGTTCAATTTCATCCCAAAATTGTATGTTAAAATTAAAATGTGACATTATTTGGAGATAGTATTATTTCAGATGCAATCAGGTTAAAATGAGGTTATTAACGCTCTCCCTAATCGAATATGAAGGGAGTCATTATAAAAAGGAGAGATTTAGATACAGAGATATGAGTGAGAGGGATGACAATGTGAGCACTCGTGGACTGAAGAAAGCCATCTACATGTCAAGGAGAGAGGCCTGGAAAACATCCCTCCCTACAGCCCTCAGAAGGAATCAACCTTGCAAATGCCTTGCTCTTTAACCACCAGACTCCAAAACTATGAGACAATAAATTCCTGTTGTTTATGTCATTCAGGTGTGGTACTTTGCTGTGGCAGCCCTAACTAACCAATATAATCACTTATTAAAATGGATCTAAGATCTTTCCATGACAGCACAGATACATCCATCTTACTATTGGGACTACTCCCTAGAGTTCCAGTTTATTTCTGTACAATAACAAATTGAACAATTTTCCTCTTGATGAACACATATGTATTTCGTGACTATAATTAATATAAATAAATTCAACATATTTGAGCATAAATTCTAGGACAAATGCCTATAATTACTTATAAGGAATGCACATTAATGTGGAAACAAAGTCAGTATGAACAGAGTATGAATATTTTATACTTTTATAATGTTGATAGCTTTTTCCCAAAAATGTTTAGTTAATTTCCCCACATATTTGTCTGTGGGGAAATTATTCATTTATTCACAAACATATTTTATCACAGTTTTAAATATTGGTCCAACTTATGGGTGCAAACCCTAGGTGACTTGGTTTTGGCGATGAAGTTTTTTTTCTTTTTTCCTCATGTCTCCCACATTTTTTAATTGCATTTTAGGTTTTGGGGTACATGTGAAGAACATGCAAGATTGTTGCATAGGTACACACATGGCAGCGTGATTTGCTACCTTCCTCCCCTTTACCTATATCTGGCATTTCTCCATGCTATCTCTCCCCAACTCCCCACCCCCTGCTGTCCCTCCCCTATTTCCTCCCAACAGACCCCAGTGTGTAGTGCTCCCCTCCCTGTGTCCATGTGTTCTCATTGTTCAACACCTGCCTATGAGTGAGAACATGCGGTGTTTGATGTTTTTAGATGCAATACCAACGTTTTGGTCAAACTTACAGATGCAAATCTTAGGTGATCTTGGGTTTTATGATGACTTTCTCAAATGCAATACCAAAAATACCAACCATTTAAGAAAGAGAAGATAAATTGGATTTCGTGATAAATAAAAACTTCCACTCTGAAATGACACTGCTAAGATAATGTAAAGAAAAGCCAGAAACTTGTATGTTTTGTCAAACACATATTTGGTAAAAGATGTGTATTTAAATATGCACAAAACTCTGAAAACCCAACCATAAGAAAACAAAACCCAATTTAAAGTGGGCAAATAAATCTCAACAGGTACCCCACCAAAGAATAAATATATAGGAATGGAAAATAAACATATATAATAAAACTGTTCAATGTCATATAGCAGTAGAGAATTGCAAATTAAAGTACCTAGGAGATAGCACCCTACACCCAAGACAATGGCTAATATTCCAAACACTGAAACATCAAATGCTGACAGGTATGTTGAGCAACAGGAACTTTCAGTCATTGTCAAGTGAGAAAGACCTAGAGGAATCATGAAAGCATATTACTAAGAGAAAGAGGAAAATCTAAAAAGGCTACATAATGTATGATTACAATCATACAATATTCTGGAACAGGTAACTATAAATATACTAAAAATATTAGTGGTTTCCAAGGGCTTAGTGGTTGGGGTTGGGGCATAGGGAATTAATACATAGGAGTACACAGGAAATCTAAGATGGCGAAGCAATTCTTTATGATATGATGATGAATACTTGCCATTACACACTTATCAAAACTTTTAGCATACCCAGAGCCTGATGTAAACTGTTGACTTTACTTAATAATGATGTATCAATACGGATTCATCAGTTGTAGCAAACCTGCCATAATAATACAAAATATAAATTATAGGAGACACTATGTGTGTGTGTGAAGGGGACAGGGCAGGAAAAATGGTGCAATTATGTAGGAAACTGTAATTTTTATGAAGTTTTCTCTATTTTTGGATTAGCAATGTTTTAAAAATGAAGTCTACTAGTTTTTAAAAATATGCACATCATCTGAACAGACACTTTACCAAAGAGGATATACCATTCAGAAAAAGGAATATAAAAAGATGGCCAACATCATTTGTTATTAGGAAGATGCACACAAAAACCAAAAAAGATTCCAATAATGCTTATTAGAATGGTTAACATTTGAGAATCTAAAATACAATTATTTTACATTTTAGCTCTTACTAATAAGTAAGAACATCTGCAGTTTGTTGTTTTGTGCCTTGCTTATTTCATGGAGCAATGACAGGACCTCATTATTTTTATAGCTTAATAGTACTTAATAGTACTCAATTGTAAATATGTACCATAATTTCTTTATCCATTCATCTGCTATTGGACACGGGTTGCTTCCAAATCTTGGCTATTGTGAATAGCGCTGCAGCAAACATTATTGTGCAGATAAGTCTTCAATGTACTGAATTCCTTTATCGTGGGAACATACCTTGGAATGGGATTACTGGAGAGTATGGTCGCTCTATTTTTATTTTTGGAGAACCTTCAAACTGTTCATACTGGTTTTACTAATGTACATTCCCACCAACTGTGTGAGAAGATTGCCTGTTGTCCACATTCTTACCAGGACTTGTTATTGACTGACTCTGTGATAAATGCCATTTTTACTGAAGTGAGATGGTATCTCACTGGAATTTTCATTTGTGTTTTTCTGATGAGCAGGAATACGGAGCCACATTTCATGTATCTGTTTGCATTTACATGTCTTTTTTGAGAAATATCTATTCAGATCTTTTCTCCATTTTTCAGTTTGATTATTAGATTTTATCCAACAGAGTTGTTTGGTTTTCTTATATATTCTGGCTATCATTCCCTTGTCAGATGAGTAGTTTGGAAATATGCTCTCCCATTCTGTGGGTTGTCTTTTCACTTTGTTGATTGTTTCTTTGGTATGCAAAAGCTGTTTAAGATGATGCAATCCAGTTTGTCTATTTTTGCTTTTGTTGTCTGTGCTTGCGGAGTATTACCGAATAAATCCTTGGACATTTCAATATCCTGGAGATTTTCCCTTTGTTTTTTCTTTTACTAGTTTCATAGGTTGAGATCTTCCATTTAAGTCTTTAATCACTTTTGATTTCATTTTTTTTTCCATAAAGCAAGAGACAGAGGTCTAATTTCATTCTTCTTTATATGGATAACCAGTTTTTCTAGCACTTATAAATTCTTTCCTTTCCCCAGTGTATGTTCTTGGCACCTTTGCAAAAAATGAGGTCGCTGTAGATTTATGGGTTTATTTCTGTATTTTCTATATTCTGTTACACAGGTCTGCATGTCTGTTTTTAAGCCAGTACCATGCCATTTTTGTTACTATAGCTTGTGGTATAATTTGAAGTCAGGTAATGTGATTCCTCCAGTTTGGTTCTTTTTGCTTAGAATAGCTATTGCTATTCTGGGTCTTTTGTTGTTCCATAGAAATTTTAGGTTTTTTT
>NW_016107819.1:260162-268286 GCF_001604975.1 Cebus imitator | reverse complement strand
TTATATATAGTATGTATCATATATAACGTATATATTATATATCATGTATATTATATAAGTTACATATATAACTATATTATATATAATCAATATATCTATATAACACATAATATATTATATATTATATATATCAATATATCTATATAACATATGTAATATATATTATATATATTGTTATATAGAATCAATATATCTATATAACATATAGAATATATATTATATATTCTATATGTTATATATAACATATATGTTATATATATAACATATATGTTATATATAACATATATGTTATATATATAACATATATGTTATATATATATAACATATAGAATATATAATATATATTCTATATGTTATATATATATAACATATATATTATATATATAACATATAGAATATATAATATATATATTATATATGTTATATAGATATATTGATTCTATATAACAATATATAATATATATTATGTTATACTATATATATATTGAAATATATTTTTTATATTGTTATATAATCAATATATCTATATAACATATATAATATATAATATATATTATATATATGTTATATAATATAGATATATTGATTCTATATAACAATATATATGTTATGTAATATAGATATATTGATATATAATATATATTATATATTATGTTATATAATATCTATAAACATAATATAAACAGAATATCTTTCCATTTTTTCTGTCTTCAATTTATTGTATCAATGTTTTATAGTTTTCTTTCTAGAGATCTTTCACTTCTTTAAGTTAATTCCTAGGTATTTTTAAAAATTATAAATGGGATTAATTTCTTAATTTCTTTTTCAGATGATTCACGAATTGCATATAGAAAAGCTACCTATTTTTCTATGTTGATATTGCACCATGCAAATTTACTGAATTTTTTAAATCAGTTCTGTTCTATATTTTGATTGAGTCCTACATGTTTCCAAATATTAGATTATATCATCTGGAAACAAAGATAATTTTTCTTTCATTCCAATTTGGGTGCCTTTTATCTTTTTTGATTGTTCTACCTGAAAATTCCAGTACTATGTTGAATAACAGTGGTTCAAGTGGGCATCCATGTGGTATTCCAGATCTTAGAGGAAGGACTTCTAGCTTTTCCCCATTCAGTATGATACTAGCTGTGGGTCTTTCATATATATATCTTATTATGTTGAAGTATGCTCCTTCTATACCCAGTTTTTCAGGGATCTTATTATGAAATGATGTTGAATTTCATCAAATTCTTTTTCAACATCAATCGATATGATCATATGGTTTTTGTCCTTCGTTCTGTTGACATGATGTATCACATATATTGATTTGCATGTTGAACAATTCTTGCATCCCTGGGACAAATCCCACTTGTTCATGAAGAATGATTTTTTAATGTGTTATTAAATTTGGTTTGCTTCCATCTCATTGAGGATTTTTACATCAATATTCATCTGTGGTACAGACCTACAGTTGTCTTTTTTTTTTTTTGAGGTAATACTGGCCCCATAGAGTTTGGAAGCACTCCCTCTTACTCTCTTTTTCAGAATTCATTGAGTAAGTTTGATATTATTTCTTCTTTACGTGTTTGGCAAAACATAGTAGTGAAGCCATTAGGTCCTGGGCTTTTCTTTGCTGGGAGATTTTGTTGTTGTTACAGATTCAATACTGTTCTTTTCAGGTTTTGAATTTCTTCATGATTCAATCTTGGAAGGCTTTTATGTCTGGGAATTTAGCCATTTCCTCTAGATTTTCTTATTTATTGGCATATAATTGCTCATAGTAGCCACTAATGATTCTTTGAATTTCAGTGGCATTGATGTAATGTCTTTTTATCTCTAATTTATTTTGGTCTTCTCTATATTTTTCTTAGTCTTGGTAAAGATGTATCAATTTTGTTTATCTTTTCAAGAAAACCAACTTTTTGTTTCATTGATCTTCTGTATTGTTTTTGATATTTCAATTTAATTTATCTCTATTATTATTTTTTTCTACTAACTTGGAGTCTAGTTTGTTCTTAGTTTTCTAGTTATTTAAGATAGACCATTAGGTTGTATTTTGGCATTTCTCTTCTTTTTTTGTTGTAGGCACTTTATAATCTTCCCTCTTATATTAATTTATTCTTGCATTGCTATAAAGGACTACATGAGACTGGATAGTTTATAAAGAAAAGAGGTTTAATTAACTTATGGTTCTGTGGGCTGTACAGAAAGCATGGCTCAGAAGGCCTCAGGAAACTTACAACCATGAAGGAAGGTGAAAGGGAAGCAGTCAGGTCCTACACGGCTGGAGGAGGAGGAAGATAAGGGAAAAGTGCTGCACACCTTTAAACAACCATATCTAATGGAAACTTACTCACTATCATGAGAACAGCAAGTGGAATGTCCACTCCCATGATTCAACTACATCCCACCAAGCCCCTCCTCCAACAGCAGGGATTAAAATTCAGCATGAGATTTGGGTGAGGACAAGAGCCAAAACATACTGCCTCCTATTATTGCTTTCACTGTATCCAATCAGTGTTATTATGTTGTGTTTCCATTATCATTTATTCAAGAAATTTCAAGTTTGTTATTGTCTTCATTGATTCATTGATCCTTCAAAGCATATACCATATATCCGTATAGTTTCTAAAATTCCTGTTATTTCTAGTTTTATTTCATTGAGGTCAGAGATGATGCTTGATATTATTTCTTCTTTTAATGTTTTGAGATTCTTTTATGACATATTTCACAGAAATATGGTCTATTTCTGAGAATGTGTATTGTGCAGCTGTGGGATGAAATATTCTATATAAGCCTAAGAGGCCCAGTTTGCCTATAGGGCAAATTAAGTCTCATGGTTCTTCATTGATTTTCTGTCTGGAAGATCTGTTCAGTGCTGAACTTGGGGTGTTGAATTTTTCAGCTATTACTGTATTGGGATCTATCTCTTTCTTAACTATAATAATATTTGCTTTATATAACTGGGTGGTCCAGTGTTAGATACATATATATTTACAACAGGTAGATCCTCTTTCAGAATTGTCTTCTTTATCATTATATACTGACCTTCTTTGTCTCTTGTTGTACTTTTTGTCCTAATATCTATTTTGTCTAAGTATAGCCTCTCCTGCTCTTTTCTTTTTATTATTATTATTAGCATGGAATAACTTTTTCCATCCCTTTTTTTTTTCAGTCTCTGTGTGTCTTTACAGGTGAAGTTGTATATTTTTATAGGCAATAGACCTCTCGTGTGGTAGTTGACATCTTACTCTGGGTTTTTTGGTTTTTTTTTTTTAATCCATTCAGTCACTTTATGTCTTCTAATTGAAGAGTTTAGTCCATTTATATTCGGTGTTATTATTGATCAGGAAGAACTAATTTCTGCCATTTTGTTATTCATTTTCTGGTTTTTCTGTAGCCTTCACTTCCTTCTTTTTTCCATCCTGTTTTCATTTCTGTGAAGATAATTATCTCTGGTGGTATGATTTAATTTATTGCTTTTCATTTCTTGTGTATCCGTTGCACATTTTCAGATTCAAGATTACTGTGAGGTTTGGGAATACCATATTAATATCCACTACTTTAAACTGATAACACAGTTTACATTTAAAAAATCTAAAAACCAAAGATAAAGCTAACAAAACTCTACCCCATAACTTTATCCCCCTGCTTTTTAAACTTTTTTTTATTGATTCTTATATCATGGTTTACTATCTATCTTGAAAATTTATGGTCGTTATTATCTATGACTGTTCATTGTTCAATCTTTCTACTTAAGATAAAAGTGGTATACACAGTTACAATGTTATAGTATTCTGTGTTTTTCTGTGTATTTACCACTGCTTGTGAATTTTGTAGCTCCTAATGCTTATTGCTCATTAACATCATTTTCATTCTGATTGAAGTACTGTTCCCTTTAGCATTTCTTATAGGTCTTGTGTTGATGAAATTCCTCAGGTTAGGAATTGGCACTTGTCTGGGACAGTGTTTGTCCTTCATGTTTGATGAATTTTCTTAACGCTTGAATATGCTACTGTAGGGTAAACGTTATTTTCTTTGGCCCTTTAAATATGTCATGCCACTCTCTCCTGGCCTGCAAGATTTCTACTGAAAAGTTGGCTGCCAGTCATGTTGAAGTGCAATTGTATGTTATTTGTGTCTTTTCTCTTGCTGCTTTGAAATCTTTGTCCTTGGTCTTTGGTAGTTTGATTATTAAACTATTTAAGGTAGTCTTTTCTGGGTTAAATCTACCTATTGTTCTAAATGCTTCCTATACTTGGATATTGATGTGCTTCTCTGGGTTTGGAAAGTTTTCTGTTATTATCTTTTTGAATAAACTTTATATCCCCCCGCCCTCCTCATGGTCAGTAACTCTTAGATTTGCCCTTTTGTGGTTATTTTGTACCTCTTGTATGTGTGCTTCACTTTTAAAATTATTTTTACTTTTGTCTCCTCTGACTATGTATTTTTATACAGTGAGTCTTCAAGATCACTAATTCTTTCTTCTGCTAAATTCTGCTATTAAAAGACTCAGATACATTCTTCAGTTTGTCAATTTCATTTTTCAAATACCATATTTCCACTTTATTTTTTTTAATTCAGCATCTTTGTTAAATTTATTTATCTGATAGCATTCAGAATTCCTTCTCTGTGTTATCTTGATTTGTTTCCTTAGAACAATTATTTTGAATGATCTGTCATAGAGGTCATATATCTCAGGATTTGTTCCTGGTGCCTCATGTAGTTCATTTGGGAAGGTTATATTTTCCTATGTGGCCTTGATTCTTGTGGATGTTTGTCAGTGTCTGGACATTGAATAGTTAGGTATTTATTGTAGTCTTTGTAGTCTGGGCTTCTTTCTACTCATCCTTCTTGCTAAAGTTTTTCAGGTATTCAAAAGGACTTGAGTATTATGATCTAGGCTATATCTGCATTAGAGGGTACCCCAAGCCCAGTAACACCATGGTTCTTTCAGACTCATAGAGGTATTGCCTTGAAGAAGATCCGGAATATTTATCTGGATTACTAAGCAGAGACTTTTGTTTTTTTTCACTTACAATATCCTAAACAACCAAAGTACCTTTCTCTCTCTATTCTAAGCCTCCTGGATCTGAGACACAGGTGGCACAAACACCCCTGTGGCTACCACCACTGAAATGGCACGTGATCAGACTTGAAACCTGCACAGCATGGGTCTCACACAACACCTACAGTAACCACTACCTGGCCATTGCGTATGTTTGTTTAAAACTCGAAGTCTCTACAATCAGCAGGTACCAAATCCAGCCAGGCTTATGTCCTTTTCTTCAAGGCAGCAAGTTCCCTAGCCACAGACACATCCAGAGGTGCTTTTCAGAGTCTGGGAATGGAGTCGAAAACCTTAGAATTCTACCTAGTGTTCTATTATACTTTGGCTGAACTGGCACTCAAACCATAAGTGGCAATCTTTCCCACTCTTTCCTCCCATCACAGGCTGAGAAGCCTCAATGCATGGCCACCACCACCACAGGCCTTCTAGGAGGACTGCTAGGCTACTGCCAAAGTTCCCTTAAGGCCCAAGGGCTCCTCAGTCAGATTGTGTTGAATGCTACATGGTCTGAGACTCATCCTTCAGGGCACTGGGCTCCCCTCTGGCTGACAGCAGGTCCAGAAATGCTGTTCAACAGCCAAGATCTGGAATTGGTGACCTCCTGCTTGGTGCTGTACCCTACTGTAGCTGAGCTGGTACCTAAGATACAGGCCAAAGTCTCCTTTACTCTCCCCTCTGCTTTTCTCAAGCAGAAAGTGTCTCTCTCTGTATCCATCACATCTAGAAATGTGTTGAGTCTCACATGAAGCCAACAAGTCTCAAAGTCTCACCCAAGGCCCATGGCACACCACCCAGAAATTGCTGCTGGCTATTTAAGGCCCAAGTGCTCCTTAGTCAGCAGGTAATGTGTCTTGCTAGGACTGAGTCCTTCCATTCAAGGCAATGGGCTCCCTTCTGGCCCACAGTGTGTCTAGAAGTGTCCTCTGGGAGCTAGGGCCTGAAAAGGGAGCCTCATGACTTTGACTAATGCTGTACTCTACTGTGACTTAGCTGGTATCCACGATACAAGACAAAGTCATCTTTACTTTTCCCTATATGCTCCTCAGGAGGATGGAAGGGGTATCTTCTGGATCTGTGAGCTGTGCAGCCTGGGTTTGCAGGAGGGGTGGTGCAAGCACTCCTTTAGATGCCCCAGCTCATGTCTCAGTGAGTAAAATGTTTTCCATGTCCACTGGCACTGAGCCTAGTTGATTACACTGTCTCACCTGGAAATTGTAGTCCTTGTAGCCTAGACTGCCTTTCAAGTTTATTTAGAACTCGAAAGCACTTTAGTTTGTAGTGGTGATGCTTGACCAAACTCATGTAATGACCACTGGGATCAGTGATTTCCCTCTGGCTAGGGCTGGTTTGAATGCACCCTCCATGGGAGGGTACTGGCTGAGTTTGAACCCAAATTCCCTTTGTTCTGTGACAGAGCAAGATTGAGTTCAATTCAATGTCTCATAATCCCCATGCTCCCCCTCTGTCAAGCACACAAATTTTCTCTTCACCAAGCAGCTAATGATAGGGCATGATGGAGGCATAGTATAGGCAATTCAAGATTGTCTTTTCTACCCTCTTCCAGTACCTCTTTCAGTGAGGACCCAGAAGAAAGGCAGAGGGATCTTTCATAACAGAAATGCAAAACCTCACAGAAACTTGGCCTTAGTGTCTGCCGAGAGGCCCCAGAGCATGAATGTCAAGCAGCACAACCCTCTCCTTCCTTCTGGCTTCCTTTTCTGGAATGTCAGGGAGATGGTGGCCTTAGCTCAAGGGTAGCATCTTCAGGTCAGTAGAAGGGAGAGAATGTACATCTTTGCTAGAGTAAATATGAATACATTTAAGACACCTGAGGGTACATCTCACTATAGTACACAAGGAACCACACAATATTCAGCCTGTTTCTGCTACAAGCCCTGGGGAGACAATGATTTCTTTACATTGAGTAAGTTCAATGTATCATTTTTTCCTGGTTGAATCACACATTTAATTTGCATTTCTCTAATGGCTAATGATGTAGAAGAATAATTAACATCTTTATTTAACATCCGTATGTCAACTTTAGTGAGTTGTATGTCAGCGTATTTTGCCTATTTAAAAAATTGAGCTGTTGTTTTTTGATCTCTGAATTCTTAAAAAATCCTTTATGTATTCTGCATACAGGTCCTTTGTTGTATATTTGATTTGTAAATATTTTCTTGCAGTCTTTATCTTTGGCACACATTTGTAAAGATGACAAACATTTCATTAAGGAGTTACAAATAAAAATGACATTAAGGTACCATTACACATCCATTTGAGTAGCTACAGTTCAAAACATTGAAAATATCAAATGCTGACTAGGATGAAGAACAGCAGAAACATTTACTGATACTTGTGGGAATGTAAAATGGTACAGTTAGAAACAGGGAGTGGAGAAAAGAATGTTTCTATAACAAACAGTTTTGAAAACTAGACATATACGTGCAAAATAATAAAACCAGACCTTTATCTAAAACAATAAAAAAGTAAACTAAAAATAAAGACTTAAATGTATAACTGAAACTATGAAATTACTAAAAGAAAAGATAGGGGAAAAAAAGCTTCTTGTCATTGGCTGGTGATAATTTCTTTGGTATAACACCAAAAGCAAAGACATAAATAGACAAGTGGGACTATATAAAACTAAAAATATTCCACACAGCAAAGGAAACAACAAAAAAGGCAATTTAAAGAATGGAAGAAAATATTTTTAAATCATATATGAGATAAGGGGTTTGTGGTACTATGCTTGTATACACAGATTGGTTTTTATCCACGGTTCCCGGCTTCTTACTCCCATAGACCTCGTTACAGTATTTTGTCATAATGTTGGGGCAGTTTAGGCATCATGAGTGGACCTCAGGAAATAGAATATCTCTCTGACACTCTCCTGTCCTTTTATTTATGAAACGTAGGACTCTAATGTGATCATGAGTCAAAAAAACCCTCATTTCAGAGAGGGTTCTGCCCATACTCTGGAGGCAGGAATTCTGTACAGACAAACCAAGAAGCCTCTTAATTTTTTTTCTTTTCTTTTTTTTTTTTTTTTT
>NW_016107819.1:257404-260152 GCF_001604975.1 Cebus imitator | reverse complement strand
TTTTTTGACAGAGTCTCACTCTGTCACCCAGGCTGAAGTGCAGTGGTGTGATCTCAGCTCACTGCAACCTCCACCTCCCAAGTTCAAGCAATTCTCTGGCCTCAGGCTCCCAAGTAGCTGGAACTATAGGTACATGCCACCATGCCTGGCTAATTTTTGTATTTTTAGTAGAGGTGGGGTTTCACCATGTTGGCCAGGATGGTCTTGATCTCCTGACTTTGTAATCCACACGCCTTGGCCTCCCAAAGTGCTGGGATTACAGGCATGAGCCACCATGCCCAGCCAGAAGACTCTTAAAATACATGCTTTGCTGGGTTTCCCCACTCGGTCTATTAGTATAATATCCTTTAGTCCAATCATATTTCTACACAGTTTTTAATCAGGCTCATGTAGTGATGCCTCTATAAAAATCAAAATGAACAGGGTTCAGGGAGCTTCCAGATAGCTGCACAGGTGGAGGTGCCTGGAGTGTGGTACACTCAAGGAGGGCATAGAAGCTACAGGCCCCTTCCCTCACGTCTTACCCTACTCATCTTTTCATCTCTATCCTTTGTAATATCCTTTGTATGAAGCCAGTAAAGGTAAATAAGTATTTTCCTGAGTTCTGTGAGCTGCTCCATCAAATTAATTGAACCCAAAGTAGGGATTGTGGGAAACCCAAGTTGAAGTATGTGGGTCAGAAATTCTGGAGGTCTGGACATGTGATTACTGTCTTAGAGGTGGCAGTCTTGGGAACTGAGCCCTCAACTTGTGGGATGAGAAACTATTTCCAGGTAGACAGTGTCAGAATTGAATTGGAGGACACCCTGTTGGTGTTGTCTCCAAAATTAATAGCTGACTTGGTCGTAGGTAAAACTTCACTCTCCCCAACATTTGGTCACAGAATTCTTCTGTGTTAATGATGGCTGCAGTTTGAGAGCAGAGAAACACATGGTTTGAGAGCTTTTCCCAAACTAGGTTAACTACCAAAAAAGATAAGGAACTCCTACAGTTCAATAGCCAAAAACCAAACAACCTAATTAAACAATGGGCAAAGGACCTGAACAGATATTTCTCCAAGGAAGACATGCAAATGTCCAACAAATATATGAAAAAATGTTCAACATCATTAATTATCAGAGAAGTGCAAATCAATACTACAATGAGATATTGCTTCGTATTTTTTAGGATAGCTGCCATTATATATATATATATATATATATATATATGGATATATAATATGTATATATATGTGTGTGTGTGTGTGTATATATATATACACACACACACACACACACACACACACAGTTCAATAGCCAAAATTTAATAGCCAAAAATTCAGTAGCATATGTGTTTGTATATATGTGTGTGTATATATATATACACACACACTACTGAATATACATATATATATATGTATATGTATATGTATATGTATAAACATGTGTTGGGCAAAATGGAAGAAGTGAAACCCTTGTACCCTGTTGGTGGGAATGTAAAATGGTGCAGCAGCTATGGAAAATATTATGGGGGTTTCCTGGACGAGACTTTTGCTAAGTCTACATATTTGCTGGGTTCCTCTACCTTTTATCTTGCTTCATTTCCTCCTTTACAGGTGTTTACTAACGCATGTACTTTAATAAGTCGCTGTTACAACAATCCCTATTTTAGAGTCTGCTTTTCAGAAACAAGACTTAAGAGACTTTTAGAATATGAGTTTATTATGAGTTAAGATCCGGTGGAGAAAGAAAGAAGGTGTTTTTGATAGTTTATGAAACAAGGCCCAAGAAGGGAAAAGACAAGGATGGAATTTCAAGCACAGGTCAATTGTATCCCAATTACCAAAAGGAAAGTTTCATCTCACTCATTACCTGAATTTGGAGAGCCACAAAAGTTGATGGAAAGTATGAAAATTCTATGAGGAACAGGAGTTGAGAGTGAGCCCAGGCTCAGCCCATTAGGCTTCTTTGCCGCATTTCTTTCACTGAGTGTACTCTGTTTATGCAGGCTAACTAGAGACATGATCTATAAACCATAGAAACAGAAGTGGTGTCCCATGGCACAGGCTCACCTGCAGGACAGCTCTACTAAGCTGATCTGTTATTTGTTTCAATATTACACTCGTTTAACTACACAAATGTCATAAAGTTACCTAAAACACATCAGATGCTAGAATTCAAGGATAGCCCTATTCTATTTATAATGTAAATTAGTAAATAGTCATTATGAGATTTTGTTCACGATACTTACTAATAAAGGTACTTCATCCCCAACCCTCTGTTTTTACTTTTAGGAAAACAAAAAAGATTTTGTAGTAGTCAGCATTGAACAAACAAGAAATATAACTGTTACATATATTTGATTCAAAGCTCATAATCGCATATTCATTAGCTGCCTAAAGCATGAACCACAAACATGCTCACTTGCTGCATGTCTAATGTATTGGGTTTTAAAAAAACAAAAAGCTATGCATGGTGTCTGTAGTCCCACCTACTCCTACTTGGGAGGCCAAGGTGAGAGGATCAATTGAGTCTAGGAGTTAGAAGCTATGCTGTGATAGCACCACTGCACTATTTCCTGGATGACAGAGCCAGACCCCATCATTTTTCTTTTTCTTTTTTTTTTTCAGATGGAGTCTCGCTCTGTTGCCCAGGTTGGAATGCAGTAGTGTGATCTTGGCTCACTGCAACCTCTGTCTCCAGGGCTCAAGCAAGACTCCTGCCTCAACATTCTGAGTAGCTGGGACTACAGGTGTGTGCTACTTTGCCT
>NW_016107819.1:254372-257234 GCF_001604975.1 Cebus imitator | reverse complement strand
AAAAAAAAAAAGAACCTAGAAATGAGTTCTAGGTCTGGAAATAACTAGCACTGTGAATCCTCTGAGGCATACTTTACTCACTAATGCAATGATGACTTTGGCTAGTTTCATTTGTTTCCCAACTATTTTTTGATGCTCTCCTGTTTATAGAAGTGCTGATCATGAAAATCTCTCTTGGCACCAATGTTGGTCTCAGTGTAATTGTCCATTGTTGCATGGAGCGTCATTTATATCCTGCAATTCTCATCCTACACCTGTGAAGTGACTGTCACTCTTCTTTTACCATGTGGGTTAAGCAGTTACTTGACTTTCCCAAGATAGCAGTCAGAATTCCAAGCAAGGCTGAAAATTCGGTTATATTGTTATGCATACTCAACTTGGGGCAAGCTTTTCTGTCTCAAACGTTATGAAGGTTTATCACGGCTTTTCTTTTACGTAATATTATAGCTTTACCATCATGACTTATTTTATTCAGAGTCCATGGTGGGGTGTTTCACTCTCCTAGAGTCTCCAGGAATGCATGGTGTTAAAATGGCAAGGGCTGTATATATTCAAGTGTTACATCTTATTAAAAATTCAAAAACAAAAGAAAACAAAACTTATAAAACTCAAGCCCACCACAGGATTCCACAGTATTCAGGGAATTGGAAGAAAACAAACTCTCAAATTATGATTTGTCAAGGAGCGTGTATATTTCCCCAATTATATTCTTTCCAGCTACATGCTGAGTATGGTAAACACAATATCTGTGAATCCTTAGGAGTTAGAGTTGCAGTTTAAAAAATATGTGGTTTTAATAAAGTAATGTTTTGGGGAACTTTTGAGGGGGATTGTATTTCACAACATTCCCAGTAATGATGTACCAAGTACTAGTCCTTTAGCTTTATGAAAAACAAGTTTCAAAAAGATGTTCTTCAATTCCTGAAGCATTTGTGATATTATAAAGGTTCTTATATAAGTGAATATATTGTTTGGTAACAAATTTTCTGATTACATCTATCTGTTTGAAAGAGCCTCAAGATCCTAACTACAGCTTCCAGATGGTTCTATATGGTATATTCAGTAAAATCCACACTTGGATCCCCACATAACAATGATGGATTCTTTCAAAAACCAATCACTCTTGAAAACTAAGGTACACATCTTCACAAACCAGAAATGGAACATAACATGCAGCCTGCCGGGCTCTTGGAAAACAAATATGCAAACATACCATCTTACTTGCCTCCTCACCACCCTATCCTCAACAAAGAGGCTGAAGAAAAGTGTGATCACAGCCAAGGGCTATGAGTGTGTATCTCAATAACTACGGAATGCAGGCAGCAGCATTATCAGGAACTAGGGCAAGTCATAGGCTAAGGGAATGAATTTGTGTCATCTTCAATATTACTGCAGGGAATACTGAAGTTGCCATTATCAGGCCCATTTCTGGATATGTGGCTCCCAGAGTATTGTGTAAAGGCAACCACAAAACTACCAGACAAACAACAGAAGAAAGGATATATTTTAACAAGAGAAAAGAGCAGGATGTGAGAAACAATATAAAAAGCAAATAGTTAAATATGTAGGTAACAATTACTGACTATAAAATATAATAATAGCTCATTCTGTGCTAAAATAAAAGTTGAACTCAATCCTGTCTCCACATTTGCTAGGTCATCATTGTTTCCAATCTACTTTTTAAGCCTGTGTATATGTAGTACCACAAGCGTTGGATACAGGAATGATCTGAAAGGGCTTAAACCATCAAATTGTTACTTATTCATGAAATGAATGCATATAGCTATGTCAAAGGACAACTGTACGACTAACAGTACTCCAAAATAATGTTCCCATAGAATACAATGTTGATTAAAGAATAGGTAATAAAAATGAGGTTACCATATACAATATTAAACATAATCATATTCTGCAGCAACTGTTTAGAACTGAGAACAAAACATTTTTCCAGGAAGACTATTTTATCACTGACTTTGTTTAGAATTGGCAATGGATGATGATAGTAAAAAGCAGACCAATTCTCAGTCAACTTTATTGGTTTCAAATTGTCTTCAAATAATATATCCCATATTGCCTGCACCCTGGGCAATTATTCCCACTGCTATAATTCTTTCAAGTCTATCAGTAATAATATTCTCTTTCAATTGTCTTCTTTTTGGCAACTTGTTTCGCAATTCAGGGGAAAGAAGTCCTCTTCTGAGAGGTCCTTTGCTGCACACAAAATGTTTACTGTAGCCTTGGCCTCAATATGATGCTCAATTCTCTTTACACAATCTCTAGCCGATCTTATCAATTCCTCTGGCTGTAATCACCATTCATATGTTGCGCTGTTAATCTATTAATAAAGCCTAGATTATTTTCATGAGAGCTCATATACACAAAAGCCTGATGGGCAATCTTTATCTAGATGCATCAGAAGCACAGGGTGCCACAAATGCTGGAGATAAAGCAGGTAAAGAAACCTAATACAATGTACCACCTTGCCTGCCTCCTCACCACCCTACTCTCAAAAAAGAAGCTGAAGAAAAGTGTAATCACAGCCAAGGGCTATGAGTGTGTATTTCAATGGCTATTGTGTATCTAACACAATCGAAGACAGCTGAGTGTTTACTATTAGAATTGTTATTCCTAAATTCAGAAATCTGAAAATAAGCCAAGTCTAAGATGTAACCTTACTATCTTCGGAAGGAGCCTTTACATGAAATTTAAAAAGAGCACTAGAAAAGTAAAAAGATGGTAGGGGGTGGGGAGCTGGGGAGAGATAGCGAGGGGAGAGATGCCAGATGTAGGTGATGGGGAGGAAGGCAGCAAATCACACTGCCACGTGTGTACCTATGCAACAATCTTGCATGTTCTTCACAT
>NW_016107819.1:218972-254360 GCF_001604975.1 Cebus imitator | reverse complement strand
CAGAAGGGGGTGGGGAGCTGGGGAGAGATAGCAAGGGGAGAGATGCCAGATGTAGGCGATGGGGAGGAAGGCAGCAAATCACACTGCCACGTGTGTACCTATGCAACAATCTTGCATGTTCTTCACATGTACCCCAAAACCTAAAATGCAATGAAATAAATAAATGGGGGGGAAAAAAAAAGAAAAGTAAAAAAGCAAGCCTGGGAGTAAGTCACAGATGCCAAGGAAAGTGTGTATTTTGAGAAGAATGTTAACAGTATTGTCAAGAGATTAAGTAGATTCTGTCTGAAAATTGCAATGGAATTAAAGTTTGGATCAATGGAAAGGGGATTTTCAGAAAACTGGATGTGTGTGCATGGGAGAAACAACACGTTTATTATAGATTATCTAATGCAATAATTTTATAGGTTAAATATTAAGAAACTGACACTTAGGTAAATTATGTAGCTTTCCTACATAGGTTTTTAGAAGAAAAAAGGGTAAAAATTTGCTTATGCTTCTTCAGAAAACTTTATCTAACTTTTGGAATTTTTAAAAAACTTTTATTTTAGGTTTGAGGGTTATGTAGGTAAACAGGTATCAAAAGGGTTGGTTGTACATATTATTTCATCACCGAGGTATTAAGCTCAGTACCCAATAGTTATGGTTTCTACTTTTCCCTCCCCTCCCACCATCCCTCCTCAAGTAGACCCCAGTGTCTGTTGTTTCCTTTTTTGTGTTCATAAGTTCTTATCATTTAGCTCCCACTTACGAGATCATGAGGTATTTGGTTTTCTGTCCCTGTGTAAGTTTACTAATGGTAATAGCCTCCAACTCCATCCTAGTTCCTGCTAAATACATAATCTCATTCTTTTTTTATGGATGTATCATATTCCATGGTATATGTGTACCACATTTTCTTTATCCAATCTGCCGTTAAAGGGCATTTAGGTTGATTTCATGCCTTTGCTATTGTGATTGTACTGCAATGAACATTTACGTGCATGTATCTTTGTGGTACAATAATTTATATCACGTCCTCTGGGTATATATGCAGTAATGGGATTGCTGGCTCTATGGTAGTTCTGCTTTTAGCTCTGTGATCACACAGGTATAGGATAAAAATATAACATCAAGAAAAATGTAGCTCATTTGATAACCAATAGAGGAATGCTAATGCGTTAGTCACAACTCCTCAATATAAGATGGCCGACAACTCACTTTAAATGTCCTAGATAAAAAAGGGAGATTTGTTTCTTGATAGAACTGAAATGTCCAGGAATGGTTCTGACTGCGTACACGAAAACAGCTGGATTCGGGGTACAGCAATCTCATCAAGATCAGTTCCACACTCTCCTCCACATACCTCTTTCCTAGCAATCATATTTCTTTGTACTTATTCAAATGAGTTGAAAACTTACCCCCATACAAAGACCTGCACATGGATGCTTATAACATATTTATTCATAATTGCTCATACTTAGAAGCAATCAAGTTGTCCTTCAAAAGGTGAATGAATATACAAACTGGGGCATATCTATGCAATAAAATATCATTCAGTCATAACAAGAAATGAGCTCTGAAGCCATGATGAAACATAGAGAATTGCAAAAAGCATATTTCTAGGGAACATCACCCAATCTCAAAAGGCTGTATACTATGTAATTCCAACCACAAGTGGTCCCCAACTTATGATGACTCAACTTATCATTTTTTGACTTTTGAAAACAGTATGGGGGGGGGTCCTCAAAAAATTAGAAATAGAATAAACAGATGATTCAGCAATTCCTTTACTGGGTATATATCCAAAGGAATTGGAATCAATATGTTGAAGAGTTATCTGTACTCTTATTTTTACTGAAGCACTATTCAGAGTAGCCAATATATGAAATCAACTTCAATATCCCTGAATGGATAAATGAATAAAGAAAATGTGGTTATATATACACAATGAAATATTATTTATCCTTTAAAAAGAATGAATTCCTGTCACTTTCAGCAACATGGATGAATCAAGAGGACAAACTGTTAAGTAAAATAAGCCAGACACAGAAAGACACACACTGCATGATGTTACTCATAAATGGAATTTTACGAAGTTGAAGTAGAGAAATAGAACATACAATGGTGGTTACTAGAGGTTGGAGAGGAGAGGGGATGGGAGATGGGAAGAGGTGCATCAACTGGTACAAAATTAATCATAGATAGGAAAGTAAGTTCTGGCGTTCTATTGCACAGTAGGTTTACTAAACAATATTGTATTGTATATTTCAAAATAACTAAAAGAGAGGTTTTTGAATGTTCTCACCACAAAGAGATGGTAACTGCTAAAGGGATATATGAGCTATTTACGCTGACTTAACTGTTATATAATGTATATATGTATTGAAGCATCACAATTGTTATGTATCAATTATAAACACAATGTTTAAAAAACATGGTATAAAAGCAACATGCTTTAAGTATGCTTCTTGATTTATGATGGTGTTACATCCAGAGAAACTCATCTGGATGAAGCCCATTGTAATTTGAGGGGCGTCTGTCTGACATTCTGAAAAAGGTAAGGCTATGGAGACAGTAGATAGATCAGTGGTTGTCAGAAATTCAGGCTAAGGATGTGTTGAGGAAGAGAGATATGGATGAACAGATGTAACACAGTTGATTTTCAGTAAAACTATTCTGTATATTGTATTTGTGGATTTATGTCACTATATACTTGTCAAAACCCACTGATATACCACACAAACAGTGAACCTTAATGTAAACCAGGGACTTTAGTTAACAATAATGTATCAATATTGTTCATAATTGTGATAAATAGAGCATAGTAAAACAACATGTTAATAATAGGAGAAATGGTGGGTAGGTTGATGAAGGTCTCTGTAGGACATCTCTATACTTTCAACTCCATTATTCTATAAACCTAAAACTGCTCTAAAAATAAAACCTAACAATTTTAAAAAATCAAATAATTATGTTATTAATTTACTTACCCATTAATTCATTTGATAAATATTTTTTGAGCAAATACTATATGCCAGACACTGTAGCTATATTTTGGGGTTACATAAGCAAATAAGATGTGGTGCCTGCCCTCAAGTAGCTTATATTGCAGTGTCAGACATTGTCAACTAAGCATGTGTTCACATTGTAATCTGGTTAGTGTTATAAAGGGGTGATTGTAAAGTGCTATGAGGACACATTGAAGCAACAGCTAATTTATTGTTGGAGAATCAGGGAAGGCTTCCTGGAGAAAATAACTTTAAGACGGTCATTTCCAAACTAAATCAATATAACTCTTTCTGCATCTATGCCCCCTAACTAATTAATCTCTCTATTTTGGGCTCTTGTATTTGGCCAAATTCAAGGTAGGAGGTATATGTGAATGTCTTTTACCTGCAACTGCATGTAATTACGTTCAGAAAGAATTTTCACATTATATGTACCAAACACTGCGGAGTCCCAAAGCTTGTTCAAATGGAGCCTAAAAACAGGTACTTGGAGAGCGACTGGGAATCTGGTACAAGACAGACATCAGAGATCAGAGATCAAGGGGGGAAAGGAAACCATGGTAAATCATAACAGGAGAGTAGATAATCTTATGTCACTGACATAAGGTTATTATTGCCTATGGCTGATCTTTACAATATTCCTGACGGGAATGTTGTGCCAAGGGTCCTGATCCATTTGAAGGGCTCTATAACAAACAGACAGTACTCTAAAATATCAAAATTAGTCAATGATTTTCAGTCTACCCAACATCTGTGTCATTTTTATGGTAGCAATACCTAATGAGGTAATAAAAGGGCAGAACCTAGTGCAAAAAAAAAATGTTAAAATTATTTGTTCAAAAATTATTACCAGTTTCAAATGGTGGCAGCAAAGAATTAAACCAAGTGCAGAGCCCTTTTAAGAGCGAGTGTGAGACTCTATACAACTATTCCAGTCACACACTTATAAAGCTTGCCCTAATCCCAATCCCTCCTTACACAGTCATCTTGCAAATTCTTGAACTCTGCTAATGAACTGTTAAAATTTGGTATCTCCGGGATTTCGACCAAACCAAAAGGGCATCAAAATTCAAAACCACAATGAGATACCGTCTCACGCCAGTTAGAATGGCGATCATTAAAAAATCTGGAGACAACAGATGCTGGAGAGGATGTGGAGAAATAGGAACACTTTTACACAGTTGGTGGGAGTGTAAATTAGTTCAATCATTGTGGAAGACAGTGTGGCGATTCCTCAAGGACCTAGAAATAGAAATTCCATTTGACCCAGCAATCCCATTACAGGGTATATATCCAAAGGATTATAAATTGTTCTATTATAAGGACACATGCACATGAATGTTCATTGCAGCACTGTTTACAATAGCAAAGGCTTGGAACCAACCCAAATGCCCATCGATGATAGACTGGACAGGGAAAATGTGGCACATATATACCATTGAATACTATGCAGCCATAAAAAAACAATGAGTTCGTGTTGTTTGTAGGGACATGGATGAACCTGGAAACCATCATTCTCAGCAAACTGACACAAGAACAGAAAATCAAACACCGCATGTTCTCACTCATAGGTGGGTTTTGAACAATGAGAACACATGGACACAGGGAGGGGAGCATCACACACTGGGGTCTGTGTCGGGAGAACTAGGGGAGAGACAGCAGGGGGGGAGTTGGGGAGGGATAACATGGGGAGAAATGCCAGATATAGGTGATGGGTAGGAAGGCAGCAAACCACACTGCCATGTATGAACCTATGCAACAATCTTGCATATTCTTCACATGTACCCCAAAGCCTAAAATGCAATAAAATATTTTAAAAAAATAAAAAATTCATTTAATCCAGATTGTAAATATTTAACCCTAGTATTATCTTCATTAAGGGGGAGCATGATCAGTGGGACCAGCTGGTCCTGACATTTTTATCACCTAAATTCTGAAGCTATCTCTAATTTGGCCAATAGATACAGTCAGAGAAGCTGAATTTCTCCTCTATCTTAGGAATAAATAATAATAGGTAGTGCCTGGCATATAATAGGCATTCAAGGCTTTGTTGAATGAATGAATGAATGGAATCTTCATATCTTACAACTCCATACCTTTCAGTCCTGTATTTCCACTTCTCTAGAAACTAGCTCAAAATGTATACAAGTGATTGCGTATGAAGTTACTTATCGCAACACTTTCATGATTGTACAAATTTTGATACAACCTAAAATTTCACTAGTTTTTTGACGTGGGCAAACAATTTCTGTATTATATTAACTGAAAAAAAGATACAAAACTCAATGTAAGACTAAAGTACAAAAGTCAAATACAAGAATAGAGAGAAAAAAATGCCAAAACGACAACAGTGATTTTTCCTGAATGACAGATTAGAGGTACTTTTTCCCTAGAAAGTTTATATGTTGTCACATATGGTAGGATCTTTTTAAAAAATATGTATATGAGCATTACTCTTTATGTTTTTCTTTTCCCCACAATTCAAGCAGGTGGCTCAATCCTTTGTAATTCCTTGCCTCCAGCAGGTTTTGTAGGATCCAGTACCAAAGCAACTTATAGTTATAAACACGTGTTATTGTTTACAGAAGCTCAAACCCACTGAAGAGCCATGAGTAGGTATACTCCACATAAGTGGAGTCATAAAAAAAGTGAAAGAAATATGTATTTGAAAGTAGAGAAAGGGAGGGGAGAGATCTCTTCAGCCTGGGAAAGACAGACCTATGAGTCCTAAGGTAGGAGGGACCTGAACATCTCTTAGTAATGGAGCTGTGTGAAGGTGACAAGACCCTACATATAGAACAACTTCTATTACCATAATAGGCCAGAGGAGGGGTGAGAAGCTAATCTTCTATAACCTTTTTTGGCAGCTCTTTAAGTCCTGGTATTATTCTGGGAGTAGGAATTGGATCCATAAATGACGGGATTTTCTGCCAACACAGAGGAAAAAAAACTTGGAGAGAAAATTATGTTTATTGAAGAGAAAGAATGATACTTTGATTCATTCTAATTGTATATATTTTCTAAAATGTCTACAAAATCATGCATTAATTTGCTGTCAAAATAAGCAAGCAACAATAACAAAACCAAATATTTTGGATTTTGAACTAGGTTGGATCTCTGGATGAATAATCAAGATCTAGATATGCATTTTAAATAAAAGTTCAAAAACTCAAAATATTTTCACATCCATGATTGTGTGTAATTGTTACAAGTCTATGAAATTGACAGAGATGCCTTTACTGTTCCTATTTTTCAGAAGAGAAAACTAAAACAAAAAAAAATAAGTACCTTGTCCATAGCTACAAAAATAAATTGTGACAGAGATAGGATTCAAATCAGGTTAAGCCAGGTTAAGGATTACCATTGCATTATGGTGAGAAGAGCATAAGTTGTGGAGTCACAGAGACTTAGGAGCATATCTTGGTTTCACCATTCCCAGATGTGTGACCTTGTTTCCAATCTGTAAAATGGGAATAACAGCTGTCTTACAGAATTAAAATGTGAAAGTAAAATATCATCATGTTATTAATACACCCAGTACATACTAAATATTCAGATAATTGCTACTACCTCTTCCATTTCCCAGGTGTTCCAATTTAATATTCAGACCTGGTTAGATTTCAGCATTTCTTAAAGTATGACCTATAAGCCATCAGCTGGAGAACTTGATCAAATCATCATGCTCTTATTTTAGTCCTACTGAATCAGAACTTCTAGGGTTGAGGCCCAAGTATCTGGATTTCATTATGCTTTTAAAATTATTCATATACACAATAATGCTTTAGAATCACTCTTCTCCATAATAATATCTAATGATAAAGAATATAGATGGTTTTTACAACTGATCTCACTGAGAAATAACTGCTGTTAAATTCATCTCCTGTATCCATCTTTCCTGTTATATAGGGACATTCATATACCAGGTTTATCTTGGTAAACATTCATTTGTGTTTATTAAATATTCAGAAAATATTTTAACAGATGAAATCCCTAACCAAACACTGAAATTCAAGTCTATTATGCTAGCACAAGGAAGAATTCTCCTTCACTGATTTCTCTGCTAAGGTTGACAAGAAACTGAAATATGACATATGTATTTCATTTAGCACCCAAACTTTAGAGCTTACTTTCTTATTTCACAAGGAAACCTGTCTGGTTGTTAGCTTCATCCAGGCAAGTACAGTGGCCTGAACATTTGTGACCTCCTACAATTTATTTGTTGAAATCCTAACTCCCTAATGTGATGGTTTTAGAAGGTCCTTTGGGTGGTTATTAGATCACGAGAGCAAAGCCTTCATGAATTGAATTAATGCCATTTAAAAGAGACCAGGAAAGTTATTTGCCTCCATCCATTATATGAGGACCCAGCAAGAAGGTACCATCAATAAAATAGAAAATATACCATCACCAGATACAGAATCTGCCAGTGTCTTGATCTTGAACGTAGACTCCAAAACTGTGAGAAATAGACTTTTGTTGTTTGTAAGCTACCAATTAGTGACAGCCACCCAAAAAGACGGAGACAGCAAATAACATAATTTGAGGTTTCAGCTTCAATGCAAGCTGAAATTAACACCAAGGATAGCACTCAGAAAGCTGTCAAAGTTTTAAGTGCGTCCTCAAAACAATAAAAATAATGCCCCTAGATATTTATCCAGAGTAAATTATTTTGTAGGAAATCTTAGTGACATGACATTTGTCTCTCTAAAAAAGTACTTCTTAAGTTTTAATATGCAAAGGACTGACCTAGAGATCTAGTTGAAATGCAGATTCTGATTCAGAAAGGGTAGTCTGGGTCTCAAAATTCTTTACAAGCTCCCAAGTGATATTAATGCTGGTATCACATGGGCCACTTTTTGAGTAGCAGAGCCCTAATAACCTACTTAATTTTCCCATTTTCTTCAGTGTACTTTCTTTTAGAAATTATTTTGCTATTTTTTATTGACAAACAATTATTGTATATATTTATCAGGTACAATGTGATGCTATGATCTGTGTATACATTGTTAAAAGATCTAATAAACCTAATTAACATATCCATCACCTCACCAACTTGTTATTTTTGTGTGTGGTGAGAATGGTAAACATTGATTAGCAACTTTGCAATATACAATATATTTAAGTTGAGCTCCCAAACCAGGTTACTTCCTTGGTATTTTGCATTTAATTCTTTTATCCTCAAATGAGAATTGTTCATATATATGATGCTAAAATTATCATATAGTAAGCTCAAGCATAAAATCCATGTACACTTGGTTCAAATAAATGTTTATGGCACACTTACTGTGTACTGAGCACTGTCACAGATGTGTTTACTTAAATTTTCTCATGTGATTAATATAACTTATTTTAAACAAGAACTATTATCTCAATTTCACACCTATAAAAACTGAGGCTCGGGGGAATAATTTATTCAATGTTATAGTCATTACTGTAAATAGAACATAAAGGATTTAAAAAATGACTTCAAGGCCAGGCACAGTGGCTTACACCTATAAACCTAGCACTTTGGAAGGCTGAGGCAGGCAGATCACAGGGTAAGGAGATCGAGACCATCCTGGACAACATGGTGAAACCCCGTCTCTACTAAAAACACAAAAATTAGCTGAGCATGGTGGCGAGGCTATAGAGCCAGCTGCTCAGGAGGCTGAGGCAGGAGAATCACTTGAACCTGGGAGGCAGAGGTTGCAGTGAGCCGAGATCATGCCACTGCACTCCAGCCTGGTGACAGAGTAAGACTCCATCTCAAAAAATAAAAATAAAAAAATGTACCTGATACACACACACACACACACACACACACACAAACACACGACTTCAAGTCCAGTTTACTTTCAATCATAAAAACACTTAACCATCATTGTATAATCAGTGCTTTCTCATCTTCTTCAGCAGGAGGCATAGAAGAGGAAAAGAAGTGTATGATAATTCTGCCTAATAGATATTGAATAAAAAAACTCCAGCATTTTGTTATTTAGTTGAATGTTGTACTAAACTGAAAATCTGTTTGTGGTGAACATGGTGAAATTTATACTAAACATCTTCTGTTGGGATGTTCATTTTTTCCCCCAAGCTTGTCTTGTTGAATATGCTTTTTTAAACTTTTATTTTAGGTTCAGGGGTACATGTGCAGGTTTGTTATACAGGTGAACTGCATGTCATGGAGATCTGGCATAGAAATTATTACCCAAGTAATAAGAATAGTATTTGACAGGTATTTTTTCTGATTCTCTCCCTCCTCCCACCCTCTACCCTCTAGTAAGGCCCAGTGTCTGTCGTTTCCCTCTTAGCATTCATGACTTCTCATTGTTTAGCTCCCACTTAAAAGTGAGAACACGTGGTATTTCATTTTCTTCCCCTGCATTAGTTTGCTTAAGATAATGGCCTCCAGCTCCATCCATATTCCTGTAAAGGACATAATCTCATTCTTGTTTATGGTTGCATAGTGTTCCATGGTGTGTGTGTGTGTGTGTGTGTGTGTGTGTCACATTTTTTAAATCCAGTCCACTGTTGATGGGTACCTCGGGTGATTCCACATCTTTGCTATTGTGAATAGTGTTGTGGTAAGCATATGAGTACATGTGTCTTTTTGTTAGAATGATCTATTTTCTTTTGGATATATATCCAGTGATGGGATTGCTATGTTGAATTGTAGTACTGTTTTGAGTTATTTGAGAAATCTCTAAACTGCTTTCCACAGTGGCTTAACTAATTTACATTCCCATCAACAGTGTATATGCGTTCTCATCTGGCCACAGCCTCTCCAGCACCTGTTTGAATAGGTTTACATTAATTACTGTATTCATTCAAATAGCAATGTATTGTAAACCTACGTAGACAACAGAATTAGAGTTACAACTATATGCCTACAACTAATGCAGAATTTCTGCCCTAAAGACGAGCATAATTTTGTGTGAAAAGAGGGAGAATGAAGTGGAAGGAGACTATTGTAATAGGAGTATGAGAGACAGAGATGTTAGAAAGTGCCAAAGAGCATAGATAAGGAAGGCTCCAAGTGGGAAGAATTTAGAAAAGACTGTGAAGGCATTAACTTGTAGGTTACATCTCAAAGGATGACGAGCGGAGTAAGAAAGGCAAGGGGAATGGCATTATGTATTACTGTGCACCAAATGGTCTGAAAAGCATCAGAAGGCAGAAATACATAAATGAGCCTAGTCTACTCTGGACTAGATGCATTTCAGGATTATTGGTGCATGAAGTGCAACAAGGCAATGAGTGATGAAAAATAAGGCCGGAAATATAAGTAGAAGCCATACAGATAAGGCTGTGCATGTCCTGCTTAGGAAGTTACTATTTAACCAGTAGGATATTATTTCTCAAAGTATGTTTCTCAGACACCTATGGGTACTCACAACACTTTCAGGGACTCTGCAAAGCCAGAACTACTTTCCAGTTAATACATATACACTATTTGTCTTTTTCACTCTGTTGGCACTTTCACTGGTAATTCAAGAACAATGATGGGTAAAACTCCTGTCACATTCACAAAAATCAAGACTAGCACCAGGCTCAGGCATGTTTGCTCACACCTATAATCCCAACACTTTGGGAGGCTGAGGTGGGCAGATTGCTTTAGGTCAGAAGTTTGAAACCAGCCTGGCCAACATGGTAAAACCCCATCTCTACTAAATATATAAAAAATTAGCAGGGCATGCTGGCACATGCCTGTAATCCCAGCTTCTTGGGAGGCTGAGGCAGAAGAATCGCTCGAACCTGGGAGGTGGAGGTTGCAGTGAGCCGAGATCGCACGACTACACTCCAGCCCAGCCTGGGCAACAGAGCAAGACTCCATTTCCAAAAAAAAAATAAATAACTAGCAACAAAGTGCAAAAGTGTGTATTGTAGAACATACTAGTAATCCTGTATTCTTCACTGTTACAATTTTAAAAAAAAAGTTTCACATGGGAATTCTCTTAATAAAGCAGTAAAAACTATTAATTTTATTAAAGTTCAACCTTGAGCACATGTGTTTTTAACATTCTGTGTGATGAACTAGAAAGTATACATCAACGGCTTCTACTATAGAATGAGGTATAATGGTTGACTCTAGGAAAAGCACTGCACTGGTATGATTGTTACAATTGTGTGCTGAACTGCATGTATTTTTCATGAAATACTGTTTTGCTTTAAAGAAAGGCTGACAAACAAACCTGCTATTCAGACTGGGTATTTGGTAGATATTTTCTCAAAAATAAATGAAATGAGCCTATCACTTCAATGACAACAAATGACGGTGTTTATTTCCAATGATAAAATTTAAGCTTTCGGTGAAAATTAAAATTTTAGAAAACTTCTATCTACTACAGTGAGCCTGACAGCTTCCTAATACTTAAATAATTTTCTGTTGAGATTGGTGATGATATTAAAATATGCAAATGTTGGATGTTTATAACAAAATGTGTCAACATTTGAAAGACCTATATATCTTAGTGAACCAATATTTTCAAAATGTCCAGTGGCTGATGTGACAAAATTATGCATGGGTAATATCCATTCAAAGTATAAGACAGACCAAGGGATTTTAAGGTAACAGAATACAAAAAGTTCACTAATATAACATCAAATGCCACATTACTGCCAGCCCTTAAGAAATGACCTCGTGTAGTTTGACCACAGTATCAAAGAATAATAACCAAAATGATATGAAGAGGCTCTTTTCCAACTACATACATGTTGGAGGCTATTTTTTATGTAATTCAACCCAAATGATACATTGTAAGGGATTGAATGCAGGGTTAGATGTGGGAAACCAGTTTTCCTCTATTAAGCCAGATATTAAATTAGTTAGAAAAATATAACACAATCTCATTTTTCTTCATTTTTTGTTTTGAAAAATATAGTTATTTTTAGAAAGTATTAAATGTCAGTAGGTTTATTATTCTTACTTTTCTTTTAATTTCTAATATGGTTTTTGTCCTTAATAATTATTAGCAGGATCATAAAACCAATTAAAAAAAAGATCATAAAGCCAAAAAGTTTTAAAACTGGTGCTGTAGGTGATAGAAAGCTACTGAAAGGTTCAATGTAAGGGGTATCGAATTGAATGTAAAGAGGCCAAATTTGATTTTTAGACATATCACACTGACTGTGCCCTTCAAGACTTTACAAGTTTATCTTACTGTTAATTTCTAAATTTTAGAAGAATACAATTTTACATATTATAAACATTAAACATGTTCAAACCACAGCAAGATTTGCAGGGGGTAGGTCATTTTTCCAATAAGAAACAATGTGATTTTTATCTAGAAAAGTGAAGTAACTTGCCCTTGGTCACTCAAAATATCCATACCAGGATTTGAACTCAAACATGTATGACACCAAAATCTGTATTTTTTCCCATTACACTGTACTATTTTTTATTATTTATTACAAAACATAAGTATTTCCTTCATTTTGAGTATTAGAGAAGTCATTCTTTTAATAACAAGAACTTCAAAAAGTTATTTCTTGTTTTCTTGCTTTACCTTGTATTCTGGGTGTCACAGAAGCCAGAGGAATAGTTATTTCCAGGCAAGCACACAATCAATCACTGGAAAAAATTACTTGAAATGGTAACATTTTCCCATAGTATGGCCACTTTGTGAAAAAGAAGATAAAATTGCACCCATGTGTTCCCCCAGCACACAAATACATGGACAGGTATAATGCACACATAGTTATAAACAGGTAATTGTGTTAGCTTCCTGTTGCTTCTATAGCAATTCACCACAAACAGTGGTTGAAAACAACAAAGATACATTATCCTATAGTTATGAGGGTCAGAAGCACAACACAGTGTCTCGCTGTTCTAACATTAGGCATTGGTGGAGTGTGTTCTTTCTAGAGATTCTAGGAGATTATCCATTTTCTTGCCATTTTTAGTTTGTAGAGGTTGCCAGCATTCCTTGGCTCATGGTCCCCTCCCATCTCCAGAGCAAGAAATGACACCACTCTGACCTCTACTTTCATCGTCACCTCTCCTCCTCAGACTCTTACTCTCCTGTCTCCCTTTTTTACATATAAAACTACTGTGATTACATTAGCAGTCAACTGATTAGGAGCCTCAATTCTATGTTCAACCTTAATCCTTCCTTGCCGTGTAACATAACATATTCCAGGTTACAGAAATTATAAAGTTGGACATCTTTTGGTAAAATATTTTTCCCACCCCATTACATTTATTGCACTGTCCATACCTCCTTTTAAGAATACTAAAAAGCGGGACTCCATGTTTGGGTCCCCTTCCAGGAGCACTCCCTTAGTGGAAGACATAAAAAAAAAAAATACTAAAAAGCAGACTATTGGCCTAATTTTACTTGACTTCACCTCCTCCAAACATGCTCTCTCACACAAACACACACATACACACACACATATCTCACACACACGCACTTCTAAGTAGTTTTGGCTTTGGCATCTTTAGTTTTCTTTGCTATACAAATATCACTCCAAATTATGTTGCACGTCTTTTCTTGTCTTTTTTTCTGACCTAGTACTATCTGGAAATACAGACTTGGATGATAAGAAGTTGATTGTCCGAAATCCTGCTGAGGAGGAGTTACTGCTAATTCATTCTTTAGCAGACTGAATGAGGTGAGTGTCTTTCAATTTGCAACTGAAGAGAATAAATTTTATGTCAGCAAAATTCATAAAAATTCTTAGGATGTTTTCCTCAATTTGGTACACTGTGTTTTGACTTGATCAGCACTTTTTTTCAAAGTAGACATATTAGCTGGAGAGGAGATAGGCAAGAAGATGACCCTGATGCTATGATATTATCTGAGCAAAGGACTGATACTTTTTCAACAAATCTAAGATATGGCAAAAAACTTGTGCTACTGACGTCATAGTCATTCATTTTCTACTCATACCCAATCCACTCATATTCCTCACAAATGGCACTAGCATTTTTTGGTTCTACTTTTTGTTGCATTGTTAAACATTTTTATTTAAAGCACTCTAACATTTAAAATGTCTACAGAATAGTATATCAAACGGATAGACATAATTTGACCTCTGTAAACATCCATCTGTTTTGGGGGGAATGGACATCTAGGTTGTTTCCAGTGTGTCCCTAATTATACATATTTTCTGCAATCAGCACTTTAGAGCAGGGTTTCCAGTTTCAGCACTGTTGATAATTATTTTCTGTGGGAGATTTCCTATAGGTGTCAGATGTTTAGCAACATCCCTGGCCTCTATCCACCAGTTGCCAGTAGCACCCTCACAGTTGTAACAAACAAAAACATCTCCAAATATTGTCACATATATCCTTGGTTCAAATCAGCCTTTGATTGGGTATCATTGCCTTAGAATATATTTGTACCTTCAGTTGCATTATTTGTGACAGATTTCCAGGATCATAACTTATGGGTCAAATAAAATCTTTGCATGGTTCTTGATGTATTACCAAATTACGTTCCCAAAGGGTGTATCCTCTTTCCCTGTCTACCAGTAAAATTGGGGTGACCCAATTCTTTATTAACTGCAGAAAGTGGTGTCTCAGTTAATATCACTACGGTTTTGTTAATTTACTGATGCAAACTCTTACTTTGCTATTTTTATTATGTTTTAGTTTTCTTTCCTTGAATATTTGAAAATAAAATGTTGTTTATGTATGTTTACCATTTGTATTTTTTATTTTGTGAAATGTCATTTAAGTTCCTTAATCTCTTCATGTTATAGGGTTTCTGGGAGTAACAAAAGAGTAAAAAAAAAAATGTAGCCAAATAGTTCTTTACAGAATTGGGGCAGCCTTTTGTAAGTAAGGGCTAATTCATAATTTTTTAAAGAGTTCATGGTCTGCATTTATTTAAGACTGTGCTATTATTTAGGAAAAATAAAGCAATATCTGAAATGACTAGTAAGTCTTATTTTATGACTTCTCAGTCACCAGTGGGCTTCATTTGGGGAGAAGGTGGGCTACATTTTCAAAAGTTGCTATCTAATCTGCATTATAGTAGCTGGTTGATAATTCTGCACTTTTAAACAGGTGTCCTTGTTGATTAAGGCTCTTTTGAGGTTCTGGAGTTTGTTTAGTCATTTGACCTTGTAAGGTACTCAGTAGCAATTATTTTTTTTAAATGACTCAATAATGACTTCTTGAGAAGATATTTGTTCTTTATATATATAATAATCATAAATGCTTTTAAAACAAATTATGTACTACCTTGTCCACTTACTTTTAAAAAATATCTCTTTCCTCCACTTGTGCCACATCACATCACTACTAGCTTACTTCTCCTTCCACTTCCTACAACAATGCAAATGCTATCACAGAATTATTTGCTGGCTACTAGACCTGGCCAGGAAAGACTGAATTGTTCAATATACAGAGGGTTGAATTTAGGGATAGAGAGGGGCCCTGGATTTATTTTTCTCTGAGTCTCAATTTTTTCACATATACTTTGAGTGATGCTGAAGTGAGATCTCAGACTCCATAACAGACTCAGTGAGGTCAGTGGTGCAACAAAGCCCTTGGATATTCTCACTGCTCTAGTCTGTTACTATCATAGATATAGAAAGTTCCCACGAAGAGGCCATGTCAAACTTGAGCAACAATACAAATGCCAAGGTTCTTTATGAGCAAAAGCTGGAATTACTCAGAAACTCATTCTCAAACTATATAGTCAAAAAAAAAAATATTTGTATAGTTCTTGATGTATTGCCAAATTACCTTCCCAAAGGGTGTATCCTCTTTCTCTGCCCACCAGTAAAATGTATAGCTACCATGTCAGAAAGCATTTATAAGCTTAATATGAAATGCAAACTTTATCTTCAACAACTATCAGGATTAATACTTTGTAGAATGTTACATAACCCATCTATTTCATAAATTTTCTTTATATTAACTTTTTTCATTAGCCAAGATTTTGATGCTGTATTTTATCAAATGTGGTCTTTTAGTTAAAATTCAAGACTGATTTAACTTGAATATGAAATGTTTCTTTAACAGAACTCCAAATTACAGCTAAGTGAACTTTTAAACTACAATATTTCATGTTTAGAAGAAAAAAAAACAATGTAATAAATAGACAATCTTGTTGAACCTTCTGTCATAATGATATTTCTGCCCTGAATTGATTACTTGACTTCATTTTGCCAAGTTTACTGCCCCAAAAGTATACAAAAAACCCACACAAATTGCTACCTGCAACAAATGTTAAAATAGATTTAATATCTCTACTAAGGCAACTTCAATACTAGTTTTTGGGTTGTTACTCTAAGGAAAAGCACTCATTCATTTTTCTTTTCTTTTTCTAAAACTGAGTCAAGCAGTTGAATCAGACGATCTGTAGTCTCTTGCTAACAAAATCGAAAAGAAGCAGCAGCAACTGATATCTAGGACCAATGACTGATATGCTTGTTAAGAACCTATGGGGTGCTCTTGGCTATGTCTTGCACTACACTAGTACACAGTACAGAAAAAAGTAATTACAGGGTGCATGCATTTATGCAAGTGAAAATGTGTATGGGAGGCAAAGGTCCATAATTCCCAGAGAAATCTCTGACAATGGGTGGAAAAAGGGAAAAGACTCTTTTTCGGGGATAGTTTGAATGCATGTCTGGAGACGGAGTGAAGTTTGAGGTCATTTAAAAGCTTTCAGAATGGTTATGTAGCACCAGGTTTTGACAGAAATAAGCAGTACTTCTCTTTGTCTCCTAGACGCTGGAAACACTTGGTAAAGGAGCAAGAGATCTTTGATTCCAGAAGACTTCTATTGGAGGAATTGTGGGGCAACTTAAAAATGCTAAATTTGATGGAACAGGTCATAAATTAATAAAAGCTATTTATGACAAACCCACAGCCAATATTTTACTGAACAGGCAAAAGCTGGAAGCATTCTCTTTGAAATCAGGCACTAGACAAGGATGCCCTCTCTCACCACTCCTATTCAATATAGTATTAGAAGTTCTAGCCAGAGCAATCAGGCAAGAAAAAGAAACAAAGGGTATTCAATTAGGAAAGGAGGAGGTCAAATTGTCTCTATTTGCAGACGACATGATTGTGTATCTACAAGATCCCATCGTCCCAGCCCCAAATCTCCTGAAACTGATAAGCAACTTCAGCAAAGTCTCAGGATACAAAATCGATGTGCAGAAATCACAAGCATGCCTATATACCAATAACAGACAAACAGAGAGCCAAATCAAGAGGGAACTCCCATTCACAATTGCTACAAAGAGAATAAAATACCTAGGAATACAACTAAAAAAGGATGTAAAGGACCTCTTCAAGGAAAAATACAAACCACTGCTAAATGAAATAAGAGAGGACACAAACAGATGGAAAAATATTCCATGCTTAAGGTTAGAAAGAATCAATATCATGAAAATGGCCATACTACCCAAAGTAATTTATAGATTCAATGCTATCCCCATCAAGCTACCAATGACCTTCTTCAAAGAACTCGAAAAAACCACTTTAAACTTTATATGGAACCACAAGAGAGCCTGCATAGCCAAGACAATCCTAAGCAAAAATAACAAAGCTGGAAGCATCACACTGCCGGACTTCAAATTATACTACAAGGCCATAGTAATCAAAACAGCATGGTACTGGTATCAAAACAGAGACATAGACCAATGGAACGGAACAGAGGCCTCAGAAGCAACACCACACATCTACAACCATCTGATCTTTGACAAACCTGGCAAAAACAAGCAATTGGGAAAGGACTCCATGTTTAATAAATGGTGTTGGGAAAACTAGCTAGCAATGAAACTGGACCCCTTCCTTACACTTTAACACTAAAATTAACTCCAGATGGATTAAAGATTTAAACATAAAACCTAACACCATAAAAACTCTAGAAGAAAACATATGCAAAACCATCCAGGGCATAGGCAAGGACGTCATGACTAAAACACCAAAAGCAATGGCTATACAAGCCAAAATAGACAAATGGGATCTAATTAAAACTCAGAGCTTCTGTATAGCAAAAGAAACAATCATTAGAGTAAACCGTTAACCAACAGAATGGGAAAAAATTTTTGCAATCTACCCATCTGACAAAGAGCTGATATCCAGAAACTACAAAGAACTAAAACAGATTTACAAGAAAAAAAACCCATTCAAAAGTGGGCAAAGGATATGAACAGACACTTTTCAAAAGAAGACATACATGAGGCCAACAAACATATGAAAAAATGTTCATCATCATTGGTCATTAGAGAAATGCATATCAAAACCACATTGAGGTATCATCTCACACCAGTTAGAATGTTGATCTCAAAAAAATCTGGAGATAACAGATGCTGGAGAGGATGTGGAGAAATAGGAATGCTCTTACACAGTTGGTGGGAATGTAAATTAGTTCAACCATTGTGGAAGACAGTGTGGCAATTCCTCAAGAATCTAGAAATAGAAATTACATTTGACCTAGCAATCCCATTACTGAGTATATACCCAAAGGATTATAAAACGTTCTATTATAAAGACACATGCACACGTATGTTCATTGTGGCCCTGTGTACAATAGCAAAGACCTGGAACCAACCCAAATGTCCATCAATGATAGACTGGACCAAGAAAATATGGCACATATACACCATGGAATACTATGCAGCCATAAAAAAACAATGAGTTTGTGTACTTTGTAGGGACTTGGATGAATCTGGAAACAATCCAATGAGAACATGTGGACTCAGGGAAAGGAGCATCACATACTGGGGGCAGTTGGTGGGGGGTAGGGGAGGGACGGTGTGGGGAGGGACAGCAGGGGGTGGGGAGGGTGGGGAGGGATAACATGGGGAGAAATGCCGGATATAGATGAAGGGGGAATAGAGGCAGCAAACCACCTGGTTATGTATGCACCTACGCAACAACCCTGCATGACCTGCACATGTACTCCAGAACCTCAAGTAAAATTTTTTTAAAATGCTAAATTCTCAGTTTCTTCTCTGTTAAACAAAGATCAGTTTGGTTTATTGGGAATTTCTGCATTCTTACTTCTTATTTCCTTTAAACTCCATGTCAATGTTTACACATAGAGAAGTCTCTGCATTAAAAAGGATATCATCTTCATTTGTAAGCATCATTTGACTCTGAGGCTGTTCATTGCTCCTATAATTTAAAAACCACTTTCTACACTATTTGTACTATCCTGAAAATGCAACAGTGATCCTAATCAGTGGGTTTTTTGGGTTAGCTCATTTTAGGCATTCTGATTTTCCAAGCTAAATTGCTTTGGGATTCCATCTGTTTAGTAACATTCAGCATACAATTAAACTAGGAAAAAAAAAAAAAAGACAAGTTGGGGGAATCCCTGGGCAAAGTTTAACTGAATGACCTTTTCCCATTCCATCTCTTTAAAGGAGTTTAGGAAATTGGATGAGACACTCTGATCCCGTTGCTTTCTTTAAAGGTTGGAGAGTTTTACTTCTTCCTAGAGTCCCCAGTTTTAACAATGCAGGTCCTTAAGACAGAGTCATATCTCCAAGAGTAAGTCCACCATCACTCATATGAGTTACACTTAACCAGACAGATCATGAGCTTTGAAGCAAACAGATCTAGATTTAAGTCTTGCATCTGCTGTTTACTTGCCATGTGATATCAAATCTTACAACTCCAAATATCAGTTCCATATGTAAGGTGGAAATAACGTCCTATAATAACCTTCTAGAAGCCTTGTGAGAATCAACTCAGGATTTAAAAAAAAATGTAAAGCAACAGCAAAATGTTTGGCATGTAAGAGGCCAACTAATATTAGTTGAATATATAAATGCAATAATGACTCTGGGAGGTAGCTGTTGTGATTCTCACTTTACAGATGAACAAACAACTTCAGAGACATTAAAGTACTTGTCCAAGGCCATACAGCTGCTCAGACCTTTAACCAAGGTGTTATATCGTTGACATCTCTTTTCATCTCATTCCTGTTCCCTCCCCAAACCTAAACCATTAGTAAGTTCTGCCCTAAAATTTGTTCTTAAAATCCTGACATTTGTCATCATCTCTGCTACAACCATGCTATTCTAAGTCTCACATATTATTTCTCATCTGCTTATTTCAGCAGCCTCTTAACTGGTCCCTCAGTTTTAACTATTTCCTCCTCTGCTATCTGTTCCCAATACAGAAGATGGGATGATCTTTTTAAACCATAAATCAGACCATACCAATTTCCTGCTTAACACTAGACAATGGCCCCCATCTACACTTAGAATCAAATCCAAATTCCTTAACAGAGCCTTCAGGGCTCTGTATTATCTGATCTTTTTCTGTGCCTCTAATTTAGTCTCTTACTACTCATTCACCTTGTTCACTGTTTCAATTTCACCAGCCTAATTGCAGCTCTTCCTGCAAAATGCTTTCCCGCCTCAGAGCTTTTACCATGCCTGTTTTGAAGGTACTTTTGCCAGAACTTCCCAAGTTTTATGCTCATCATTCAGGTCTCTGATCAAATGTTGCCTCCGCAAGAGGCCTTCCCAGACGACGTTACCTAAAACAACATCATGACCACACTCAGTCATTGACCCATCACCCTGCCTTATTTCCTTTGTAGCTCTTACCACTAACTAAAATCACTGTATTTTCTTCATTTTTTACTTGGTTATATTCTGCTCCACCTTACTCCCAAAAGATATGTCTCTTTCATGTAAAAAAGACAAAATGAAATAAAGCAAAACCAAAAACAGAAATAAAAAGTTACTTAAGTGGAAGGGTGAATTAGCAAAATATATTTTGAAGAATAATTAGCAAAAACATTTGATCCCAGACAACTAATGAGTTTCAACTGTAGACACAATATAAAGGCGGGCATTTTTACAAGCATTCAAACCCTCAGGATATCATTTAGCAAAGAGAAAAATCATCCAACTTTCTGCTCACTCAGGAATCACGAGTGGGAATAGCATGGTTGATTTCCTCTCATTTTAGCCATTAGTTGCAAACCCTTCTCCACAAAGTCTTTTGTCAAAGCTACTAATAAGAAGCCAAATTGACTAATTTGATCTTTCTCTTTTCTCTCCAGCCCTGAGCAGTGCATATGGGAGATGCTAATGAACAACAAACTGGCTGAATGCACAATCACAGGAGGCCAAAGGAGAAGCAGTACAGAGGAGATATTCCTGAACATGTTGGCTAATACGACTTGCATTTCTTACACAATTTCTTGTCTAAAAATGTGAAGATGTAAGGTTTGGTTTACTTATCCTTGACTATGTGCTGATACAGGGAGGCGACCAGCCTAATGGGAATTAGCAAGAAATGGAGAAGTGGCCCAGAACCAGTCCAACCACCTAAATAACAAAGGAAATCCAACTATTCAATATTAGCAACAACAGCCTTCACACCTGAGTAACTAAGGGCTTCACCAATACTTTAGTAAGGGAGGGCTATTGTATATATCAGTCTCATTCTGTTATAAGCTGTGTGTTATTGTCATTACTATATACATATAAACTGCTTAGTAAATGTTATAATTTATTTTATAATTATTTGTTTACTTAACTAATTCTGGAGATGAATCTATCCAATGGCTGAAATCGCTCCCTAGAGTGGGTATATAACACTAGCAGAATGTACTCTCACAATTAAAGTCACACCTGAAGTTCACAGTAGCTGGAGAGAGCTGAGTTTATCCTATGAATCTGGGATTGGAGCTCTTGTATCAGCCAAAATATTGTGTGATACTGTTTGATATAGACACAAACATGCTGGAAAACTGTCAAGGGAATTTTCTCACCAGTAAGAGTATTCTCTCATATACATAGGAAAAACTGGCATGGCTTGTTTGTTTATATATCTCACACTGCTTGCTACCACTTGAGCAGTAATTCTAAAAAGTGAAATAAAATGCTGGTGAGTACGTAATTCATTTGGAGATCTGAGTTTTCCAATTTGGTGGCATACAATGAGCAAAGAAACTAATAGTAGGTCAGACTCTGTGCTGTGTTGGCAAGACATCCTCAGCGTCCCAGATTTCACTCCCAATGTAAGATTTACACTGCTCAGCAGCCACTGCAATGCACCTCTTTTTGCATTTCTATTTAAACAAGTGTTTGGATAAATGCTCTGATGTCACTGCTCAAAATAAAGATTGCTCCAAGACCCAACTGCAAGGATTTGTTTAACATTCTGTACGTATACCCCTGCAAAGTCAGCACATTCTCAAAGTTATTTCATAGCAGGAATCTTCATCATAAGAGAACAGTTAGGTCCCCCACACAAATTGGCTGTCTCTGGAGCATTTTTTCTTGGTCCCTAATTTGTCATGTTACAGAATTAGAATGCTGTGTCTTTACTTCCCAGGTCAGTATGCTCCTCTGTTCCAAGGATGTCTATCTTGCTAGTAATCAGTGCTTTCATCCTATGAGAGAGTATTCTTATCGTCCACCACTAAAGTCATGGTTCTGTGACTGAGGAGAAAAACTAGCTTTTTGTTATTCTACACTTAATCTACACACTACAGCACATAGTCATAACAATAGCTATTCTTTGAGGGTATTTACTTTATGCTAGGAGCCAGAGTTTTGGACATAATTCATGGGGTTCACTATGAAATGAAAATACAGGACCTGTTCGAAATTATTAAGAATTTCAATGTGGTGACAGTAGAGTATTAAATCAAATGCTGAACCCTTCTAAATGCAGGGCGCTGTGTGATTACACAAATAATGTGCCCATTAACTATTCCCAACTCCTCCCAGACTCCCACTACCCTTCCCAGACTCTAGTAACGATTCTTCTACTCTCTATGTTCATGGGTTCAATCGTTGTGATTTTTAGATCCCACAAATAAAACCTACTATTTAATAGGGGTAACTACAGTCAATAATAACTTAATTGTGTATTTTAAAATAAAGAGTGCAATTGGATTTTTTAAAATTCAAAGACTAAATGCTCAATGGAATGGTTACCCCATTCTCCATGATGTGCTTATTTCACATTGCATGCCTGTATCAAAACATCTCATGTACCCATAAATATATGCAACTACTATATACCCACAAAAATAAAAAAATACAAAATTTAAAAGATAATGTGCTGATAAGTCAGTCCTGCTAAAAGCAAATTTATTTATTTTTTAATTTTTGTGGATATATTCATGGAGTGCTTGTGAACATATTTATGGAGTACTTGTGAAATTTTGATACAAGCACACAATGTGTAATGATCAAATCAGGGTGACTGGAATATCCATCATCTCAGGCATTTATAATTCTTTTACGTTAAGAGCAACAAATTTTACTTTTCAACTTATTTTGAAATACACAATAAGTTATTGTAAACTAGTTGCTCTATTGAGCTGTCAAACATTAGCTCTTATTCCTTCGGTCTTACTGTATTTTTGTACCCATTAACCATCCCCTCACATACTACCCTTTCCAGCCTCTTGTAACTATCATTCTACTTTCTATCTCAATGAGACCAATTTTTAATCTCTCATATATGGTTAAATATTTGTGATATTTGTCTTTCTGTGCATGGCTTATTTTGCTTAATGTAATGCTTTCCTGTTCGATACATATTGTTGCAAATGACAAGATTTCATCTTTTTTATGGCTGAATAATATTCCATTATGTATATGTAAACCACAATTATTTCTGTTTTGCAAGGATGGAAACCAAAGTCAGTGAAGCAACACATAGCAAATTACACAGCTAGAAATGGATAGTACTAGGTGCATTGACTCAAACACCTATCTTCTTCCTATTACAGTAAAGGTTGACAAGCTATGGCTTATAGGCCAAATCTGTCCACAAGCTAAAAATGGTTTTTGCATCCCTAATTTGTGGAAAAAAAAACAAAAGAAGTATAATATTTCATGACACTTGAAAACTACATAAAACTCAAATTTCAGTGTCCATAAATATTATTTTGTTGGAACACAGTCATGCCCATTCTTAACTTATTGTCTGACTATTCTTGCACTATGACAGCAGAGTTCAATATCTGTGCCTAAGACCAAAGCCTAAAATATTCATCTTTTATAGAAAGTTTCCCGACCTGCAGCCAGTGAGCACAGACTCATTTGAATGAAAAATAACATATATATTTAATTGGATATTCACTATCCTTGTCATCCTCATTTTGTAGGGCTGCCATAACAAAGTACCACAAACTAGGTAGCTTAAAACAGCAGCAATGTATTGGCTCACAGTTCTGAAGGATAGATGCTGGAGGGCAAAGTGTTGGCAGGGTTGGTTCCTTCTGAGGGCTGTGAAGGGGAATCTGTTCCATGCCTCTTTCCCAGCTTCTGATGGTTGCCTGTGATCTTTGATATCATTAGGCTTGTAGAAGCGTCACCTTGATTTTTGCCTTCATGTTCACGATATTCTTCTTTTGTGGGTGTTTCTTTGTGTCCAAATTTTCCCTTTTTACAAGGACACCAGTCATATCAGAGTCTTCCCTAATGACTTCATCATAACTAAATCATCTGGAAAGTTTCAATTGCAAATATGGTGACATTCAAAGGTAACTTTAGGTGAAATTTTACTGGGGGTTGGAACTTTAACTTACTTTTTTTTTTTTTTTTTTTTTTTTTTTTTTTTTTGGCCAGAGGGAGGCACAATTTAACCAATAACACTTAGGATACATTTTTTTTAAAGTAGGCAAACAAAAAAAATAAATGAGCAAATTATGTACAATCATTTATCATTCCTCCATTTACTTTCCCACCGCTGGCCAAAGAACAAATCATGCAAGAAATATTTACGGCACCTTTCCAAATCAATGTTATCCATTTTTCAACCTTGATCGTACCAAATTTTTCAGATCCAGGGAGTATCTCTGATGCTCATTCAATTCTGCCTCCACACGTCTTTGTTCTAGTTTGTATCACTCAAATCAAGTGATGCAATAGAGGTCTTTTTCCTCACTCATGTTCTGAACATTAAGATATACACCATGATGGGGTTTTACACTTTATTCATCTTGTCCACTTAAATCCTGTTTTATCCTTAATATGTATGTTTGTATTTTCTGTTAGATGCCATATACTTGAAAATAGAATGATGCTTTATGGGAAACCCAAGGCTATCAAACTGCTCATTGTCTCACTTGAATTTTTAACAAATGCCTTTTGTAATTCTAAAGCATTATGGTGTGCCTTCAATTCCTGGCAGAGTATTGCAGACTGCATCGTTCCTGCAACTGCTGGATACTTATCCAGCACTTTAACACTCAGGAATTACTTTCATCTTCAAAGTACTGCTTCCTGACTCAATTAATCTTTCTAATTTTCTACGAAGTAAGTGTGCTATCCATCTTTTTAGTTTATATTAAATGCAAGTGAAGTAACAAGAGGAATCATTTATATAGCATTGCAGGTCCTTCTTAATGAGTAAGGATCTAGTTATCTTTGCCTGAGTTGAGAAAGCAAGTATGGTTTTGGTCCCAGAGCCACAGAATTCCTAATTATCCTTACATGGACTCACTACTCATCAAATACAAATACCCAGCAGAGAATGACTGCTTAATAAACATTTGGTGATTGAATGAAAGTAGGAATCAAAGCACATTTTAATATCTAGGATGCATCAAGCACTAACTAAAGTCATGTATATACTCAGTTTGCTTTTTTCAAGTTTTTTTGGCATACATTTGATAAATAAAAATTGTATAAAGTTTGTGTGCATATGCGCATATATTATATATATATATATATATACATATATAATTGTATATATTATCAGGGTTTTTTTGTTTTCTTCAATTAAGATGACAGTACATGTATGCTAGGAATTATAAAATGACTTCCCTATACCGCCCACCTCATCTCTGCTGTTTCACTACCACAATCTCTGGCACAACCATGTTATATAGAGATTTCAATTATTGTGTCTCATGTCTAAAGTGCTTTCAAAGCCTTAGTGTATAAGAGAAACCAGCCAATCTAATTTTTGCTGAAGATACAACGCTCGGTAGTCATGATCCCTTTATCCTTGCTCTGTCATTCCTTTTTCACTGTCTGGCTACAGTTAATCAGATCAGAGGTAGGAACATGAGCAAAGGGAAAAATGTGATGGCTTGCCACACACTGAAAAAATGGCCACCTAAACATGAATAGGCAGAGCTGAGCTGCTCCTTGTTCTCAGGAATTCGAACTGAAAACAAAGCAGGAAGTGAGGCCATTGGCAAAAAGCTAAATCTGAAAGGCAAAGAACCCGCAAACAATTTTAGAGTTATCAAATTGAGTAATGAGAAAGTAGAGCAAGTGGAAATACATGGGACCAAGCGTTTTCCCTCTCATTCATTAAATGTTTTAGATTTTAGCACCTTATCCCCTATGTTGCTCTCTAATCATATGATCGTCATCAATTTGGCAATTTCAAAATCCATATAGATGACACTACTACACCCTGGACTCTTAGCTACTTGACCTTCTCACTTCTGATTTTCTTGGTCTCCATTCCACCTTGAACATTCATTTCACGATTAGTATTATCAGACTTATAACTCATTGACTCTGAAGACTGAACTAACATAAGTAAAGTGTTCAGTGTGGATTATTCCAATTGTCAAGGCAAAATAGGATGGTTGCTCCTACTAGTAAGCAGGCAGTAGAAATGGTTATAGAAATGATAAATTTACAATAAGTTTATAATCTTGAATAACATAATATACGTTGGAATATATTTTGGTGTTAGAGGCAACAATATTGACTGAGGCACTGGATAGTGGTGGTGCGGAGAGTAGTAAAGGATGGCAACACATTTGTCCTGAGAAACTGGGTGAACAGTGATACTATTGATGAAGGTGAAGAAACAGTACTGGGGGAAATAACTCAGAGTTCAGTTACTGACAAGAACAAATGTCAAGTAGGCAGGAGGAGTCTGTGTTCCAAAGACATGTCAAATTTGAAAGGCAGTAGCACATAGATAACAGTTAAATCTATGAATCGGAAATCACCTAGGTTGTGAGTATAGAAAGCAAAAAGAAATGAAAAAAGTACTACGCTCTGGGACACTTGAACTTTGAGCATTTGGGAAGAGAGGAAGGAGAATATCCTTTCCTAGATAATAATGAGTGTGTCGTGAGTTATGAGGGTGGTAAGCTGTGAATCAAAGAACATGAACAGAAAAATGAAGACAATACTAAGAAAATAGTGTTAGTGTTAAAAAAAAAAAAAAGAAGCAAGTCACTCTGTTTTCTGGCTGGAAGGTTATGAGTCAGCTCACCAGTGAGTATATTAATAAGTATATATTAGTATATTAATAAAATCACCATGATTGGATATTTGAATGAGTTGGAGTCAACAGTGCTCACAAAAACAAATCAAATCTATATATATGTCAAACAACAACAATATACACTTGTTATACCTGTTTAGCTTGATACAGATGTTTAGAAGTCAATTAAGAGCAATAGTAATATAATTCATAGCCTCGGTTTTATTATACGACTCTTAAACTCAACTTTTACCAAAAGAAAGACTATTTATAACCAGCTACTTAAAAAAAATCAAATTTCTAACATACTTTAACAATGTCACCTACTTATTAGAAACCACTCCTTTTTCAATTTAAATCAAGAATAAGTACTTCTCAGCCAGACACAGTGGCTCACACTTCTAATACCAGCACTCTGGGAGACTTAGGTGGGTGGGTCACTTGAAGTCAGGAGTTCAAAACAAGCCTGGCCAATATGGTGAAACTCCGTCTCTATTAAAAATACAAAAATTAGGCATGATGGTGCATGGCTATAACCCCAGCTACTCGGGAGGCTCAGGCAGGAGAATCGGAACCTGAGAGGTGGAGGTTGTAGTGAGCGGAGATTGCACCACTGCACTCCAGCCTGGGCAACAGAGTGAGACTCTGTCTCCAGAAAAACAAAAAAACAGAATAAGCACTTCTCCTCTGAGCTGCAGATATCTACCTTGTGTCTTTATTGAAACATTAGAAATTACAGTTATCCGCTTATGTCTTAGATACCTTCTCTTCTCACCATCATGTATATTCTTTAAATATAGAAACTATGATAGTATATACATCTGTATATTTAGTTTTTAGCCCAGAGCCTAGACCAGTGCATTTACTTATCAAAAAACATGTATTGAACACTTACTAACTCCATCATTAGAAAATTCCATTGTTCACAGGTTTTCCTTTGTAAAAAGCTTAGGTAAAAAGAGGTCAATTAATTCTCAAATTGAATGCCATACTAGATCTTCTAGTTAAGAAGAAAGCAAATTTAAAAGATATCTGCATTATATAATAGAAAAGTGTCAGGAGCTCTTGGCTTCTATTTCTCTATGTCTTTAAAAGAGTTTATGATTTGGGGCTAAATACTTCTTCAAATTGAAGAATTTAAACTAAAAGACTATGATTATTTTAGCTATCAACTTTTCCTGCATGCTAATTGTGACTGTCAATATTTCATGACTCTATTTGAATTAAAAAAAAAAAGGTTTTTATTCTACACTCGTATTAAGATCTGGGGAAATTATTACTGAGAAATTGGCATATGAATACATGCAGGACACTTCTCAGGCACTGCATTTTCCTTTGGCAGACTGTAGGAGGCAGGGTGATCTGCAACAGCCCTTCTGATGTTACAACTCCTCATTCATGGGTTAGTTTTTCAGGGAATCAGACTTTTCATCTTTACTTCTCTAGCTACAATTTATTCCATCGCCATATTAAGATAAAAAGCAAAAGCCAAAAGCATTTATATTAGGGAAAAATTCTTGATATTTTTTGCTTTTACGTTCAAAAGAAATTTTATGTATCGAGGTTTCTCCCATATTTTGTTTTAGTTTATAGTTAGATGAAAATATTACATAATAAAACACACAGATAAATGATGTTTGCATATAGTTTTCATTTTTACACAAGCAATTCTTACATATGGGAGGTATTAGGTTTTCTTTCAGAGAGATTTTAAATGAGGTAAAAAACAAAAAACAAAAAAAAATTAGCTGAAATCCACATACTGTACTTGATTTTAGCCAATCATTTGTTCAATCATTTCAACCTTTTCTTCCTTCCACACTAATAAAATAACCAACAATGATAGACACAAATTTTACTCCCTTTCTTATAGAACAGGGCAAGAGAAGATGCTGAAGGACGCATATACTATGTTTTTTAGTGCAGTATTGCAAATTTTAATGCAATATTGCCAATTCTGAAAACAATGCAAATAAAAAATAAAGGACTAGATTGGGACCATGCCTTCTTCATCAAATAACAGAAAACCAAAGCAATCATTCACCAATTGGTTCTTTTCCCCAGAGAACACTGCACTGATGTTATCATGGGAACCAATGAAAAATCAGATTTATTTTATACTTATTTTGAAAGCATATGCTTCAATATGTAGATATTTCATAACACATATGTTAACTATAGTTATTATAGTTCCTTCACCAGTTTTCTGGGTTAAATAGGTTTATTTCTACCATGGATTTAAATAGGTATTCAGTTAAATCATTTCAACATCTTTGTATTTGAGATGCTGCATACCTTAAGTCCTATAGTAAACATGGAAAAGGGGGCCCTGGGATAGATTATCTGCATTAAGAGTGTATAATTAATTTCTACTTACATTTTTTCAACTGCATAAATTGCTAACAACTATGTAGTACTGAACTTTCTGAAGTTACACATCACTAGTCATTGTTATGCTACTTGTGTGATCAACTAAATACATGAATTACATGTACACTAACTTCTGAGTTTGTTCTTGAGTTTTTGTAAAAGTCACTTTGAATTTATAATGATGCCTGACCTCCAGGAAATGCAACTGTCGAGAGACAAAGAAGACTGTCCAGAGACTGAGAGAAAAACAAACCTTCATTATGCAAATATTATATTTTCAGATATGAATGTTCAGTTTTTCCTTTATCACCCTAAAAATGCATAAATATTTTAATTGCAGCTTTTATGCAGAAGACAGTCAAGAGTTTGTATCCTGGCTGGTGAAAAGACTGAGTAATGCTAAGAATACTAAGTAAAGAGATGCATGTAAAGAATAATACATATTTTTTTAAATACTGCATTAGGTGAGGGTTTTCTAGACTTCTGCCCTCTGCTTTCATGCTCTGACATGGGTCTTGGGGTACTGTTAAAGACCAAGAAAGGTGATAATATTATCTTAGAACTTTAGCAAACTCAGAGTCAGAGCCTATGTTCCTGTTTTTCTTTTCCTAGTCCTTCAGATCTTTGTGAAGTTGGCAATCTACTCTGAATCCCCTAAACAGGCACAAGTGTTTTGTACCTGTCTAGACCTGCTTGGGATTGAAAATATTTTTCAGGAACCATTCTGTGCTTACAAAAATCCTTGAAGGCCTGCTAGGATGAAATTCACATTCAGTTACGATGCTGAGATACAAGAAAATCTAATGGAAACTTAAACAACTATTAATGGTTGCAAAAATAATCATTAATGGAGGGAGAATGAGAATCATTGGGCAGAATTATGGTTCTCTCACTAAACACTCACCTTGAACTGATTACTATAGCATCTCTAGAAGCCAGACTAGGTTTGAATTGAAGCCTCAACATTTACTAGTTTGAGTCCCAGTTGTTCATCTTTAAGGTAATATATATCTGTGGTACTCACAATAATGTCCAAGCAAATATTTCCATGTCCTAATTTCCAAAGTCTGTGAATGTTACCTTACATATCAAAAGGGATACTGAAGATGTGATTAGCTGAAGAATCTTAAGAGATGGGTAGATAATCCTTGATTATCTTGGTACACCCCATGTAGTTCCGTAGGTCCCTAAAAGTAAAGTAAGAAAGAGAATCCAAGGGATGGCATCATGAGAGGCATTCAGCTCACCATTGCTAATGTGGAAGATGGAGAAGGGGACTGTGAAATATCTGAGACAGTTCTCAGTCAATTTAGGAAGTCTATTTTGCTAACGTTAAGGATTTGTGCTTGTGACAGACTCAGGAGGTACTAATGATATGTGCCCAGGGTGGTCAGGACACAACTTGATTTTATACATTTTAGGCAGGCATGAGACATCAGCAATCAAAGATGTTGTATATCAATGTAAGATATATATTGATTCCGTCTGGCAAGGTGGGACAGCTCAAAGCAGTGAGGGGGCTTTCTGGCCATAGGTAGGTAAGAGACAAATGGTTATATGCCTTTGAGTTTCTGATTAGCCTTTCCAAAGGAGGCAACCAGATATGAATTTATCTCAGTGAGCAGAGGTATGACTTTGAGTTCTGTCTGTCCTTGGTACAAATGGAAATTCCTTGTGAGGGTGGTATATAACCTTTTCTAAAAAAAAAAAATCTTAGTAGCTATCTGTTTTTGGGAATAGAATTAGAAGCAGCTTTGCCCTAAGCAGCTCCAAGCTTAATTTTTCCCTTTGGCTAGTGATTTTGGGGTGCCAAGATTTATTTTCCTTTCACATTTCCCGTTTTTCTTTTCAAAATCTTTCAGAGAAAGCATTTTAGAATAAAATGTGTCTCTGCTCTCAGGTTTCATCCGATTTCTTATGGATAGGATGTTTTGTTTCTTGACAGGTGAGCCCCACGTTATTAGGAAAGCTCATTTTTAGCATGATGTGAAGTCTCAAGTCCTATAAAGAGAAAATAAGTGGAAGAAGGGAGAAAAACACAAACAAAGAACAATGCTGGAAAATTGATATAGGCCATATTATTCTGAAGTCCATACGTTGGTCTTGCATCAGTGTGCCTTTGACATTAATGGTTAATTTAGAGAGAAATTGAGCTTATTTTATCTCTCAAAATTGGCCCTTACAATCTCATGCGCCCACCTCTTCTACGATAGTCCCTGAGCTTTGAGGAATTGAATAGCTTTAATTTCTAGCCCTGTATCTCATGAATGCAGTTTATTTTGATGGGCATCTTCTACTGGGTCTGAAGATGAGGCTTTAACTGCTATCAGTTTAAGATTTAGCAGGATATAGTATACTTTTTAGACTCAGGAGTCAAAGCCCTGTAACTTAATGGCACAAAACAGTTACATGGATGTAATACCTTATGTAATTATTTTTAATTTTAGTTTTTTCTAAGCAATCCAAACTTAGTAATAACATAGGAATTATTTTGATAGAGCATAAGATCTGTTTATTAGGCCATTTACCAAAAGGCAAAAGAAAAGACCTTCTGCAGTGTGACTGCTGTTCCCTGTAGGGAATATTATGTTGGAAGGAAATATTTCCTTAAGACCTTTAAGATATAACTGTTTCATTTTTTAGCATTTGGCCATAACATCACTATTGTAAAATGTAAGATCAGTGCTTGTGATATTTTACAGACTCTGCACTCCATTGATCTGCTGGCACCTTCCAGATCAATGAACTGGCTCATCTGGTCTTGACTCAGTATAAGAGGATAGTTTTTACTTTCTATGATTTTATCTATGACCCAACCAATCAGAAATCCTGATTCACTATCTCCCTGCCCACTAAAGTGTCCTTAAAAATTCTGATCCCCGAATTCCTGAGGACACTAATTTTAGTAATAATAAAACCCATGTCTACTGCACAGTGGCTATGCATGAATTACTCTTCTCTATTGCAACTCCCCTCTCTTGATAAACCAGCTCTTTCTAGGCAGTGAGCAAGGCAAACTCATTTGGGTAGTTACAGTTACTTCATTGTAGACTATTTTAGAGCCTGTGAAATTCAGGTGTTTACCTAAGTAAGAACCTTAAGATTAAATATATGGTTATTTTAAATAATTCAAGATTTAACTATTTTCATTAAACCAATATTAATTTCTTATTTATAAAAACTACACAAGTGAAGATCATTCCATTTTGGGCATGGTTTATAGTTTTGTATCCCTTATGCCACATTTTGACACCTTATTGTGGTTAGCAGGAATAAGTGTGAAATTGCTTGATCAATAAATGCAAACAAAAATGTATACTGGAAATTCTGAAGACATTTTTAATATGACTTTACCAATAATTTTAAGGCTAGCTTATTAACAATTTTTTATGTCACATGAACTTGAAAAGTATTTGGGTTTATTGTTTAATTTATGAGTATTCTTGATATGGCTTGGCTCAGTGTCCCCATCCAAATCTCACCTCAAATTGGAATACCCACAAATCAAGGAAGGGACCTGTAATCCTGATGGGCCAAGGGAGGAAAATTATTGGACCATGGGGATTGCATCCCCCATGCTGTTCTCATGAGAGTGAGTGAATTGTCACAAGATCCAATGGTTTCAAGAGTGGGCAATTTTTTTCCTGTACTCTCACTTCTGTTTCCTGACACCTTGTGATGAAGGTGAGTGCTTCCCCTTTGCCTTTCACCATGATTTTAAGTTTTCTGAGACCTCCCCAGCCATAATATGGAAATGGGAGTCAATTAAACCTCTTTCCTTTATAAATTACCCAGTCTCAGTGAAGTTATTTAAAGTAGTGTGAAAATGAACTAATACAGTAAATTGGTACTACAGAGAGTGGGGTACACCTATAAAGATAAGGTAATTTGAAAATATGGAAGTTGTATTGGAACTGGGTAACAGTCAGAGGCTGAAACAGTCTGGGGGGCTCAGAAGAAGATAGAAAGATATAGGGAAGTTTGGAACTTCCTATATACTTGGTGAATGGTTTTGACTAAAATGCTGATAATGATGTGTACAATAAAGTCCAGGCTGAGGGTGTGGTCTCAAACAGAGATGAGGAATTTCTTGGGAACTGAAGCAAAAGTCACTCTTGTGCTTTAGCAAAGAGACCGGTGGCATTCTGCCCCTGCCCTAGAGACCTATGGAACATAGAACTTGAGAGACATGATCTGAAATTGGAACTTATGTTTAAAAAGGAAGCAGAGCATAAAAGTTTGAAAAATTTGCAGCCTGATGATATGATAGAAAACCAAAATCTATTTTCTAGGGAGAAATTCAAGCCTGCTGCAGAAATTTGCATAAGTAACCAGGAGCCAAAAGTAAATTGCCAAGACAATGGGGGAAAATGTCTCCAGGGCATGTCAGGGGTCTTGGCAGCAGACACTCCTGTTACAGATGCCAAGGCCTAGGAGGAAAAAATTGGTTTTGTGAGCTGAGCCCAGGGCCCCCGATCTATGAAGCCTCACAATTTGGTGTCCTGCATCCTAGCCCCTCCAGCTCCAGCCATGGCTAAAAAGCACCAAAATACAGTTGGGGCCATTGTTTCAGAGGGTGCAAGTCCCAAGCCTTTGTGGATTCCATGTGGTGTTGAGCCTGCGGGTTCACAGAAGACAAGAATTGAGGTTTAAGAACCTCCTAGATATCAGAGGATATATGGAGACACCAGGATGTCCAGGCAGAATGGAGAACCTCTTCTAGGGTAGTACAGAAGAGAAATACGAGGTTAGAGCCCCCACACAGAGTCCCCACAGAGGCACTGCCTAGTCAAACTATGAGAAAAGGGCAACCCTCTTCCAGACCCCAAAATGGTAGATCCACTGACTGTTTGCATCATGTGCTTGGAAAAGCTGCAAACACTCAACACCAGCCATGAAAGCAGCCAGGGATGGGGGCTATAACATGCAGAGCCACAGAAGCAGAGCTGCTCAAGGCTGTGGATGCCTACCCCTTGCATTAGCATGCCCTGTATGTAAGACATGGAGTCAAAGAAGATTGTTTTGGAGCTTTAAGATTTAATGACTGCCCTGTTGGATTTAGGACTTCCATGGGGCCTGTGGCCCCTTTGTTTTGATCAATTTCTTCCATTTGGAATGGAAACATTTACCCAATGCCTGTACCCTCACTGTTCCTTGGATATAACTAACTTTTTTTTATTTTACAGGCTTACAGGTGGAAGGAACTTGTCTCAAATGAGATATCAGACTTGGACATTTAAGTTAATGCTGGAATGAGTTAAGACTTTGGGGGGCTGTGGGAAGGAATGATAAGTTTTGAAATGTGAGGGCATGAGATTCAGGAGGGGCTAGGAATGGAATAATATAGTCAGGCTTTGTGTCTCCACCCAAATCTCATCTTGAATTATAATAGCCATATTCCTTTTTGTCTAGGGAGAGACCTGGAGGGAGATGATTGGATCATGGGGGCAGATTCCCCCATGCTGTTCTCATGATAGCAAGTGAGTTCTCACAAGATCTGCTGACTTTAAAAGTGTCAGTTTTGTTTTTCCTGCACTCACTTCTCTCTCCTGCCACCTTCTGAAGAAGGTGCCTCCTTCCCGTTCACCTTCCACCATGATTATAATTTTCCTGAGGCCACCCCAGCCACATGGAACGGTGAGTCAATTAAACCTCCTTCCTTTATAAATTACCCAGTCTCAGTGAAGTTCTTTATAGCAGCAAGTAAACTAGTAGAACTCTTTAAGCCAAATTGGTACCTTGTGGCCAAAACACATTGAAATATGCAGCACTGTTTACAATAGCAAAGACCTGGAGCCAACCCAAATGCCCATCGACGATAGACTGGATAGGGAAAATGTGGCACATATACACCATGGAATACTATGCAGCCATAAAAAACGATGAGTTTGGGTCCTTTGTAGGGACATGGAT
>NW_016107819.1:173892-218627 GCF_001604975.1 Cebus imitator | reverse complement strand
AAAAAAAAAAAAGAAATACCTGTATGTACACATAAACACACACATACACACTCATACGACAAAAGGTCCTATAGCTTTTACTTCAGAACTCTAGTCATGAGATATTAATACAAACTAATTGGTTTGCAAAATAGTAACAGGAAGAAATGGCTGGATGCAAACAGTGGATTTTATCTAAGTAGAAAAGTAACAACAGCTTTAAAGCAGGCAGAAAAGAAAACAGAGAAAAAGAGAACTTAAGAACTGTATAGTTTGCAGGTCAAACTTAGGACTCTTTTTCTTATTGTAAATGTGCACCAAGATCATAGTTCCACTAAACACAAACTCTAGTAAGTAGAAGAATCATAAAATCAACAGAGTTCCCCAAAAGGGAACATTCTCCTTGTTTTCTCCTCATTCGTAGTTTATTTACTTCCCACTTCTTTTTTTGCTTAAAAAGAGGAACTGAGCTGTGGCCTAGGGATTTTGTGGAGTGGGTCAAAGCGTGTACTGCTTGTGGGACTCCACAGTGTATTACATCTTGGTCATTTCTGCCTTCTTACCTGTCTCAGTGTCTCTCTCCAGAATTCAAAGCACCTCCAGGAAGGCTGAAAGAACAAAGTGACCAGTTCCCATATGTGCTTCTTGGACATCCTTTTTTAAACTAATTTTGTTGGCAGCTCCCTGTAGGGATGCTGCATGTCACAGAGGCTCAGTAATGTGGTTTGGCTCTGTGTCCCCACTCAAATCACATCTTGTAGCTCCCATAATTCTCCTGTGTTGTGGGAGGGACCCAGTGGGAAATGATCTAATCATGTGGGCTAGTCTTTCCCATGCTGTTCATGTGATAGTGAATGGGTCTCATGAGATCTGATGGTTTTAAAAATAGGAGTCTCCCTGCACAAGCTGTCTCTCTGCCTGTTTCCATTCATGTAAGATGTGATTTGCTCCTCCTTGCCTTCCACCACAATTGTGAGGTCTCCCGAGCCACATGAAGCTGTAAGTCCATTAAACCCTGTATAAATTACCCAGTCTCAAGTATGTCTTTGTCGGCCATGTGAATAAGTACTAATACAGTAAATTGGTACCAGCAGAGTCAGGGGCTGCTGGAAAGATACCTGAAAATGTGGCTGCAACTTTGGAACTGGGTAACAGGTAGAGTTTGGAACAGTTTGAAGGGCTCACAAGAAGACAGAAGAACGTGGGAAAGTTTGAAACTTCCTGAAGACTTGTTGAATGGCTTTGCCCAAAATGCTGATAGTGATATGCATAATAAAGTCCAGGCTGAGGTGGTTTCAGATGCAGAGGAGGGACTTGTTGGGAACTGGAGCAAAGGTGAGTCTTGTTATGTATTAGCAAACACACTGTGTGGCATTTTGCCCCTGTCCTAGAGATGTGTGGAACTTTACACTTGAGAGATTATTTATGATATCTGGCAGAAAAAATTTCTAAGCAGAAAAACATTCAAGATGTGACTTAGGTGCTGTTCAGGCATTCCATTTTATAAGTGAAGCAGAACATGAAAGTTCAGAAAATTTATAGCCTGATATTGTGATAAAAAAGAAAGTTCTATTTTCTGAGGAGAAATTCAAGCTGGATGCAGAAAATTTGCAGAAGTAACAAAGAGCCAAATTTTAATCCCCAAGACAATCAAGAAAACGTCTCCGGGGCATGTCAGAGGTCTTCATGGCAGCCCCTCCCATCATAGGCCTAGAGGCTTGGGAGGAAAAAGTGGCTTAGCAGGTCAGGTCCAGGGTCCCCATGCTGTGTACAGCCTAGGGACTTGGTGCCCTGCATCTCAGCCACTCCAACCATGACTAAAATTGGCCAAGGTACAGCTTGGGCTGTTGCTTCAGAGGGTGGAAGCCATATGCCTTGTCAGCTTCCATGTGGTATTGAGCCTGTGAGTGAACAGAAGTCAAGAGTTGAGGTTTTGATTAGCTACAGATTTGACTAATTATTATTGACAATGAGTGTATCTCCTCATGGATATATATAAAAATAGTTATGGGTATAATTAGTTATAGGCAGTTATAGTCATAGAGAGGTAGAACCTTAGAGTTATATTTCTTTGATCTATAATGTAATCTAGTCACCAAAATAACTTTAGGTCTCCCAAAGCTTTCATCAAGCAGGGTGACTGGGCAGCATGTTTTTCTTATTTGATTCCACCACATTAGGTTCATTTATTGTTACTTATAGAGAATCTAAGGTACAATATCTTAAGACATAAACTCATGTATGTAAACTCCTGGGAGGTTTCTTGTGCTCCTACATCCCATTTGTTATGCTCAAACACCAGGAGGTTCATGACGAATTAAAAAGCCAACCCCCTGTGCAATTTTTATTCCTAGCAAGTGCTTCCACTCAGAAGCCCTGGCTCCTATCCTATTCTAAGGGAAAGTGAGCCAAAAAGAAAAAAAGAAAAAACTCTATGAGGAAACTTGATAATTTTAATTTTAGTACCTCTGAATCACTCCTGTCTGAACCCTCAGTCCAGTGTTCCCTTGATGAAAAATGTTTCCATGACACTGAAATTCAGATATGCCTTTAGTCCGAACTGGAAAGTAAGACAGGCATACAAGGAGGTCAACAACATAATCTATCTATCTTTCAAGGTCCTATACATTTACTAAGTGCCAGTTAAAATCCTACCTCCTCCAATAAGTCTTCGCAGATATTTAAAGTCAGGATTCATCTATTCTTTTTTCACAAAGCTCTGTTTGTAGGTCTAGTGTAGCACTGAATACAGTCTTGCTTGCATTGGTTTTAATATTAATGTTTCTGTTTCCGTCAGTGGAGTATGAGCTTCTAGAGAATAGAGATGCATGCTTAATTTGTTTCTCTATGTGCTAGAGATTGGCAGTGGTTCTAAATTATTGGAGTATGTCATTCTTGTGAAATCAGTCACAATGAACATTACTAACAATGGAACATCAAAGCTTATGATGGCATATTCTGCTTTGGTATATACACATGCATGTGTGTACATTATATGTGTATAAATACAAACCTGCAAGCTTTGCACATGTATCCCAGAACTTAAAGTAAAATTAAAAAAGAAACAAAACAAAACAAAAAGGGTGGCCAGTATAGGCCCCAATTGAAAGGTGGCATTTGACTTGAAAGAGGGTCAGTGCCATGAATGTATAGGAAAGTATCATCCCAGGATGAAGAAGCAGCCATTGCAAAGACCCCAAATAGGGAATGAGCCCAGCATGATCAAGGGACAGCAAGGAGTCCAGGGTGGTTGAAGCAGAACGGAGTGAAGTCCCACTTCTCCATGCACCCACCAAGTTTTGTATCCCAATACACTACTGCCCTTTCTCTATCCCCCCCACTGTTACCTTGCCATGCTATCACCTGGCACACTGTCACTTTTCTCTCATGGGACTTGGACAACTAACTCCCCCTCTAGGGATATTTTCTGCCTCAGATTACGGAGACTCACCTGCCTCTTCTTTTACACTTAAGTCCTGCACTGCAGCTAATTCAAGTCCTGCATTCCAATGAAGGGGCGAGGTTATTCTCCCATGCACAGGCCATCTAACACTGTTCCCTGGTCACCTGCTGGCTGCGGCGCAGGCAGCAGTGTCTGAACCTGGCCTCAGAAGGAACCTGGGGAGGTGCCTGTGGTTCCTGGACATTCAGGGAAGAGGAAAGAACAGACCCAGGAACTTCAGAACATAGCTTTTGGCTAAGGAAACAAAGACTGACAAGAACAATACCTAGATTTCTGTTGACAGGTACCCACCACCTTTGCCTCTCAGACACTGCATCAGACTCTTTAGCTCATTAGACACACCTGAGAGATAAAGATCAGGAAACTCCTAGGGCATTCCCAAGCCCACACAGTTTCTGAGGATTGGAGCTGGAATTTGCATGAGGCTTCAGGGCCCATTCTCATAACTGCTGTGCTAGGCTCACTTAAACCCCACGTCACCTGTGTGTAAAATGCGACTAGACATTGTTTACTGTTCCATCTGCCTCTAAATGGTTGTGAATTTGGTCAAAAGACAAAGTCTAGAGGAAGAGTTTCTCTGCCACTCTTTTCTAGCTTTCTTTTTAATAGCTCAGATTACTTGTAGGTGGTACACTTGTTTAAAACAGAAATGGTGACCTTTCTGTTTTATGAGGTTTCCAGCTTAGTATCTGAAATGCAGAAAGACACTGGGTATGTTTGTAAATCTACAATCTCAATACATTCCCTTCTCTCTACATAAGACTTTCTAGGAATATATTGAACTCTCTTTCCAACTTGAATGCTCACATTTTCTTTAGGTAGCTTCTTGTCACCGCCTGTCACTCATTCTTCCTAGGGGATATCTCCATCTAGCAGAGGGAAGTACAGTTTCCAAAATGAAATCTGAAGTTAGCTTCTGTGTAATTTATCTACCTGATCTTTAACCCTTACAGCAGAAGTTTGAACTAAAGCACACAATTGGAATATTCCTTCTAAGTTAAGAGATCAGGCTATCACCCAAGAGTCCCTTCTAAAACAATAAGCGTTAGCTGTCAAACACCCTCGCCAAGCCCCATACAGTACTAGACATTTCCAGTGCAAAACTCTGCACTAGGCAGAGGCCTGGGGTTGTCTACTTTGTTCTTGGTTCATTCTGTAAACAGCATACCCAGAGGCAACCTCATGGTATGTACAGACTTGGAATAATTTGATCCAATGCCTCCAATACTTACCTCACAGGATGTTTCAGGACAGAGTCTGTCACCAAATGATTTTCCATCAGATATGTGCTCATCCCTTTGCCTCACCCATGTCCAATTATCCTGAGGATGTTAGCTTTTTGCTTTTCCCCCCTATACTCTGTAAATATGCAGTAATTCACCTAAGGGCCTGGTTTTCAAATTACTCCTGTTCCTCACCTTGATTGCAAATCACCCTCTCCCTAGTAAACCCTGTTTCTAGACAGTTGGAATTCACTTTTCTAAAGGAATCAATGACTTAATGTTGCCTACCATGACATTGGTTAACTTTCAGGGAAGTCTCAACAGAGGGGCGCAATCCCAGGAGCAAAGGTGCAGGGCAGGGCTTAATCTTCTCTCATATTTTAACTTTGCCCTTCCGCAGCTCTAATCAGCCCTTACCTATAAAACTGAGGCTATCTCATATTCTTTCCCACAATTCTAAAATATCTCATTCTGCATTGTATCTTAGACAAGCAGTATTTATGCCATGTGTCGCCTGAACAAGATGCCAGGCCTGCTCAGCAACACATTCCAGATGGAATTTCTGTTACCTTCTTTTTTCTAACTTCTCATAAAATAGTTAGGCCAGTATTTTCCAAACATTAGGTCATAATAGTAACCCCAAATAAATATTAGTTACTGTCATTATTATGAATCCATGCATTGAGTTTAATAACATAGCTCTCATTGAATATAATATAAAGTAGGTAGATACTTTAAATATTTTTGTGTGCTGAAGTTCAGAGAAGTAAACTAAACTCTTGGACATTATAGCTACAGACCTAAAATTTGAATAGAAGTCTTAGTGACTATAAAATTTATGTTCTCTACCACTATGCTGTTCCTTTTTCATAAATGTCTGAACACAGAGGAAATAATCAAGTTTCAACTTGAGATACTGCCACATGCTTATGAGATTACAGAGCTAGTAAATATAAGAAAACATTTGTTGTGTTTCTGAAACTCCCACCTTCATATGGAGACACTTACTATCTTACCAAATGTACTCTAACAGGAAAAATTAGTTTGCTTCAATTATGAAATTTAATGAGAAATACCAGTACATAAAATGAAAGTCATAGGTGTGATGTGGAGACAGACACCAACTCACTTGCCCCCAGAAATTCTACCTTTGGCAAATTAAGAGAAATATCTCTTGAAGCAATCTTCTCTGACCTGGGGATGGTGTTGGTTATTGGAAGAAAGTCTCCAAGAGAATAATTGAGAATTAATATGTGCCTTTAATTTGTATAAGCCATGAGATGGGATAGGAAATTGAGTTATGGGACTAGATCAATATTAACACAACCCTCTAAGCTCATTAAAGTGTTTCAAAGGGACAAATCTATGAGAAATAGGATTGTAAATGCATTTTGTTAAATGGAAGAAAACATTTGTAAACAACAACAACAAAAAAAAACAGGTAGGAATGTGAATGGCTAGGTAGAAAGGATTCAGGAATGATAAATTTCTTGCAAACTTCACAGAAATGCAACTATCTCCTCTGGAAAAAGCAAACAAAAACTTCTAATATAAATAACTTTTCACCTATTTAGTCAAGAAAGATTTCATGTTTAGTCTTATAGTGGAGAAGCCAATGAATCAACATTTTGGTCAAATTGCTTTTAAAAAGTCTCATTACATCCCATGTAGAGATAATTTGCCCAAGGTGCTACAGTTACTAGGCAGAAATTTCTGGATGCAGGTGCTACTCCTGTGATTTGAAAGAGAGTAGACGTTGGAAAGCCGATTCTTTTCACTATACTCTGCAGGGAAAAAAAACAAATGCAGCTATTGTGCAAACACATGAGAGGGTGGGTCTTATTTTGTCTGAAGAGGTTAGAGCGATTTCAAAAAAAGATATTATTTAACTCTTACAGAATGTAAAAGGATTTTCCAAGAAGACAGGATAGGGAAGATGATAGGGATTGGCTGTGTTCCCACTCAAATCTCATCTTGAATTATAGCTCTCATAATTCTCACATGTTGTAAGAAGGACCTGGTGGGAGGTAACTGAATCATAAAAGCAGCTTCCCCCATGCTGTTCTCGTGGTAATGAATAAGTCTCACAAGATCTGATAGTTTTATAAGGGGAACCTCTTTTGCTTGGGTCTCATTTTCTTTTTGCTGGCTGCCATGTAAGACATGCCTTTGCTCTTCCTTCATTCTCCGCCATGATTGTGAGGCCTCTGCAGCCATGTGAAGCTGTGAGTCAATTAAAACTCTTTCCTTTATAAATCACCAGTCTCAGTTATGTCTTTATTAGCAATGTGAACGCATGAAAATGAACTAATACAAAGGGATATCAAAAATAGGTGTATTCAGAATTCTCCTGCATGCATAAATGGAAAAGGAGTGACAGTCTGTGTGTTCATTCAAGGATCTGCAAGTAACTGGTAGGGCTTAAGTTGATGCTGCACATGGGAGAGTAGTGCCTCTTTGGGTTGCAGGGATTATACTATGGTGTGAATGTTTGTGCTCTCCCCTATCATATGCTGAAATCCTAACCCAAGGCAATGGTATTAGAATATGGAATCATTTTTTGTTTCGTCTTCAATTTCTTTCAACAGTGTTTTGTTTTCCTTGTATAGGACTTTCATTTGTTTGGCTAAATTGATACCTAGGTATTTTATATTCTTTTTAGCTATTCTAAATGGGATTGCTTTCTTGAGTTCTTTTTGAGACTGTTCACTCTCAGCATATATAAATGTTACTGATTTTTGTATGTTATTGTATTCTGCAACTTTACTGAATCTGTTTATCCGTTCTAACAGTTTTTGTGTGTGGAGTCTTTAGGAATTTTTCCAAATATAAGATTGTGTCCAAAAAAAGGCTAATTTGATTTCTTCCTTTCCAGTTTGGATGTCCTTTATTTCTTTCTCTTGCCTAATTGCTCTGGCCAGGATTATCAGTACTACATTGAATAGAAGTGGTGAAAGTGGGCATCCTTGTCTTGTTCCAGATCTTAGAGGAAAGACATTCACTTTTTTCTCATTCAGTATGATTTTCTCTGTGGGTTTGTCATATATAGCCTTTATAATTTTGAGATATGTTCCTTCCATACTCAGCTTGATGGCAGTTTTTATCATAAGTGAATGGTGAATTTTATCAAATGCTTTTTAAGCATCTATTAATATAACCATACAGGTTTTTGTTCTTTTAGTATGATGTATCATGTTTATTGAGTTGTGTATGTTGAAACATCTTTGCATCCCAGTGAATGAATTCCACTTGATCATGGTGAATGATCATTTTTTGTACTAAAATGACTTTATTACAGTTGATTTTTTAAAACTTTCCTTTGCTATGATACAAAGGATACTTAACAGACAAAATATTACATATGATCTTGTTTTCACTCTTATGTTCTGACAACTTGGTAACAGCTTCAAATGCACAACCTATACAGTTAATACAGGTTGCATATGAACTAGAAGGTATGCTGAACCTGAAGAATACTGACAATGTACTATACAATAAGCCTTATCAGTCAATGCTGTGGACTACTTATGCCAAAAGGAAAATACACATCTGTACAGTCACCTTTACCAGCTGGTGCTGACAGAGAGTGAGAGGCTTCTTCCCCAATACAACCCTTGATAAACCTCCACTGTGAGCACCTGTTTGGTCCAAAAATTGAGAGGACAGTGTATATTTAAAATGAATTATTGGTAAAGTGGTAGAATATCACACTTTGAACATGATAATCTCTCAAAAATTATCAGTCCCAATTTTAAAAGACAACAAGTTCTTTGTCCATTATGAAAACCCTAAAGGCACAAGGGCTTTGGGAGATGAGAAGATGAAGGCTGCCAAAAAAGGAGGCGAGAAACCAAGTCAAAATCCAGGTCTTGCAAAATCATCATTTTTCCCTTCAGCAAAGGGAACTAGAAATGTACAAATTCATTGATGAACCTCAATGATAACATATCAGTTAGCTGATAACCCTCATTTTATCTGGACCCCTGACTTGTAGGAATAACTGAAATAGATTGTAGATAACAGATACCACTTTTATAAAAGAATCTCTTGCTTAATTAACATATTCTCTTTAGCTAGCAGAGCTGGTCCTGGGCTATTACAGGTGTGCATTCATCTCTCAATGGTTCTACACAGAAATGATAATGTTACAGCTTGCTTTCTTTTAAAATAAAAAGCAACTGACTGAAACATTTTCTTTTTTTTGGGTAAATAGCAAAAATAAAAATAAAAACCAACCCTGGCATTTGCACAAATAATCCAAATGGAGTGATATGGTCTTTTTTTAATTAATTATTTTAAATATATATTTTATTGTGTTTTAGGTTTTGGGGTACACGTGAAGAACATGCAAGATTGTTGCATAGGTACATACATGGCAATCTGGTTTGTTGTCTTCCTCCCCATCACCTATTTCTGTCAGTTTGCTGAGAATGATGGTTTCCAGGTTCATCCATGTCCCTACAAAGGACTCAAACTCATCGTTTTTGATGGCTGCATAATATTCCATGGTGTATATGTGCCACATTTTCCCTGTCCAGTCTATCATCGATGGGCATTTCGGTTGGTTCCAAGTCTTTGCTATTGTAAACAGTGCTGCAATGAGCATTCGTGTGCATGTGTCCTTATAATAAAACAATTTATAATCCTTTGGATATATACCCAGTAATGGGATTGCTGGGTCAAATGGAATTTCTGTTTGTAGATCCTTGAGGAATTGCCACACTGTCTTCCACAATGGTTGAACTAATTTACACTCCCACCAACAGTGCAAAAGTGTTCCTATTTCTCCACATCCTCTCCAGCATCTGCTGTCTCCAGATTTTTTAATGATCGCCATTCTAACTGGTGTGAGATGGTATGTCAATGTAGTTTTGATTCGCATTTCTCTGATGACCAGTGATGATGAGCATTTTTTCATATGTATGTTGGCCTCATACATGCTTCTTTTGTAAAGTATCTGTTCATATCTTTCAGGAAATAGAAAGGAAGAGGAACATGAAGAAAATTCAGAGAAAATGATGTACTAATTTTTCTCTTTTAAAACATTTCTACATGTGCAAAATAAAAATCATGCTGTTTGGGGAAAACAAGGGAAATGAATACATAAAACTAAAATGTTGTTCCATATCCTTCTGGCCTCTATGGTTTCTGTTGAGAAACTTATTGCCATGGGAATTAGTTGGAGATCCTTTATATATTATTTATTTCTTTACTCTTGCAGTGTTTAGAATCTTCTCTTTGTCTTTGACCTTTGAGGGGTTTATTTTATGCCTTGAGGCAGTTTTATTGGGGTCCAATGTGTTTGATGTTCTCTCTTCCTGTACTTGGACATTTATATCTTTCTCAAGTTCTAGAAATTTTTCTAGCATTATTTCTTTAAATAAGCATTCTACTTTTTATTCCTGTTCAGCTCCTTCTTGAATACAAATAATTCTTAGTTTTGATCTTTTGTGGTAATATTCTATATCTTCTAGGCAATCTTAATTGCTTTTCATTCTTTTTTCTTTCTCCTCTGACTGTATAATTTCAAATACCCTGTCTTCAAACACTCCAAATTTTTGAACTGCTTGATCTACTCTGTTGTTGAGAGCCTCTATTGAATTTTTCAGTTCAGACTCTTTAGCTCTAAGATTTCTATTTGATTTTATTATTTCAATCTCTTTGTTACATTTCTCCAACAAATTTCTGAATCACTTTTATTATCTTGGAGATCACTAACTTTTTTAAAAATTATTTTGAGTTATTGGTTAGAGAGTTTACATATCATACAGTTAGTGACAGTTATGGGTTGCTTGCTTTATCCATTTAGAGAGATTATGACTTCTTGTTTCCTGGTGTGTCTTGTGGATGTATGTCTATGTCTCTGCATTGAAGGATTAGGTATTTATTCTAGTCTTCTCTTTCTGTTTTGTTTTGATTTTTACTGGGCATATTAGCTTAGAGGTTCTTTACCACTAGGTTGCTGACGCCTTTTATACTCTAGGCGGCATCTTAACTCCTTAACCCTAGGTTCACAGTGACTTTAGTAAAGGATTGGAGTGCTGCCCTTCCTGAATAGAGGAGGTTCCAAAATGGAAATTTTAGCTGTGTGGGAAGGTAGGTTAAGCAATTGTGCCAAGGACCAGTGGAAGGAACCTCCTACAATATGGCGCTGCTGAATAGCCACCCTGATTTTACATCTCCTTTTGCTAAGTCACAGAGCAGTGTTTTCAGGGCTGGAATGGTAGTACCACCATCTCCCTCATTTGTGTCTGTTGGTCTTCAGGAATATTTCTCACTCCAGGTACTTGTAAGGCTTTTAGTGAGTAAAGGCAAGGACGGATCTTCTAGCAGATAATCCAAGATAGTGAGAAAACTTGTAGCCCACCTCAATCTCATTTTTTTCCAGTAGAGAAACTGAGTTGGGGGAAAAATTTTCGCATGCTTGGTTCTGGGCAGAATTGAGGAAGATGTTATAGATGTGGAAGTCTGATTATCTTACTGTCCACTCAAAGATTTTTCACTATTCTGTGGCCCTGGAAACTGTCTCATCTCATATTTTATTTCCGGGATATTGCTGGTGGAAATCTTGACAGTGTGAATTGGTTTTTGGTTTTGCAGGAGAGAAAAGGATATGAAGTCAGCGTGCTTCTACACTGTCATAGTGGAACCACCATAGCTTTTTTTTATTATTATGTTTTTAGTGTCATACATGGGGCTTTATATTTCCACCTAAAATTCAAATTGAAACATCTGACAATTTTACTGGAGAAGACTTTATCTTTGCATGACATACATGAAATACTTATTTTTTAAAGTCTGAACTAGAATCTTGAGATTAAAACTTTTCATTCCCATAATATTTTATAGCACATATTTGTGATTCTGTTTACTCAGAAATAAAATGTTATTAAAATGTTGTAATTTTACTTAAACAGATAGCAGGTACTGGGTAAAGAATATTTACCACATAAAACGTCCATTAAAAAAGCAAGTTTAATTGTTTTTGATTGCTCTTAAAGAAATTGTGGCACTTAATAGACATGTGTCATTGATCATTGGAGAGTCTGATGCATCTCGTCTTTTCACACCAATAAATGTATTTTGTACTTGACTGTTTGACTGAATTTAAGCCTAAGAATAGTAAGAATATCCAGAAGAAATTAGGTGATAACCTATAAGTAATATGGTACCTCAAGTCTAGAACAAGTCAGATTTTCCTGATACTTCAATTCTGAATTAGAATTGAACCCAATTCAATTCAAAACAACTGAACTAACCTTAAAAAGATGTAAATGATTAGAGAAGAGCTGAATTACAAAGTGAATATGCTTCTGATACGGCAGGACTTCTGGTCTCTGTTATTGCTGCCAATGGTATGGATATGTTTTGTCGTGTGTGTATGCGTTTACACACATGTGGGTGTGTGTCATGCAGATGTGCTTTGACTAAATGGAAAAGAAGAACCTGCTCTATACTCAAATTATCATTGAGAAAATTTGCCTTGCATATGTCAGCATTTTTTATTCCTATTGTAAGAAAAATATATATTAATAAGAGCATGTATGATTTTCATGATGGATTAGAGAAAGCAAAGAATATTCCAAAGGATATTTTTAAAGGACAATGACCCTGATGTTGCAGAGATGCATGATTAACATAACAGAAGGCCAGCTAGAATCACACTTTGCCTGTTGGAAAAGTGGTTCCTCTGTCTATCACCTTACATTTCTGCCTACTCAGGCACTCTAATAGCTTCGTTTTGAATTACCTTCACCTTTCAATTTTCCCCTTTATTTGGCAACTCTCATTTTAATTACCTAGAGAAACCTCTATGCATTTTCTCCCAGGAGACTTCTGAATAGTAATAATATACCATTAGCCATCTTTGGGGAAAAAGCAAGTATTTACTGAACATTAATCTTACTAATATTCCTTTGAGTTGCCTGTTTCTTACCCAAGTCATATTTAGGATTTCAAGATACAATTCTGACTTGTATTTTTTAGAAGAAAACAGCCCATGGGCTGGTACTAAGAAGAAAACTATTCTCTTATTTTCAAAACATTCTTGGAAAATAGCATTAACACAACCATATATCACACTGCACATGTTTAAAATTCTTTACAATTCATATGTTTGCTCATTACAAAATTGTTTTCAGGATGTTAAGGAAGACATTGGGATGGATTCCCATTTTTCATTGCAAGAAACCTAATAACATTAAGAGAAGCCATTTTAGGCTAGGTTAAAGAAGTGGGTGATTGGCTTTTATCACACACCTAGTACATGACAAAGCCAGAACTCCAACCTAGGATTTCAGTTTATTACCCACACATTCTCCTTCTCTAAATCTGAAATTATTTTTGTCTTCTTTATTCCTTAAATGATAAAGATGAGTTACATTTGACTGGGCATTTTATTGGTATCTTTATATAACTCATCCAATTTATGTATTTGCAATGCATCTTCTTTACGGGCAAGGACACTTTCATGAAGAGACAAGTGAGACTGAATGCTAAAATCGGTGCCATTTGAACAGGTGAAAAGAGACTTGTTAATTAGACATGCTTTGTTGGTTTTAGCTGCTGTTGCTGCTACTACTGCTGCTACACCTAGAGACACAATAACAGCATTTGCGCACACTGCTGACAGCAGTAGACAGGATACAAGGATATAATTATAAGTCAGCACCTGAGGAAGGGAAGACTCCTTTGGGGAGCATCCCATTGCTAAAGGAAAACTGTTAGCAGCTATGATGACACTAGGAAAGGTATTCTGAGTATTTTAGCAATTGCAAGGCTGGGAACAGGAAGTAGTTGAGGAAGAGGAAAAAGGTGAAAATATTCCTCCACCAATCTCCAGTTTATTTTTTCTCCAGATAGCACTCAGCAGTGTTATTTGTATTATGAATAGGAATGGTTTTAGGAATAGTTGGCTTCTCTTGAACCAAAAGGGACTGCAGGTGCAGAAAGCATGGTTGTGCATGTGAAGCTTGAGCTCCGGTGTCGGATATGGTTTCAAAAACTGCCTCTGCTATTTTCAAGTTATGTGAATGGGGAAAAATGACTTACATTTCTGAGTCTTTGTTTCCTTAGCTTTCAAATGTATATGATAATAACTAGGTCAGAGAAAATCTTATTTGCTCATATCACTGTGCCACTCCTGCTAACCCCCAATATTTACTGACATGTTAGAATGAGATTCTCCAGTGCCAGGGCTCAGAAAACACCACCTCAAAATATGACTGTAGAAGACCAGAATGTATCACACCAAAATATAGTACTTTGGCATATTTTGAGCTACTTATTCTGAGACACTGCAGGCACCGGAGTAACTCTGAAAAGCTACCCTTTTTGTAAAGAAAATGTACATATATAAAAGAAATCTACATTAGCAAAACTATCTGTATCAGGAAGAGGGCTGCTGCAGGACAATTTTTATTACCTAAGAGTTTTTTTTTAACTACATAACATAATCTTTTTTTTAACTACATACATAATCTTTATGCACCATATATTTTCTCTTCTTTACCTCCCATAACTTGTGGCTACCACCAATCTAGAAGTTCCAATCACCTATTCCTTTCTGTAGCTCAGGATGTTATATAAGTTTTAATCATCTGGCTCTTCTTTGAGTCTCATGTTTTACGTGACTCCCATGTGGATGTATGCATTTAAATATATTCTTACTCCTGTAGCCCAGCCACAGAATCATGGAGGGTGGAAGGAAGTACTTTTTTCCTCTTTGACAAGAGAGATTAAGCATATAGGGATGGTGGTGGTGTGTGGAGGTGATGCTATTATTTACAGGGACTAACCATATGAGGATGTGTATGGGGGATTATGAGGGTGTGTATGTTATTATTTATAGATGAATTGTCACATGTCAGGCACTATTCTAAATAATGAAAGAGTTCAGGAAATGCCATCCCAAAATATACCACTTTGAATATCAAACTGAGGGCACTCAAAAAGCAGCAAATGCATGGAGGAGATTTCTCTGAATTTCCCTTATCTGCTTATAGGTAGATTCTACAAAATGAATGCAACTGTCATGATTCCTTTTTCCAGGAATCTTACAAACTAGGAATGATTGACTTGGATTAAAGGTGAGGAAAATGGATGTCTACACCACTCCCAGATGGGCTGCCACCGTTTCTTCTAAGGAGTCCTTTATTTTTCCTCCAAATCATTTACTTTTGCTTATAAAGAAAGCATATAAGCTTCTATATATCATTGGGTTTTGGGGTATTCACTTTTCTTTTATGCCCTCATGCACATAATAAATTTGTGTATCTTTTGTCTGGCTACTATGTCTACTGTCCGTTTGCTTCAAAGACTCAATTATCAAAACCTCAGAGGGTTGAAGTTCCCTCTCCCCTACAGGGACTTCTAAATAAGAACTTATTTATTCCTTAAAACATGTGTACATCTTCAATTTACAGATTAGAAAATTGAAGTAAGGACAAGTTAAATAACTTGTCCAAGGCCACAGAGCTATTAAATGGCAGAGGCAAAATCTGAACCCAGAAGTCTTACTCTTAACTTTGATGCTTACTACATTACTTTTCCCAAAGTCTTAAATATTTTTTAAAAATTTGTTGCCTATGTGCATACAACAATCAAGTAGCACCTTTGTGAGATTTACTAAGCATCAAATGGCTAGAAATCAACAAAATTATCTTCAGATTCTACCTTATTCATTTTAAAGCTTCTTAATACCTATAGGGAAAAGACTTTGTTCTGTAAATATTTGTTAAGTCCTTTTGTTCTAGGGTATAGGTTAAGTCCATTTTATCTTTGTTGAGTTTCTGTCTTGATGATCTGCCTAGTGCAGTCAGTGGAGTACCGAAACTCCCCACTATTATTGCCATATATGACAAACCTACAGCCAACATTATTCTAAATGGAGAAAAATTGAAGGCATTCCCTCTGAGACGTGGAACAAGACAAGGATGCTCATTTTTACCACTTCTAATCAACATAGTACTGGAAGTCCTAGCCAGAGAAATAAGGCAAGATAAAGAAATAAAGGGCATCTCAACTGGAAAAGAGGAAGTCAAACTGTTGCTGTTTGCAGAGGATACAATTGTATACCTAGAAAATCATAAAGACTCATCCAAAAGTCTCTTAGATCTGATAAACAAATCCAGTAAAGTCTTAGGTTACAAATTCAATGTGCACAAATCAGTAACATTGCTATATACCAACAAAAACCAAATGGGCAATCAATCAAATTAAGAATTAAATCCCTTTTACAACAGCTGCAGAAAAATGAAAATACCTAGGAAAATACTTAACCAAGGAGGTGAAAGATATCTACAAGGAAAACTATAAAACACTATTTAAAGTAAGCATGGAGGACAGAAACAAATGGAAATACATCCCATGCTCATCGATGGGAAGAATCAATATTGTGAAAATGACCATATTACCAAAAGCAATCCACAGATTTAATGAAATTCCTATCAAAATATCATACTTTTTAAAAAATATAAAATTCATATAAAACCACAAAAATCCTGTAAAGTCTAAGCAATATTAAACAAAAAGAACAAATCTGGAGGAATAACATTATCAAACTTCAAATTGTGCTACAAGGGTGTAGTTACCAAAGCAGCATTGTACTGGTATAAAAATAGGCACTTAGACCAATTGAACAGAACAGAAAACCCAGAAATATATCCAAATAAATGTTGCCAACTGATCTTAAACAAAGCCTAAAAAAACCCTTAAATTTTAGAAAGGACACCCTATTCAATAAATGGTACTTGGAAGACTGGCTAGCCACATATCACATGTAGAAGAATAAAACTGGATCTCCATCTCTCATTTTATACAAAAACCAACTTAAGGTGGATCAAAGACTTAAATCTGAGACCTGAAGCCATAAAAATCTTAGAAGATAATATTGGAAAATCTCTTCTGGACATTGGCATAGGCAAAGAATTCATGAGTAAGACTCCAAAAGTAAAGTCAACGAAAACAAAAACAAATAAATGGGACATCATTAAACCAAAAAGCTTCTGCACAGCAAAATAAATAATCAGCAGAATAAACAGACTACCCACAGAGTAGGAGAAAATATTTGCAAATTATACATCCAAATAAATGACTAGTATCCAGAATCTACAAGGAATTCAAGTCAGCAAGAAAAAAAAAAAATCCCATCAGAAAGCAGCCAAGGATATAAATAGACATTCCTCAAAAGAAGATTTAAATCAAGTTTAGTCTAAAGCTGCCACATTACATATTTTATGTTTGGCCTAAAGGTTTCTCTGTACATCATAAACTATACCTAAATACAGTTATAAACAGACTGTAGCCTACTCTTGTGCCAGTCACTGAGTTTCGACCAAAGGTGGCCAAATATTCAAACCATATTCAAATAAGGAAAACACTGAGCTATAACCAATCCAGCTGTTTCTGTGCCTCATTTCTAGTTTTTATACTTAACTTTTCTTTTTCTGTTTATAAGTGTTTTTCCTCCATGTAGCTGTGCTGCAGTCTCTAAGACTATTTTGGCAAAGAAGGCTGCCCAATTTGCAAACTGTTCTTTGCTCAGTGTTTAATTGAGCAAAAATTTAAATTTAAAAATTTGACTAATCTTTTTCTATCAATGGCATCAGAAAGGGGACCTGAAGTAGAGCTCACAGGGACACCCAGGAGCACTAAGTGACAAAATGAAGTACTCACCAGGCCCATTATGTCTATTGCTCTCTCAGAGCATCTCGGGATAGTGGTAAGTACTCTCTCAGATTCTGAAGTGCCTTGGATTTGTATTTTGAGCTCTCTGGGTTTCTTTGAACAAATTTCTGATCCCGACTGTGTTTGGAAGTCATGACAGAAACTTGACTGGGTCCAGGATCAAATTGGATCTGGTAATTAACTGGCTTGGATCCAGTTAGAGGCCTCTTATGTTTGACTGGGACAGAAAAAAATGGTAGTAAATGATAATATTGCACAGGGTATAAAATTTGGCTTTTGAAAATTCACAGAGATTTTTGTATTCTACCACTTTGTTTCATTTTGTGTGTGTGCTTATGTAGAAAAAAATTGGCCAAGTTGATAAAGGGAACCTGAAAGCCAAAGCCAATATTTGAGATAAAAATGGGATCCTGAATTTCTGGAGGACTGAGTTCCTTCAGTCTTATACATGCATAAGCATTAAGCCTCTAAAGCAGCAAAATCTTACAGAAATGGTGAAATATTACCAAAGTTACAGTGGAAAGTTCCAAATGAACAACACTGCACTGAGCAAGTACATTTGAAAATGAGGGCTCACAAATTAGTCTCATCTAGGGATGCCTATTGATAAGCAGAAGCTTCTAAAAAGATTTCAAAATTTGTATTTAAAAATTTTATGAGATATTTGTAGTAATTTCTGATGGTAGTTTGTATTGCTGTGGAATTGGTGGTGATATCCCCTTTATCATTTTATATTGCATCTATTCGATTCTTCTCTCTTTTTTATTAGTCTGGCTAGTGGTCTGTTTTGTTGGTCTTTTCAAAAAACCAACTCCTGGATTTATTGGTTTTTTGAAGGGTTTTCGGTCTCTATCTCCTTTAGTTCTGCTCTGATCTTAGTTATTGCTTGTCTTTTGCTAGCTTTTGAATTTATTTGATCTTGCTTTTCTCATGCATTTAATTGTGACGATAGAGTGTCAATTTTAGATCTTTCCTCGCTTCTCATGTGGGCATTTAGTGCTATAAATTTCTCTCTAGACACTGCTGTAAATGTGTTCCAGAGATTCTGGTACATTGTGTCATCGTTCTCATTGGTTTTGAAGAACATCTTTATTTCTGCCTTTATTTCATTACTTATCCAGTAGCCATTCAGGATCAGGTTGTACATTTTTGACATAGTTGTGCGGTTTTGAGTGAGTTTCTTAATCCTGAGTTCTAGTTTGGTTGCTCTGGTCTGAGAGACTGTTTGTTATGATTTCCATTCTTTTGCATTTGCTAAGGAGTGATTTACTTCCAATTATGTGGTCAATTTTAGAGTAAGTGCAATGTGGTGCTGAGAAGAATGTATATTCTGTGGGTTTGGGGTGGAGAGTTCTGTAGATGTCTATTAGGTCCACTTGGTCCAGATCTGAGTTCAAGTCCTTGATATCCTTGTTAATTTTCTGTCTTGTTGATCTCTCTAATATTGACAGAGGAGTGTTAAAGTCTTCTACTATTATTGTGTTGGATTATAAGTCTTTTTGTAGGTCATTAAACACTTGCTTCATGTATCTGGGTGCTCCTGTGTTAGGTGCATATATATTTAGAATAGTTAGCTCTTCTGTTGCATTGATCCCTTTACCATTATGCAATGCCCTTCTTTGTTCCTTTTGATCTTCGCTGGTTTAAAGTCTGTTTTATCAGAGACTAGGATTCAAGCCCTGCTTTCTTCTGCTCTCCATTTTCTTGGTAAATCTTCCTCCATCCCTTTATTTTGAGCTTATGTGTGTCTTTGGACTTGAGATGGGTCTTCTGAATACAGCACACCAATGGATCTTGACTCTTTGTCTAAATTATCAGCCTGCATCTTTTGATTGGGGCATTTACCCATTTACATTTAAGGTTAATATTGATATGTGTAAATCTGATCCCGTTATTTTGATACTGGCTGCTTGCTTTGCCCATTAGTTGATGCAGTTTCTTCACTGTGTCGATTGCCTTTACCATTTGGTATGTTTTTGCAGTAGCTGGTACTGGTTGTTCCTTTCCATGCTTAGTGCTTCCTTCAGGAGCTCTTAACATTCCATGCTCATGATTAGGAAGAATCAATATTGTGAAAATGGCTATACTGCCCAAAGTAATTTACAGATTCGATGCTATTCCCATCAAACTACCATTAACCTTCCTCACAGGATTGGAAAAAAAAAACCTTAAATTTCATACGGAACCAAAAAAGAGCCCATACAGCCAAGACAATCCTAAGCAAAAAAAGAAAAAAAAGCTGGAGGCATCATGATACCTGACTTCAAACTATACTACAAGGCTATAGTAATCAAAACAGCATAATACTGGTACCAAGACAGAGATAAAGACCAATGAAACAGAACAGAGGCCTCAGAAGTAATGCCACACATCTACAACTATCTGATCTTTGACAAACCTGACAAAAACAAGCAATGGGGAAAGGATTCCCTGTTTAATAAATGGTGGTGGGGAAACTGGCTAGCCATATGCAGAAAGCTGAAACTGGACCCCTTCCTTACACCTTACACAAAAATTAACTCCATATGGATTAAATATTTAAACATAAGACCTAACACCATAAAAACCCTAGAAGAAAACATAGGTAACACCATTCAGGACATAGGCATAGGCAAGGACTTCATGACTAAAACACCAAAAGCAATGGCAACAAAAGCCAAAATAGGCAAATGGGATCTAATTAAACTTGAGAGCTTCTGCACAGCAAAAGAAGCAATCATTAGAGTGAACCAGCAACCAACAGAATGGGAAAAAATTTTGTAAGCTACCCATCTGACAAAGGGCTAATATCCAGAATCTACAAAGAATTTAAACAAATTTACAAGAAAAAACAACCCTATTAAAAAGTGGGCAAAGGATATGAACAGACACTTCTCAAAAGGAGACATTTATGCAGCCAACAAACATATGAAAAAATGCTCATTGTCACTGCTCATTAGAGAAATGCAAATCAAAACCACATTGAGATACCATCTCACACCAGTTAGAATGGTGATCATTAAAAAAATCTGAAGACAACAGATTCTGGAGAGGATGTGGAGAAATAGAAATGCTTTTGCACTGTTGGTGGGAGTGTAAATTAGTTCAACCATTGTGGAAGACAGGGTGGCAATTCCTCAAGGATCTAGAAATAGAAATACCATTTGACCCAGCAATCCCATTACTGGGTATATACCCAAAGGATTATAAATCGTTCTATTATAAAGACACATGCAAACATAATGAACATTGTGGCACTGTTTACAATAGCAAAGACGGAATCAACTCAAATGCCCATCAACAATAGATTCGATAAAGAAAATGTGGCACATATACACCATGGAATACTATGCAGCCATAAAAAAGGGTGAGTTCATGTCCTTTGCAGGGACATGGATGAAGCTGGAAATCATCATTCTCAGCAAACTGACACAAGAACAGAAAACCAAACATCACATGTTCTCACTCATAAGTGGGTGTTGAACAATGAGAATACATGGACAAAGGGAGGGGATCATCATACACTGGGGCCTGTTGGGGGCTGTAGGGGGGATAGGGGAGGAACAGGAGGGGGTCGGGGGATTGGGGAGGGATAACATTAGGAGAAACACTTAATGTAGTTGACAGGGGGTGGATGCAGCAAACCACCATGGCATGTGTATACCTATGTAACAATCCTGCATGATCTGCACATATACCCCAGAACTTAAAGTAAAATTTTTTAAAAAATTGATAAAAGCACAACACCTAAAACAACATAGATATTCTCTTTTACCTATTTAACTCTTGGATTAACTAATATTTCTCATTTCTGCCATAAAATCTCTCAATTTTTGGTTGATAACCACAGCATGTTCACATGTGCGCATCTAACAGGCTGTTCTCTACTTTGCCCATATGCTTTACCTCACTAATATTCATCCATGTGTTGCCAAGGGTCAGTTGTGTTTGATCCTACACCTGTTTCATTTGTTCTTATTGTAATTACTGTATGTAAACTAATCAATTGCATTAGCTTTACGAAAAGGGGTTGTTTCTATAGTAACTGAATATAATGCTTTGGAAAAACCTCATAGAAGCAAGGTTATTTCAGGAAAAAGATAGTATCAAATTTAATGTGGTTTAGATAAGTTTAAAATCTTGGTAAAAATAGTGTCAACTCCCAGAAGGATTTTACATTCACATTGATTCATTTAAATTTTCACTACTTTCAAAATGAACACATACTAAAACTCATGGAGATGCACTATTGATGTGGTTTATGCAGAGAAGAGAAGACAGACTATATTTGAAGGAACCTTACAAAGACATTATTGGATTCTGTCATGGATTTTATTCACATATATTGATATGACCTAAGTTTTCCCCCATTTAGTTTGTTAATATGGTGAGGTCATTGGTTTTCAAATATTAAATTAATCCTGTATTTCAGGAAAAATTGTACTCGATAGTGTCTTTTTCATAAGTTTTCTGATTTTAGTTGCTAGAATTATGGCAATTGCTTTAGCATATAGTTTCCTTTTCTTATAATACCTTTGATTGGTTTGATATTAGGGTAATAAAGGCCTTACAGAAGGAGTTAGGAATTGTTTCATCTTATTCAATTTTCTGGAAGAGATTGTGATGAATTGATATTTATTCTTTAATGATTGGTAATTAATGTCTTTATACATAAAATACCTTTCTTAGAAGAAGCATATACTCAAGCCTTGCTTTTACATCCAATCTGATAGTCTCTGCTTTTCAATTGGACTGTTTAGAACATTTATATTGGATGTGATTTTTGATATGTTTAGAGGTTTCTTTTCTTTGTTGCTTTCCCACAAATATAAGGAGTTTGCAGTAATGCCCCAATGAAAGTAGTGCTTTTTGTCTTTCCCCACAGATTAGGGTTTTTGTTCTACATTTGAGGGGAGAGGAAAGCATTCGGGGGCAGTTTTTTCCCCCTGGAACTCAGCTATTCTTTTTTTTTTTTGAAATGGAGTCTCACTCTGTCACCAGGCTGGAGTACAGTGGCGTGATCTCAGCACACTGCAACCTCTGCGTCACAGATTGAAGCAATTCTCCTGCCTCAGTCTCCCAAGTAGCTAGGATTACAGGTACGCACCAGCACGCCCAGCTAATTTTTGTATTTTTAGTAGAGATGGGGTTTCACCATGTTGGCCCGGCTAGTCTAAATCTCTTAACCTCCTGATCCACCTGCCTCTGCCTCCCAAAGTGCTAGGATTACAGGCGTGAGCCGCCACACCTGGCCTGAACTATCCTTTTTTTGTGTCCCAAGTCTGTAACACAGTAGCCATTTCTTTAGGTTTCTTTCCAGTCTTTTCTGTTTGGACCATTGCAGTTGGTGGTGAAAGAGACTATAAGTGGATTTGAACTCCATCAATTTTTCTGACCCTCTTAGAGAATTCACACTATACCACCAACCTGATCTTGGTCTTCATTAATTTGACATTCTCCCTGAATTCTTCTTCCCACTATCTGGTTAGATCTACCCAAGTTGTGAAAGAGATCATGACTACAGACCCCAAAGGCACCTTCTATCCTTAGGTTGAGTCAGGTAGTTGCTCTGCAACCTCGGGTCTCTCTGTTTGAAACTGAGTATCAATTTAAAGTAAACTTGTCTCTTTTTCATTGTAAATTTGGGAGTTACGCTCTTTCTATACAGCTATTTCTCATAACAGAAGCTGGAAATCCTTTGGTGTACATCTTTAACTTATCGCAAACTATTTGCAAGTGATATTATACTATTGCACATATAGTTTAAGAACCTTATAATAGCATAACTTTTTTTCCAGTCTTTGTGCTATTGTTATGTTACTTCTCCATATGTTATAAACACCATACAACATTACATTAGAATTTGATACGTGTGCTATGATGAGGAAATATAAGCAGCTATGGGAGTAAACATAAGAAGTGTTCCCCTCCCCCATTAAGGGAGGAAGACTATCAGAAAAGCATTCTCAGAAAGTGATATGAAGTCCTATAATTGAAACATGAATAAAAGTTACCCGGATAAAGTGGAGTGGGCAGGGAGGAGGTAATGCTAGGCTGAGCAAGTGGCTTGGGTTGAGGCTGGAGAGATAGGGAGGGATCAGAATGTATGGTACTTGTAGCTTATGGTAAAGAGTTTAAACTTTAAGCACATTAGTAACCTATGAAAAGGTTTTAAGTAGAAGAAACATGTGATCCAATTAATTTTTTAATAGATGATATTGGCTTCTGTAGGGAGAATAGATTGTTGTACAGAGGCAGGAGTCCAAGTAGATAGAGGTAGCCATTGAAATACAGGAGTGGGGACAGTCTAGTATGAGGACATAGCAAGAACAAAGGTCCCAATGTAATAATAAGGAGCTGGGTTGAAAAACAGAAAGCTGCCTGTTTGCCTCAAGTGCGGTTAGTGAGAGGGAGTGTGGTATCATCAGATAAGATTAGACAAAGAGTCAGAGATCAGATTATATAGGGATCAACAGAACAAGTTTAGATTTTTTGTTTTTATTTTAAAAGAAAAAAAAAGATGTGAGTAGGTTGGGGGAAAAGCGAAGAATGAGGAAAATTATTTTTATTTTCCCTTTGCTGTTTTTGTGTGCACACATTTCTGTTTACAACAGATTATGCATACAACTTTTATACTAGAGAGTGAATTTCTTTTTTCATTAAAAAAACAGCAATGGGAAATGGCCGAAAAGTTTTTATCTAATGGTCATAATGTAACTTGTATTTTTAAATTTTACAGGCATTTTAATTTTTATTTTTTGAATAAAACAGTTATAGTAAAGAACAGAGAGTTCTTATAAACCCTTCACCTAGCTGCCTATATAGTTAGCATCACATATAATTATAGTACAGCAACAAAAAACAGAAAATTAACAGATCTTATTTAAATTTTACCAATTGCACTACTAATGCTTTTTTTTAGTTTGTTTTGATCTATGATCTCACACTGCATTTTATTTTGCTATTCCCCTTAGCATTCTGCATTCTACAAGAGTTCCTCAGAGTTACTTTGGTTTTTGTGATCTTGGCATTTTCAAGAGCACTGGCCAATTGTTCTGTAGAACAGTCCTCACTTTGCATTTGTCAATGTGTTTTCATGACTCTATTGAACTTTTGCATTTTTAATAAAAATATTACAAAATGATGTGTCCATATTAGAGCATGATAACAGGTGCATGATGTTAAGCCATCTTGGTACTGGTGATGTTAACCTTGATCACTCGATTACAATGATGTCTGCCAAGTTTCTCTATTGTAGATATTATTTTTTCTTGACTTCTGGATTTAATCTAGAGAATGGACTGGTGAAAAGCAAGATATGAGTTAGGCAAAATAGAGAAAAGAGTGTTAAATTTGATCACATGAGAGATAATGTGACTCAAACTAGATAGTGATAAAAAAGAATTATCTGCTACATATTTTGGAGTAAAAATCAATAAAATTGGTGATGAATTGAATATGGTTGGGTGAGAAAATGAGATATAAGGAAGAACTCCAAAGTTTCTGCCTTGCAGAATGGGGTGAATGGTAGTGACATACGTTGGGATGAGAAACAGATGAGTTCTGTCAGTTATGTTAAGAGGAAATATGGCTAATGAGTTGGAGAAATACAAGAGTGTAAAGAAAGAAACTAGTTAGGAAGTTATTACATTAGTTTAGATTACCAATAACGGTTTCCTTGGAATAGGAGGGATGACAAAACGGAGAAAACTATCTTGCTGATGGGGGAGATGGTTTAAGAATTACACTTGATAGGTATTATGCCTTAATTGATTAAGGGGATTTGGTGAGCAAGAAACAGGTGACAAAGGATAACTTCTAGATTTCTTGCTTTGCACAACTGAATGAATTGTGATTTTACTTATTCAGAGGGGAAGCCATGATGGGAAACTAGATTTAGAATTGGAGTTAGTTATCCATTCACTACTAATAGTACAAAGACCAGAAGCAGGAGAGAGAGTAGTAGGGATGGGGTAGATTTCTCCTGATGGAGAAAGGTTAAACATATACGGTTAAAACATGGCTTTCCAGCAGTATATTGTAAAGTCTGCCAGGATAATATTTGTCATGGTTTTTAAAAGCAAGAGTCAAGGAATTTTGTCAAGAGATATAGCTCCTGCTCATGCATATTACTAATTCTTTTTTTAACTTTTAAGTTCAGCGGTACATGCACAGGTGTGTTACATAGGTAAATTTGTGTCATGGGGGTTTGTCAAATAGATTATTTCGGCACTCAGGTATTAAGTCTAGTACCCATTAGTTATTTTTCCTGATCCTCTCCCTCCTCCCAGCCTCTACCCTTCAGTAGGCCATAGTGTGTGTTGTTTTCCACTATGTGTCCATGTTATCCTTTGATAAAATGCATGATGTTGCTTTGGCTAGCACCACTGAATCCCTGCTGGCTTTCTATTTCAGCATGAGAAGCTCTTAATTGAAGGCCATGGCACCATAAGGTAAAAATTTTAAAAATTAATCCATGTAACAAATATAATACCATCTGCATATTATATGGAAGCAAAATCAGGCAAGGCAAAACTTCCTGTTTAAGAGAACACATTGTACGACCACCTATAATTTTCAAAACCACCAGGAAAAGAATGTAAACGCCACAGTGAGGAGAAAAGCTTGAATGTGCTTATAACTAGAAGTAAAGTAATGTTTACCGCTTTCTAAATAGTCTATGATCAACAACATCTGTATCTTTTTAAGAAAAGAGGGATTTTAATCATTTGCAGAGGATGACATGGAGATGGGACTCAGAGGTAAAGAAAAATACAAGCTGTGAAAGACATTGAACCATATCAAGACCAAGCTAATACTTTTTCTGTTTCCTGGTAATGAAGAATACTATTCACTTCTATTCCACCTTTTCACTTTCTATTCCTTTTTTCATTAATTTAGCAAAAATAGAGAGAATTTCTAACATGTGTACTTTATTTTCACTATCTATGGCTTGACAGATGGCAAGCTGCATTCTTTACCTAAAATTATAACATATAAATCAGTGGAAAGATCTAGGATTCTTTGTTATCAATTAGAGATAGTATAGAACACACTGGCAAATAAGAATAGAGAGGGAATTCGGAAATGTATCTTAGCCAATCTAGTAGTTCTTTGTAGTCTGGTGTGTACCATGTGATTTAATAATCATTATGACCAAATGAAATAAGGAGCTAATTATTAATGACATATCATAGACTTTCAAGCAGGTAAAAATTTAATTTCTATTAAACCATAAAGAGCACAAAACCTTTTAGGAATCCTAGACTCTTCACTTAAAATTAATTAAGTCCAACTAGTCAATACAGTAAGACCTACCACCACCCTCAAACTTTCATCAAATATTTAATAGAATGTACTGTCTTTTTGTTCACAACTGTTGACTTTTTACCACTCATTGAAATGTACATACTGAATGGAAGCTTAAAATACAATTCAGACTAGGCAATAACTTCTTTGGTCAAAGCCTAGGTATATCAAATGTGGATAGCCTGAATTATCTACATTAATACTTATTTAACTTCTTATGTATAGACACAGATTATTTTATTGTTGCAAAGAGTCTTGAATACATTTCCCCAATAATATATATTACTTAGATATCCACAGTAAAATATTTTAAATACATGTTTTTCTAAAAAATTTACTAATGAAATCATAAGTGTTTTATTTATTTTCCATATGCCTTACATTTTGCTAAGATGAAATAAAGTTTCTGTTCCCAAAGAAGCAAATCTCTACCTGCCTCACGCTGCTACCAAAAAATACTAAATATGATAGACGAGAATGCCCTGTAAATGACAAGTGAAGAGGGCTTCTGCCTACCTGAAGTACTAATAAAACCCAAATAATCAAGACTTTTTTTCTAGGTAAAGTCACTTTGTCTTTGGCAGCCACTAAGGTAAGATTGACAAAGCAGTTTAACTACTGAACTCTCAAACTCCATGAGTACTGGTCTTGTGCCAGTACTTGGTTGTTCCTCAAATAAGATCTTTTTCTAAAACCTGAAGTTAATCCTCATGAAATCCCATAGGATCTAGAATAATGATTGATACAAAATACATGCAGATTGGAGAGAGATTTTCAAATATAACATGCTGAATTAGGGAGTACATTCATGATTGGCTTGTTGATATTTTCTAATTTTGATTCACTGAGAAATACAATTTTAAATGGAAAATATTCCCTCTTAGAAACTAGCAACTAACACAACTGGTTCATTTTTCTTTTTGTCTCCACATGAGGCCAGTTTCAAAAATAATAATAATAATAATAATAATTACTCTAGGCTCTGTTTTTAAGTGACCTGCATTCAAATATGTACTACTTTCAGTGCATTTGAGCTACTCAAAAAGAAAATAAAGAAATGGCCCTTTCTTGAACACCCCTTAAGAAGCAGGCAAGTTATTAACAGATCTCTTTAAGTACTTTAGCATATGCTAAAGGACTGAGAAGGGGAGCATGCACATTCTCAAAGTCTGCACAGCCATGAGGAAGGACTGATTATTGACTGAGATTCTGGGGAGTTGGGGACTGGAGGTCCTGCTTACATTGTTTTGCGTGTGTGTGTGAATTTTAAATTTGGTTTGGTTGAATCTGAAGAAGGGATAATGGTGACAGTTTCTGCTTCCTAGATCAGGAATAAGTATAGCTTCACTTGAGCAAAAAATGCAAAAGTACAATGGAAACTAAGAGACAATTCACAGAACAAGAAATAAGAATTGCTATTATGGATGAAAAAATACTCAGTCCTCAATAATCACAAAAGGAATTTAAAATAAAAGCAATATATCATTTTTGTTGATCAAATTAGCAAAAATTAAAAAAAATACCAACACGTTTTGTTGGCAAGGGGGAGATAAGAAGGGCACTTTTATATATCACTTATAAGAATGTCAACCAATACAAAGTTACTGTGGAAAAAAAATGAGAAAACATAATGAGTCTTTTAACTGCTCATGTCCTTTGATTCTGGAATTTAGAATTAATCCAATTTGAAAAAGGTGATTGTTAGATAAGTCATATACCTTATACAGAGGCCTACTCCTAGCTGACCTACAGAGTGAAGCCAGAGTGCCCTGTTGGGACACTTGGCTCACATTGCTGCTGAGTTTGAAAGAGTTCAATGATTGCAGTTGGATCCTAAGGGACTTTGATCTTTGAAAATATTATTTTAAAATCTAAAAATAAAATGGATAAAAAAATGCACAGATGAATATTTATTTATGTCAAAGTTCATTGAAAATGTTTAGATCTGCTGTTTTATCTCTTGGAAAGCAAATTTATTTAATTGAAGTAAATCTCCAAGTATCAGATTAGTAAGGGGTACTTGATAGCAAGTCAAAAAGAAACTGTTTTTCCCCACACATAGTAAAGGACATATTAGAATAAATTGAGTTCATTTTAATCAAGTAAGCAGCTTCAGAGAATGGATTCTCGAAGGTAGCCTTAGAAATGTCAATAATGTAAATGCTTACCAAGAAATGCATCCACACGTTTCCCTGCCTGGCAGCTGTGGCTGTTGTGAATGCTCTTCACCCTGCTTCACTGCACACCTACAATTAAATTACACTTTTCAGTCCTGTATGGGTTCTCATTTGGTTTCCCAAGGGCACTGGATTTAAAAGGATAGACCCTATGCACAGCCAGAATGGTCCTGATAGAGATAATAATAATCTTTAAAAATATACAAAATATATCATAGGTCTTGAAGACCAATGAATCATACATGTCCAACTGACTGAAAAAACTGCAAAGTCACAATGTAAAAATTCTTGAGCATAGTCCTGCATTCTTGTTGCTGACTGAACACTAAATAATCATTTGGGAAGAATGACATGAGTATAAAAATATCACAATGCACTGCTAGAAAAAAGGACTAAGTAGCCCTAGTAATTAAGAGTCTGTCATTTTGACATGAAGAAAAAAATCACAAGAAGTACCAGATATCTGGGAAAGACATGTGCTTGTCATTTCAATACAGAAACAAGAGAAAGCCAGCTTGATTAGAAGAGGGCACATTGGAAAATAAGGGTACTTTGCTTTTTTATAGATTTTACTCCCAAAAACATTATTTTTAAAAAATCAAAAAGTGGCCCATTAACAGTCCCTGTAAGAGTCTTTAGACAGCTAATAGTGTTTAATAGCAGCCATGGCTTAGGTCAATTTATGCATTCGTGGTATTGCATGGTGTCTTAAGACTATTATGCCTGACATATGGAACATCTTTTTGACTTAAATGTAATGTGGCTTCTAAGACATACAGCTATTTTGATGCCAGGCTGTCAGATTTTTGTAGACTTGCTAGAGTATGGTGACCACAGCAATGCAGCCCGTATCAGAGTTACATGACCACCTTCTCCTGCATTTACTTTAAGGCTTTTAAAAGTGTTTTTATTCGGGTACTTAAAATATATTGTTCAATTAAATAGTGTCCATTTTATGGATATGAAAACTAACCACCAAGGTGGTGAAGCAATTTGCCAAAGGCCACACAGTATGGAACTGGAGAATAAGAACTGTCACTAGGTTTGTAAGATATTTATAAAGCCTACATGGTTTATTGTACCATGACTCTGTAAGAATACCGGCATAAAGACAAGAGTCTAAACCTGGAGTCTGATATGACATAATTTGACTCTGTGTCCCCACCCAAATCTCATGTTGAATTGTAATTCCCAATTTGGAGGGAGGGACCTGGTAGGAGGTGATTGAATCATGGGGGCAAATTTCACCCTTGTTGTTCTTGTGATAGTGAGTGAATTCCCATGAGATCTGGTTCTTTAAAAGTGTGGAGGACTTAGGACTTTGCTCTCTCTCCTTTCACCATGTGAAGATGTGCTTGCTTCCCCCTCACCTTCCACCATGATTGTAAGTTTCCTGGGGCCTCCCAGTCATGCTTTCTGGATAGCCTGCAGAACTGTGAGTCAATTAATTATCTTATCTTCATAAATTACTCAGTCTCAGGTAGTTCTTTATGAAAGATTGAGAACAAACTAATACAGAAAATTGGGGCATTACTGTAAAGATACCTGAAAATGTGGAAGTGATTTTGAAACTGGGTAACAGGCAGAGGTTGTAATAGTTTGGAGGGATCAGAAGAAGACAGGAAAATGAGGGAGTTTGGAACTTCCTAAATGCTTGTTGAATAATTGTGACCAAAATGCTGACAGTGATATGGATATTGAAGTCCAGGTTGAGGTGGTCTTAGATGGAAATGAGAAACTTATTAGGAACTGGAGTAAAGGTCACTCTTGCTATGGTTTAGCAAAGAGAATGGTATCATATTCCGCTGCTCTAGGGATCTGTGCAACTTTGAACTTCAGAGATATAATTTCACGTGTCTGGAGGAAAAAAATTCTAAGCAGCAAAGCATTCAAGATGTGGCCTGGCTGTTTCTAAAAGCTTTTATGCTTGTTTGCCTTAAAAATTACCTGAAACTAAAACATATTGAAAAGAGAAGCAAAGCATAAAAGTTTGAAAAATTTTCAGCTTTACTATTTGGTAGAAAAGAAAAACATATTCTCTGGGGAGAAATTTAATGCTGCAGAAATTTGCACGAGTAACCAAGAGCAAAATGTTAATCACCAAGACAATGGGGACAATGCCTCCAGGGCATTTCAGAGACATTCAAGGCAACCCCTCCCATCACAGCCCTGGAGGTTTATAAGGCAAAATTGGTTTCACTGGCCAGGGCCAGTGTCCTGCTGCTCTGTGCAGCCTCAGGACATGGTGCCCAGCATCCCAGCCACTCCAGATTCAGCTCCAACCACAGCAAAAAGAGGCCAAGATACAACTCCAAACTGTTACTTCAGAGGGTGCAAGTCCAAAGCCTTGGTGGCTTCCACGTGCTGGGCCTACAGGTGCACAAAAGGCAAGGGTTGTGGTTTGGGAGCATCTGCCTAGATTTCAGAGGATGTATGTAAATGCGTGGATACTCCAGCAGAAGTCTGCTGTAGGGGCACCACCCTTATGAAGAACCTCAACTAGGGCAGTACAGAGGGCAAATGTGGGATTGGAGCCTGCACACAGAGTCCCCACTGCAGCACTTCCTAGTGGAGCTGTGAGAAGAGGGCCACCATCCTCCAGAGCCCAGAAATGTTTACCAAGTTACAGCTTGCACTGTGCATCTAGAAAAGCTGCAGGCACTCATTGCCACCTCATGAAAGCAATTGTGTGAGCTGTATCCTGCAATGACACAGAGGCAGAGCTATCCAACGTCTTGGCAGTCCACCCTTTGCATCAGTGGGGCCTGGATGTGATGCATGGAGTCAAAGGAGAGTATTTTAGAGCTATAAGATTTAATAACTGACCTGCTGGGTTTGAGTCTTGCATAGGGCCTGTTGCCCCTTTCTGTTGGCCAACTTCTCCCTTTTGAAATGAGAGCATTTACCCAATGCCTATCTTTCCTTGGTATCTTGGAAGTAACTGACTTGTTTTTGATTTTACAGGTTCATAAGCAAAAGAGACTTGCCTTTTCTCAGTTAAGACTTTGAACTTGAACTTTTGAGATAATGCTGGAACAAATTAAGACTTAGGGGGACTGTTAGAAAGGTATATTAGTCTGTTCCCATGCTGCTATGAAGAAATACTCAAGACTGGGTAATTGATAAATAAAAAAGGTTTAATTGACTCATAGCTCCACATGGCTAGGGAGGCCTTGGGAAACTTACCATCATGGCAGAAGGCACCTCTTCACAGGGCAGCAGGAGAGAGTGAGAGCTGAGAAAAGGGGGAAAAGCCCCTTATACAATCATCACACCCATGATTCAATTACCACCCACTGGGTCCCTCCCATGACATGTGGGGATGATGGGAACTACAATTCGACATGAGATTTGGTGGGGGGCATAGCCAAACCATATTATTCTACCACTTGCTCCTCCCAAATCTTATGTCCACACATTTCAAAACATAATCGTGCCTTTCTAACAGTCCCTAAAGATCTTAGTTCATTTCAGAATTAACCCAAAAGTCCAACTCCAAAGTCTCATCTGAGATAAGGCAAGTCCCTTCTGCCTATGACCCTGTACAATCAAAAGCAAGTTAGTTACTTCCTAGATACGCTGGGGGTACAGGCATTGGGTAAATACACCCATTACAAATGGGAGAAATCGGCCAAAATGAAAAGGCTACAGGCCCCATGCAAGCTCAAAATCCAGCAGGGCAGTAAAATTTTAAGGCTACAAAATAATCTCCTTTGATTCCATGTTTCACATCCAGGTCATGCTGATGTAAGAAGTGGGCTCCCATGGCCTTGGGCAACTCTTTCTCCACTGACTTAACAGAGGTTCTCCATGAGGCTCTACCTCTATAGAAAACTTCTGCCTGAACATCCAGGTGTTTTCATATATCCTCTGAAATCTAGCTGGAGGTTCCCAAACATTAATTCTTTACTTCTGTACACTCACAGGCCCAACACCACATGGAAGCCACCAAGGTTTGACGCTTACACCTTCTGAAGCAATGACCTTAGCTCTACATTGGCCCCTTTTAGCCATGACTGGGACACATAACACCAAATACTGAGACTGCATAAGGCAGTGGGGCCCTGGGACTGGCCAACAAAATCATGTTTTCCTCATAGGCCTCTTGGCCTGTGATGGGAAGGGCTGCTGCAAAAACCTCTGACATGCCCTGTAGACATTTTTCCCATTGTCTTGGTGATTGACATTTGGCTCCTCATTACTTAAGCAAATTTCTGTAGCCACCCAAGTCAACACTTGAACCCTTTGCTGCTTGGAAATTTCTTCTGCCAGATACCCTAAATCATCTCCCTCAAATTCAAAGTGCCACAGAACTCTAGAGCAAGGTCAAAATGCCACCAGTCTCATTGCTAAAACATAGCAAGAGTCAACTTTATTCCAGTTCCCAAAAAGTTCCTCATCTCCACCTGAGACCACCTCAGTCTGGATTTTATTGTCTATATTACTTTCAGCATTTTTGTCAAAGCTATTCAACAAGTCTCTAGGAAGTTCCAAATGTTCCCACATCTTTCTGTCGTCTTCTGAGCCCTCAAAACTGTTCCAATCTCTGCCTGTGACCCAGTTCCAAAGTCATTTTCAGGTGTTTTTATAGCAGTACCCCACTATCTGCTACCAGCTTACTGTATTAGTCCATTTTACGAAGAAATGCCCAAAACTGGGCAACTGATGAAGAAAAGAGGTTTAATTGACTCACAGTTCCACATGGCTGGGGAGGCCTCAGGAAACGTACAATCATGGCAGAAAATACCTCTTCACAGGGCAGCAGGAGAGAGGATGAGAGCTGAGTAAAGGTGGAAAAGTCCCTGATAAAACCATCATCCCTATGGTTTAATTACCTCCCATCAGGTCTGTCCCATACCACGTGCAGATTATAGCAACTACAATTCAAGATGACATTTGGGTGGGGACACAACGAAACCGTATCAGAAGGCATAATTGTGTTCTTAAATGTGAGAAGGCATGAGATTTGGGAGGGGCCAGAGGTAGAATATCATTTGGCTCTGTGTCTCCACCCAAATATCATGTCAAATTGTAATTCCCAGTGTTTGGTGAGGGACCTGGTGGGAGGTAGTTGGATCACGAGGACGGATTTTCCCCTTGCTGTTCTGATAACCTGTGAGTTCTCAAGGGATCTGGTTCTTTAAAAGTGTGTAGCACTTCCCCCTTTGCTCACTCTCTCTCTCCTGTCATGATGTACTTGCTTCCTTTTTGCCTTATACCATAATTGTAAGTTTCTTGAAGCCTTCCAGCCATAGTTCCTGTACAGAGCCTGTGGAACTGTACATCAACTAAACCTCTTTTCTTCATACCCAGTCATGGGTAGTTTTTTATTGCAGTATAAGAAGGAACTAAAACAGGTTTCAGCTCTGTTACTGACTCAATAGTTGATCTTAGGGAAACCAGCCTTTTAACGATTGTTTGCTTGTTCCCCTGTCTACTTGTTATTTTATGGGTCACTTCACTTCCTTTTTAACACAGCCCATGATGTTCCTTTGCTTCTATTTATCTCATTTCACCAGCATGATTTTTAAATATCTTTGGAATCAGGATTAATAGAAGAAAAAAAAAAGGTTGAATTACTTCCGACAGGCTTCTAGGATAATTACAGAGAAAAAGTCCCTCAGAGAGTTACATCAATCAGGACAAGAGGAAAGTATCAGAATTTGATACTCACAGTCCCTTCTTCTTATGGATATTAGTTTTATTCCCTAAGTCTGTCAACATTAGAGAGCCGTCTGGAACTTGGTTAGTAGAGTAGAAGTGAAGAAAGCCCTAAATAGATTATTTCATTAATTGTGTTATATATGGTAATATTCTCTTGCATTAGCTGTGATAATTTTAAGTTGACTGCAATAACAATGAGGTTACTACTAAAAATTGGTGGAATCAATCTCATAAAGTAGAATGGGCAAAATTACCATAGATGGCAAATAACTCTTTATCAATTTCTTCCTGAGGAAGAGAACAAAGAATGGAGGCTATCTTGCAGAATACTAAGGAACAATTTCTCTGTAAATAGAATTTGTGTTATATAACTAGATGATAGGTGATACTACCAACAACTATCCACACTAGTAGTGATGAAAAATCTGGCATATACTATTAAAAGGTTGGTAGACAGCATTAAGCGTGGGCATGTAGAAACAAACTTGTCAAGCATACCCAGATGCCAGAATGAACTCTGCAAGGTTCTTCACAAAATTCATCATATTTTAATCCAAAAACAACCCTGCATTATGAGTATATTTGACTTCATTTTGCAGATGAAATTAAGGAGGAGCACAGCATTTAGCAACTTGCCCATTGCTGTGATATAAACGTGTCTTCCAAATTTTATGTGTTAAAAACTTAATCACCAAATTCATATGTTGATTGAAGATAGGACTGTTAGAAGATAATTAAGATTAGCTATGATCATGAGGGTGAAGCCATCATGCTGTCTGGCGGCTTTACAAGAAGAGAGAGAAGCCTCAGCTCACATGCGTTTTCTTACCCTTTTGCCATCTGATGCCTTCTGCCAGGCAAGCAAGAAGGTCTTCACAAGATTCCAATGCCATGCCCTTAAGACTTCCCAGCCTCCAGAACCGTAAGCTAAATAGAATTCTTTTCCACATAAATTACCTAGCTTCTGGTAGTCTGTTACAGCAGCAGAAAACAAACTAAGACACCTAGAATTCAACAGCCAATTATGACAAAGCTATCATATGACTTTAGACACCTTTGCTCTTTCCACTACACAATGTTAAATCTTCTGGGCTCTATCAGCTGATCCTCCTTAGCTTTTGTGATTGAAGGCACACATTAAACAGATGGGGAAAGTAGAGTTTGTGGCTTTATAACGACTGCAGTACTCCTCTATGTGCACACAACTTGTCATGACCCTCATGATGACTAGAAGCCAACCAAGTAACAAAAATAACCTAGGTATAGAATCAGGGAAAATAAAAGTGCTACACAGACACTGGCAAAAGCTGGTTCAACATCTCATTAACTCCCTTAACAGCCCTTTGAGGAAGAGGCACTGCAATATCAGCCTCTTGATAGATGAAGCTGCGCCAAAAAAAGCTCAGCCTGGCCAACATAGTGAAACTTCATCTCTACTAAAAATACAAAAAAATTAACTAGGCATGTGGCAGGCACCTGTAATCCCAGCTACTCGGGAGGCTGAGGCAGGAGAATTGCTTGAACCTGGGAGGCAGAGGTTGCAGTGAGCTGAGATCGCGCCATTGTACTCTGGCCCAGGCAACAAGAGAGAAACTCTGCCTCAAAAAAAAAAAAAAAAAAAAGAAAGAAAGAAAAAAAGAAAAGAAAAAACAAAAAAAGAAAGTTGAAGTGGCTTGTCTAACATCCTAACATCACTGAGACATAAGTTACAGTGCTAGGAGGAACCAAACAGCTTTGAACTGTTCTTTCCATTTCTTGTCAAGAATATTCCACATCAAAAATAAAATACTGAAAAATACAAACCAGCCACATAGGGTAATTATTTCTTGTAAGTAAGATCTGATAAAAATATATGCTTCACAAAAAAAATTGTAGCTTTCTATGACAGTGATCCAAAGTTTGAGGAGGAAACTATTCAAGATGAGCCTGAATTTGAATTTCACAAATTAATTCATTTTTTCTACAAATGATTTTATCAAGATATTCCCTACTCATGTTCTGAAGTTTGGAAGAGGTATGTCCAGAATAAATATTATTATTTGCCCATCAGAATCCTAAATGGGAGTAAGTAAAATGTTATTATAGAAACCCAAGCTTTAGGCCAAATTTCTTTGTCTCTGTGCCATTGAAATACAAGCCTGTCGGGGGTTGGCAGGCAAGGGGAGGGAGAGCATTAGACAAATACCTAATGCATGCGGGACTTAAAACCTAGATGATGGGTTGATAGGTGCAGCAAACCTCCATGGCACAATATACCTACAATTCCTATTTTATACAGTCCAATTTGGCTCCGTCACTCATCTTATTTGGCCTTTCTTGGTTCTTTATAAATATATTTAGAATAAATTCCACTGCTGAGCACTTGGAGTACACTTAAAACCTGAGTTGACACATAGATGGAATGACAGTTTTGATTCAGGATATAGTAATAATGATAATACTGCTACTGTTATAAGCTCTTACTATGCATTGGCCACTGTAAGTCGTACTTGACATGCACTGCTTTATTTAATGCTCATAGAAAATCCCGCAGGGAGAGGTACCATTATTTATTTTCATTCATAGTTTACAGATATGAAAACTGAGGCACAGCACGTCGACATATTCCATATAAGAGTCACAGCAGACATTCAAGCTCAAGACTCTGACTCTAATGCCTCAGGTCTCAACTAATATTCAAGATATTTATTCTGCCAAGAAGACTATACAGAAATACAGAGCCAATGTGTCTGCAAAATAAAGCAGTGCAAATTTCCAAGCAAAGATCAGACAGGGATGTTAGCCAATATACTGTATTATTCCTCAAACTCTGCAATAAAGACTGTGAGTCATTGACTATCAGTCAACAGGCGTTTATTCAGTGTATACCCTGTGTAGAGCTCTAGACAAGCAACTGTATGGATAGCCAGAAAGGCTAGAAGAGAAGGCAAAAATAACTCACGGAGGTCTATAATTTGACTTGTGGAAAGGAAGAATTGACCATAAAAACTATTTCTAAAGTAAAATTGAGACTGTCTCTCCACAAATGATACATTGGAAAATATAAGTTCAGCCATTCATTTATTATTAAGATATCAGTTGAATCAAAAAAATGTGGTTAGAAACTGTTTGAGCAAAAGTGTATATGAACTGCTTCATTAAATTCCTGTTACCCCAAACCAGTGTGTGTGTGTGTGTGTGTGTGTGTGTGTGTGTGCGCGCGCGTGTGTGTGTGTGTGTGTGTGTATGTTTGGGTAGACAATATTAAAATTACTTTAGGTTGGTTTATGACTAATTACCATTTATACATGTTCTCTAATAAGCCTTCTAATTGAAATATATCTATGCATTTGGATTCTAAATGAGTAGAAAATTCCTAGAAAAAGATAAAATATAGAATATAAAGAGTTCAGCTTCCTCTTTTGTGCCAATTATTTACCAAGACACATGAAAAAAAGGAAATATAGTTGAAGTAGCCCATAAAATATAATTTATACAGCTGATATCTGTAAAGAGTGATTTCTCAATTTAATATTTTTACATTCAATTTGCACTAACAAAACCTTACTTTTGATGTATAGTGCATGACTCCACCATGCTAAAAGACTGAAAAGCTAAGTAGGTACAATTAAGGAAACCATTAATTTACAACACCTAAAGAAATAAAATACTTAGGACTAAATGTAAACAGGTAAAAGACACGTACAATGAAAAATATAAAACACTGATGAAAGAAATTGAAGACGACACAAATAAATGGAAAAATATCCCATGTTTTGGACTGAAGAAAATAATATTGTTAAGATGTCTCTACTGCTCAAAGCTATCTACAGATTCAATGCAATCTCTATCAAATTTCTAATATTATTTTTCATAAGAATAGAAAAAAATACAAACAATTCAATAGTAAGAAAACAACCCAATTAAAAAACAGGCAAAGGATCTGAACAGACATTTCTCAAAAGATAAAAATAGCCAAAAGATATACGAAAAATGCCCAACATCAGTAATCATCAGGAAAATTCAAATAAAAGCCACAATGAGATTTTACCTAACACCTGTTAGAATGGCTATTGTCTAAAATAAAAATAATAAGTGTTTATGAGGATGTGGAGAAAAGGGGATCTTTGTACAGTGTTGGTGGGAATGTAAATTAGTACAGCTGCTTGGAAAATAGCATATTTTCTCAAATAAAAACAGAATTACAATATGAAATAGTAATCCCAGTTCAGGGTACATATCTAAAGGAATTGAAATTGGTATGCCAGAGAGATATCAGCACTCTTATAATTATTGCAGCACCATTCACAATAGCCAAGATACGTAATCATCCAAAGTGCCCATCAATAGGTGAATGTTTTTAGAAAGTAATATGTATATTCTCAATGGAATACAATCTAGCCTTAGAAAAAGAGAAAGCATGTCATTCATAATAACACGATTGGAACTGGAAGACATGCTAAGTGAAGTAAGCCAGGTGCAGAAAGACAAATACATAATGTCACTTACATGTGAATGTAAAAATGTTTGTCTCATAAAAACCTATAAGAGAAAGGTGTCTGAGACGCTGGGGGGAAGCAAAGGGATGGGAAAATGGCAGATGTTGATTAAAAGATACAAAGTTTTAGACTGGAGTAATAAGTTTCATTGCTCTATTGCACTGCATAATTACAGTTAATAATAAGGTATCATATATTTCAAAATTGCTAAAATGATAGATTTGTTTTTGTGAGACAGTGTCTCACTCCATCACTCAGGCTGGAGTGCAGTGCTGCAGCTCACTGCAACCTCCACATCACTGCAATTCTGCTGCCTTAGCCACCCAAGCTGCTGGGAATACAGGTGTGTACAACCATGCCCGGATTATTTTTTTAATTTATTTTTAGTGGAGACAGGATTTTTCCATGTTGGCCAGGCTGGCCTCAAACTCTTGACCACAAGTAATCTGCCCGCCTCAGCCTCCCAGAGAGCTGGGCTTATAGGCATAAGCCAACATGCCTGGCCAATAATACATTTTTGATGATCTCACTACAAAAAAATGACATTAGTGAGGTGCATATTAGTCCGTTGCCATGCTGCTAATAAAGGGATAACTGAGACTGGGCAACTTACAAAAGAAAGAGGTTTAATGGACTTAAAGCTCCACATGGATGGGGAGGCCTCCCAATTATGGTGGAAGACAAGGAAGGAGGAGCAAGTCACATCTTACATGGATGGTGGCAGGCAAAGAGAGAGAGCTTGTGCAGGGAAACTCTTTATAAAACCGTCAGCTGTCATGAGACTTATTCACTATCATGAGAACAGCAGGAGCAAGAACCATCCCCATGATTTAATTACCTCCCACTTGGTTCCTTCCATGACTTGTGGTAAATGTGGGAGTTACAATTCAAGATGAGATTTGAGTGGGTACACAGCCCAATCATATCACTTAGCTTGACTGACTTTACAAGTGTATACATAGATCAAAACATAAAATTGCATCCCATAAATACAATTATTATTTGTCAATTACAAATTAATAAAAAATGCTATAACTACTTTGTGACTGGAAAAAAACTAGCTCATGCCCAGAAAAAGAGTAGCTACAGGCAGCATTTACACATGCTGTGATTGGTAAATGCTGTTTTAACCACTAAAAAATGCATCACTCATGTTCATAATTGTTTGAAGACTCTATCTCTAACTCAGGTTTCTTTATGTTTTGTAGATCAGCATGTGTAATGTGCATTTGATTTTTTTTTTAAAACCAAGTGTTACTGTTAGGCTGGAATAAATAATAAACATCAGTCATACAGAAACAAAAAATGAAGATGTAATCTTAGAGTAATAATCCTCTAGCTTTCAAAATTTTCTATACAGTGTGAGTAAATTTTAATTAACTTATTTTTGAAGATATTAATGCCTAGACTTCATCCCACAGAATATGACTTAAATGTCTTGGAGTTAATGATGAACACAAGGACCTTTTATTTTTTAGCCTCCCAGGTGAGTTCCCGTGTGCACCAAGGTTGAAAAATTGCTGATACATGAACATTAGAACTGTTGAGTGGCCAATAATAAAGACTCTCCTCAACTTGGACACTTGTATAACTGTGGAAAAGACATAATTCATGGAGGAATAACTCCAGCATTTCAATCCATCTCCATATTTTTATAAGAAATATCTTGGCCTTTTGAAATATTTATCTTAAAATATAAATGATTGTGTAAGAGTCATTTTATTTATCACCTCCACATTTCAGGTTAAAAAAACAAAAACACTGTGTTTGCTGAGATATGAATTTAAAAATATTGTAAACTATAACATTTAAAACTTCTTTATCTGACACAAAAGAGTTATTAAAAACTGCAAATTAGAATCAATGAAAGCCTCCACCATCTTTTCTTTGTATAATCTCATGAATAGTTAATATGTGCTAGACACTGAAAAGGCTAGACACTCAGTAATAAACAAAATTTCTGCCCCGACAGTACTCATATTCTAGTAGGAAGGGTATACAAAAAAGATAAATATTTCAGATGATTATAAGTTCTACGGAAAAATAAACTGAAGCAAATTGTTAGAAAAAGGAAAGCAGCTAGAGCAAGATGGCTAAATACAGAAGCCTCCATGTATCATCCTCCTCACAAGAACATCAAATTAAATAACCATCTACCAAAAAAAATTACCTTCATAAGAACCAAAAAATAGGTGAGCAATCACAGTACCTGGTTTTAACTTCATATCACTAAAATAAGTACTGAAAATTGTAGGAAAGACAGTCTTCTGTTGTTTTTACAACTCCTCTTCACAGCCCCTGTGAGCAACCATGTGGTGTGGAGAATTGGTGCACTTGGGGTAAGGAAAACGCAGTGACTGTAGGACTTTGTGTTGGAACTCAGTGCTACCCTGTCATAGCGGAAAGAAACACCAGGAGGAACACAGGGAATACCCCCAGTGGGAGCATTTAGGCCAGCACTCACCAGAGGGAAATCTTTTATACCAGTAGTACCAATGTGAGTTTTGTCAAGCATTGCCACAATAGGCTAAAGTGCTCTGGGGTCCTAAGTAAACTTGAAAGGTAGCCTAGACCATAAGGACAGCAACTCCTAGGCAAGTTCTGTTGCTGTTCTCAGCTCAGACCCAGTGGACATGGGGGCATACAACCTAGTGAGACGCTATTAGGGGTGGCCATGGGAGTGCTTGTGCCACTCCTTTCCCAGCCCAAGGCAGTTCAGCTTGCAGCAATACTAGTGACTCCTTCCTTCCACTTGAGGAGAGGAGAGGGCAGAGTAAAGAGTCTTTGTCTTTCAACTTGAATACTAGTTCACCTACAGTAACATAGGGCAACAAAGAGAGTCATGAGGCTCCCATTCCAAGTCTTACCTACTAGACCACATTTCTCAACACACCCTGGGCCAGAAGGGAATCTTTTGACTTTAAAGAAAGGACTCAGACTTGGCAGGATCCATCACCTGTTAACTAAAGAATCCTTGGGCCCCTGAGTCATTAACAGGGATATGCAGGTAGTCTGCCATAGGCTTTGGATAAGACTTTAAGACATGCTGACTTCAGGTATGACTAGCCACAATCACAGATGAAGTAGCTATGTGGAAAGGCTCCTCTACGTGAGATAAACTGAGGGGAGCAGAAAGGGAATTTTGTCATGCAGCTGAGGTTCCAGCTCAGCCACAGTAGGGTAGAGCCCATGCAGAATACTGGGTCCCTGATTCCAGGCTTTGGCTTTTGGATGGCATTTCTGGACCTGTTCTGGGCCAGAGGGAAGCCAACTGTCCTGAAGAGAAAGTCCCAGGCCTGGCAGAATTCACCACAACCTGAGAGAAGAGCCTTTGGGCCATATGTGAACATCAGCGGTAGCCCAGTAGTATGCCCCATGGGCCTGTGTGGTAGTAGACACCGGGAGACTCCTTTGTCTGTTGAAAGGGGTGTGAAGAGTGGAAGGACTCTGTCTTATGGTTTGGTTCCCAACTCTAACATGCTCAAATAAAGTACCAAGTAGATACCTAAGGTTTCTGACTATAGGCCCTGGATTCCAGATGGCACCTTTAGACTTGCCTGGTCTTGTGGCAGCTTTCTGCCTTGAAGGGAAGGACACAATCTTGGATGGCTTTGTCATATGCTGATTATAGACCCCTAGTTATTTGAGCAAACAAAAGTGGTAGCCAGGTTTTGGTTATAGTGTGCTTTGGGCAAGATCCATTACTCTGCTCTCTTCTGGCCTAATTTAGCACAGTCCCAGTGGTGGTAGCCACAGAGGTGTTTGTACCATTCTTCACCAAGCTCCAAACAGGGCGGGGGTGGGGGCGGGAGAGGGAGAGGGAGACTCTCATTTTTTGTGGAGAAAGTAAGGGGAGAGAACAAGAGTGCTTGCCTGCTAATCCAGAAACTTCTTCCAGATTTTATCCAATACTACTAAGGCAGTACATTTATAGATCTGCAAGACCTACAGCATTACTAGGTTTGGGGTGTTCCTTAATGAAGATATGCCTGCAGGGACCAGAAACTTAGATCACAACACCCAAGTCTTTTTGAATATCTGGAAAGCCTTCCCAAGAAGGAAGCCTAGACTGTGAAGACTACAGTAAATACCTAACTCTTAAATGCCCAGACATCAGTGAACAACCACAAGCATCAAGACCATCCAGGAAAACATGACCTCACCAAATGAACTATATATGTCATTAGCAACCAATCCTGGAGAGACAATTAATTTGACCTTTCAGACACATAATTCAAAATAGCTGTTTTGAGTAAACAATGTAGTTGAAGACAACACTGTGAAAGAATTGAGAATCCTATCAGATATATTTAACAAAGAGAATGAAACAGAAATTCTGGACTTGAAAAATGTCATTGGTCTGGGTGCAGTGGTTCATGCCTGTAATCCCAACACTTGAGAGGCTGATAGTGGTGGACAGCTTGAGCTCAAGAGTTTGAGACCAGCCTGGCCAAAATGGAGAAACCCCATCTCTACAAAAAAATAAAAAATTAGCCAGGTGTGGTGGTGTGTGCCAGTCACTTGGAGGGCTGAGGTGGGAGGATCACTTGAATCTGGAAGGTTGAGGCTGCAGTCAGCCAAGATCACATCATAGCACTACAGCTTGGGTAACAAAGTGAGACCCTGCCAAAAAAAAAAAGGAAAAAAAAATTTAATTGGCATACTTAATAATACTTCAAAGTCTCTTAACAGAATTGATGAAGGAGAAGAAAGAATAAAGAATTAGTGAGCTTAAAGACAAGCTATTTGAAAATACACAGTAAGTGGAGACAAAAGAATAAGAATAAAAAACAAAGCACAACTACAAGATCTAGAAAACAGCAAAGCGGCAAACCTAATAGTTATTGGCCTTGAAGTAGAGGTGGGGAGAGAAAAAAAATAGAGAGTATTCAAAGGATGAATAATAGACAATTTCACAAACCTAGAGAAAGACATCAATACTGAAGTGTAAGAAGGCTATAGATCACCAAGCAGATTTAATCCAAAGAAGACTACTTTAAGGTGTTTAATGATCAAACTCACAAAAGTCAAGGACAGAAAAATAATCCTAAAAGTAGCATGATATACGAAAGAAATAAAATACAATGGAGTTCCAATATGTCTGGGTGTAATTTTTATTGGAAATCTTACAGGCCACGAGAGACTGGTATGACATATGTATTAGTTCGTTCTCACACTGCTATAAAGGGTAATTTTTTTTTTTAAAGGCTTAATTGGCTTTCAGTTCTGCAGGCTGTAAAACTATACAGGAAGCATGATGCTAGCATCTGCTTGGCTTCTGGAAAGACTACTGAAGACTTACAATCATTGCAGAAGGTGAAGGGGAAGCCACCACTTCCACATGGCCAGAGAAGGAGAGTGAGGGATGAGGTGCTACACACTTTTAAACAACTAGACTTTGTCAGAACTCTGTCGTGAGAACAGCACTAGAGGAATGGCGCTAAAGCATTAGAAGCCACCCCAATGATCGAATCACCTCCCACCAGGCCCCACCTCCAACATTGAGGATTACAATTTGATATAAGATTTGGGCAGGGACACAGATCAAAACCATATTACATTGCCCCAGCTTCTCCCAAATCTCCCATCCTTCTCACATTTCAAGACAATCATGCCTTCCCAACAGTCCTCCAAAGTCTTAACCCAGTACAGCATTAACTCAAAAGTCCACAGTCCAAAGTCTCATCTGAGACAAGTCTTTTCTACCTATGAAACTGTAAAATCAAAAACAGATTAGTTGCTTCCAAGATGTAATGTGGGTTGATATGGTTTGGCT
>NW_016107819.1:167088-173844 GCF_001604975.1 Cebus imitator | reverse complement strand
CCCCATCCTGTTCTTGTGACAGTGAGTTAGCTCTCACGATGATCTCATAGCTTATAAGGGGCTTCCCCCTTCACTGGGCACTCACATTTTTCTCTCTCCTGCTGCCATGTGAAGAAGGATGTGTTTTCTTTGACTTCTGTCATAACTGTAAGTTTCCTGAAGTATCGCCAGCCATGCAGAACTGTGAGACGATTAAACCACTTTTCAAGTTACCCAGTGTCAGATATGTCTTCATTAGCAACGTGAGAATTGACTAATGTAGTAAATTGGTACCAGGTAGTGAAGTTCTGCTGGAAAGATACCTGAAAATGTGGAAGCAACTTTGGAACTGGGTAGCAGGCCAAGGTTGGAAGGTTTTGGAGGGCTCAGAAGAAGATAGAAAGATGTGGGAAAATTTGGGACTTCCAAGAGACTTGCTGAATGGCTTTCACCAAAATGTTGATAGTGATATTAAAAATAGAGGTCTGGTTGGAGTGGTCTTACATGGAGATGAGAAACTTGTTGGGAACTGGAGCAAAGGTGAGTCTTGTTATGCATTAGCAATGAGACTGGTGGAATTTTGCCCTTGCCGTAGAGATCTTTGGAACTTTGAACTTGAGACAGATAATTTAGGGTATCTGGCAGAAAAAATTTCTAAGCAGCAAAGCATTCAAGAAGAAGCAGAGCATGAAAGTTTGGAAACTTCGCAGCCTGTCAATGTGATAGAAAAGAAAAACCAATTTTCTGGGAAGAAATTCAAGCCAGCTGAGAAATTTGCATAATTAATGAGGAGATGGATGTTAATCACCAAGACAATGGGGAAAATGTCTTCGAGGCATGTTAGAGACCTTCAAGGCAGCCCCTCCCATCAGTGACCCAGAGGCCTAGAAGGAAAAAAATGATTTTGTGGGTTGGGCCAAGGGGACCCCTGCTCTATGCAGCCTGGGGACACTGTGGTCTGCCTCCCAGCTGCTTCAGCTCCAGCTGTGCCTAAAAGGGGCCAAGGTACAGCTCCGCCCATTGCTTCTGAGGGTGGAAGCCCCAAGCTCCATGGGCCAAGGTACAGCTCGGGCCATTCCTTCAATGGGTACAAGTCCCAAGCCTTAAGCCAGAGGGTGGCTTACGCTTGGTGGCTTACATGAGGTACATTTTCAGTTGTATGAAGAATAGTTTTATTATGTTAGGTGTAATTATGTCCTTATTATCATTTTCATTTGAAGATTTTGTATGATCTCAAGAGATGTGTGTGGGTTCAAGTTGATAAGGGGTGGGTTTGTGATGGTTAGTACTGAGGGCCAACTTGATTGAATTGAAGGATACAAAGCACTGCTCCTGGGTGTGTCTGAGAGGTCCGGGGTGTGTCTGTGAGGGCGTTGCCAAAGGAGATTAGCATTTGAATCAATGGACTGGGAAAGGTCGACCCACCCTTAATCTGAGTGGGCACAATCTAATTAGCTGCCAGTGCAGCTAAATATAAGCAGGCAGAAAAATGTGAAAAAAGAAACTGGCCTATCCTCCCAGTCTACATCTTCCTCCTGTGTTGGATGCTTCCTGACGTCAAACATCGGACTCCAAGTTCTTTGGCTTTGGGACTTGGGCTGGCTTCCTTGCTCCTCAGCTTACAGATAGCCTATTGTACAACCTGGTGATCATATGAGTTAATACTTAATAAACTCATATTAGTTCTGTCCCTCTAGAGAACCCTGACTTATACAATACTGATTAGCTAGCTTTCCTCTGGATAAATGCTCTGTAGTGGAATTCTTGGATTATATAGTAGTTCTATTTTTAGTTTTTAAAAAATCTCTTACACTGCATTTTATAACCTTAACCCTAACCTTACAAATATGATCATCACAATCAATTCAGAAAGAGCATTTGATAAAATTCAATATTCCTTCCTTAAAAAAATAAAAACTCTCAACAAATTAGTTATAGAAGGAATACACCTCAAGACATAAAGACTATGTCTGAAAAATGCAAAGCTAACATCATACTGAATGAGGAAAAGTTAAAAGTGTCTGCTAAGAACTGGAATAAAACAAGGATGCTCACTTTTACCACTCATTCAACACAGTTTTGGAAGAACTAGCCAGAGGAATTAGGCAAAAGAAAGAAATAAAGAGCATCCAAATTAGAAACTAGGAAGTCAAATTGTCCCTCTTTGCAGATGATATGATCTTATCTATAAGAAATCTAAAGTCTCTACCAAAAATATTTTTAGAACTGATAAATTAATTCAGTAAAGTTACAGGATACAAAATAAAACATACAAAAATCAGTTGCATTTCTATATAACAATAGCAAACTAGCTGGAAAAAAAAGAAGAAAGTAATCCCATTTATAATATCTAGAACAATACCTAATAATAAGTCTAGCGAAGGAGATGAAAGATTTCTACAATGTGAGCTACAAAACACTGATGAAAAAATTAAAGAGGAGACACACACACACAGAAACACATTCTGTGATCATGTGCTGGAGATCATATAGCTTTGACTAAAATGTAATAGTAATAAACATGATGAGAAGTGATTCGACTCAGGACATACAGTAGTTTTCCCTTATTCTCAGTTTCACTTTCCTGGGTTTCAGTTACTAGCAGTGAATCACAGTCCAAAAATATTACATTACTACTTTTCTGCTTTGGGACCATTAAGTAAAAAATAAGTAACTTGAACAAAAACACTGTGATACCATCACAGTCAATCTGATAAATCAAGACTGCCAATAAGTGATTAATGACAATCTGAGCAGGACAAAGCAGAAGGATGTTAAATTTAAGCACACTACTAAGAATGACACTCAATTTAAAATTTATGAGATATTTCTGGAATTTTCCATTTATGTCATAATGCCTATGTCATTCACCTCAATCTTTTCACATAGGCATTTTATCATCTCACATCATCACAAGAAGGGTGAGCAGAGTACAATAAGATATTTTGAGAGAAAGTGATACCATATTCATTTAACTTGTATTACAATATATTGCTATAATTGTTCTATTATTGGTTATGTTGTTAATCTCTTAGTATGCCTAATTTATAAATTACCCTATCATAGATGTGTATGCATACAAAAAAAATACTATATACAGGGTTTGTAACTATCTTTGGTTTCAGGCATCTACTGGGGGTCTCAGGATTTATCGCATGTGAACAAGAGAAGAGTACTATGATTTAAATATAAAGTCAGCAGCGTTGCTGATGAATTTTAATGAGGCACTAAAGAAAAGGAAGAAATGCCAACATCTAGGTAAATGTTGGCACCATTATTAAATGAAGGGAAGCTGGGGGAGGGGCAAGTTTCAAAAGGCTGTGTTAAACAGGAATTTAGTTTTCAACATGTTAAATTTAAAATGCTTATTAGACATCCAAGTGGGAATATCAAGTAGACAGCTGAATACGAATGTGAAGTATAGCAGGGAAGTCTGAGCCAGAAGGATATATTTGGAAGTGTATCAGTTAATGTAACTTTAGCTACAAGTAACAGAATAACCAACTGAACATATTTCTAACAATCACAAGTTATTCTCTTGTATAATAAGAAATTCAAAGATGAGAAGTTTCAGATTTAATAAGTTTAGCAATTCACTGAATCATCAAGACCCAAGTTTCTTTTATTTTTCTGCATTCCCATATTGAATGTAGTGATTTATAATGCCACAGTTAAAAGATGGCTACAGCAGTTCTAAGTACCATATGTAGATGGATACACTGAAGGCAGAAAAAGAGAATGTTTCAGGAAAAGGGAGTCATAAATTGTACTAAATATTACTCGTCGTTCAAGCAAAATGGGGTATGATAACTGATTATTGGATTTAAAAACAAAAATCTTTGATGACCATGACAAGAATAATTTCAGTGGATTGTGAAGAAAAAAACTCTGATGGTAGTAGGTTCAAGAAAGGAGTGGTGAGGAGGTAGAAGACAACTCTTTTAAGGAGTTCTAAGTAACATGAATGAGATTTTAAAGTAGTCTGAAATTCAGGTGAAATGGTTGGGCCGGATATATATTACTGAAAAACAGCCATCATAAATAGAAATATTGAGAGCGAATGTAAGAGAGACTGCCTCAAAAATCACAGTGACTATTAGAACAAAAAGTAAACTCCATATACTCATCTGAATATTAAGTGGACTTCATGAAATAATCTGTAAGCCTGTTTTCAGTAGTACTATTGATAAATCCTATATTCATTTATGAATAGCCCCATAAACATTTGGAGTCTTTTCCAACCACAATCCAATATAGCATGTTAGGCACACTAAAGGAGGTAGTGCAGAATACCATGGAGACTACTATCCTTTTTAATTTACAATTTCAAATTAATATATGCTTACCCTATCAAGTTAATAAAATTCACAGATACAAAAGGAAAAACCCCAGTCTCCTTTCATGTCACTATACTTTCTTTATGATTGTAAACAGATATAGATACTTATTTGCCCATCAAGCTATCTATCTATGTATGTACTATACAATCTTTTCCTTTTCCTTCACTGAGTTTGCACTGAATCATGCTTCAGAGTCCTGTTAGTTGATAGCTGCAGATCTAGCTCATTTAAAAAATACCCACACAACATTATATCAAATTTACTACTTTTAAGTCTTTGGCTGTTGTTTCTCATTGTTGTTGTGTTGTGTGTGAGTTCTGGCCACTACAAAGAATACACTTAGACATACATACATAACATTTTTCTCATGTTTGTTATAGATATGCAACATAGAATATGCTAAGTCAAAAATTATGTACATTTTTACATTTTGATAGAACCTGCCATATTCTTTCTAAAACAATATTTGCAGTCATTTATGTTTCCTTCAGTGATATAAGAGGGTGCATGTGTTCTTGGGACTTCCTAATAAGTATACCACCACCCCATTCTAATACATCAACCTGCAGGACAGATCCTCAGCACTGTCAGAACAAGTCACTGTCTTAGCGATCCATCTCTATGTGCAGCTCTTTTTCATGTCCCTTGAATGAACTAGGGCTTATCAAGGTTGGAGAATTACTGTTTTATTCATTCTGTATCCACCGAGGCCGGGGCCCCAAGCACTGGGTCAAAGGACAGGTTTAGTACAGGTCTCTAGGTGCAAATTTAACAAATGTTCCCAAATTTACCCTTGGAAGATTAAAACTATTTGAAGAAAGCTAGGAAGCTATATAATAGTACTACATCCAAGTGAGAATTAAAGTAACTCAGAGCCAAATTCAGGTACTCACATCTTTAGAAAATAATATAGAAAAGAAATGAAGCAATTCTCCTTACAGAGCAATTTCAAAAAAATCTACTTATTTGCTATTTTGTAGACCATCTTACACAGAACTTTAAACCTACTCCAGATTGCCTAAACCTGGAAATGAAGACATTTAGTAAACTCATATTTAGCTTCCCCCACCATGTTTTATCAATATCATAATAACAATGTTGCCAGTAACACATGTGAAATAAATGTTTGTAGATGGACAATTATAATGCCCAATAAGATGATGTCTTTATTACTTATATGCCTCACAAATAGAAATGTAAATGCACAGGGAAATCAATATAATAAAAATATCAATGCTCAGCTTATTCTTCAAGCTAGCAAACTAAAGAATAATTTCAAAAGTATGGATGTGCAACATGATCAGGAGAATTAAAAATTCAGAACATCCTGTATTCATACACTCAATGCAAATGCACATTGATTTTTATAAAGCTTAATGTGTGTTTGTGTCTGTGTGTGTGTGTGCACATGCATGTGTGACATCCACACTGTAAAAATTAAAAATAACTTTCCTAACTTCCCAGGTTTGAGTTCTCTAGGTATATGTCAACATTAGGTGCTTTGTTGGTAGACATCTCTTGAAGAGAGGATTTCATAAAAAATATGGTTAAAATCAACAGTTCCTCTCCCATTAACATTATTTCATGGCTGGTTATAAATTAAAAACTGAGGAGAAAAGAATCCATCAGCTGAGTTTAAAGCCATTCCCAATAAGCATATTTATATGTGTACACAAATCTAAAAATCCTGCATATTATATAAGGCTTCGCAAATTGCTCTATTCTCTTCATTGTACATGCTCCTGAATATCATACTCTCAGGTTGACTTGGAAAATAACTCCAGCCTATGTGAATAGACACCTTAATTCTCTATTTTCCCTGGTGAGACATCTTCAGTACATACCACCACATCATGCACAGATTAGGAGCTAGAAGATTATTGTGAAAAATCAAGAAATTATGAATTGTAATTAATAAGGTAATTTTGCTTTTTATTTCCTTTGGTGAATTACCTGTGGGCTTCTCTTTCTGTGATTATTTTTTCTTTATTTGTTTGTTTTTAGATGAAATACATAAAAAAAAGGGGGGGTTAAGTTTCATAGCCACATGGATAGCCCTAAGTTGAATCTTCAACTTGCTATTTTATAGTTGTTAAATTACCTTGAATCATGTCATCATTTCTTCATCTGTTAAATAGAGATAATAATAGAGCCTATCTCACAGAGTTATTATGAGCAGTAATTAAAATAATGCATATAATTGACCACATAATTGGGAGCAAATCACTCCTCAGCAAATGCAAAAGAACGGAAATCATAACAAACAGTCTCTCAGACCACAGTGCAATCAAGTTAGAACTCAGAATTCAAAAACTAACCCAGAGCCGCACAGCTTCATAGAAACTGAACAACTTCCTCTTGAATGTTGACTGGATAAACAATGAAATGAAGACAGAAATAAAGATGTTCTTTGAAACCAACAAGAATGAAGACAAAA
>NW_016107819.1:109305-164173 GCF_001604975.1 Cebus imitator | reverse complement strand
AGCTGGGGAGAGATAGCAAGGGGAGAAATGCCAGATGTAGGTGATGGGGAGGAAGGCAGCAAATCACACTGCCACATGTGTACCTAGGCAACAATCTTGCATGTTCTTCACATGTACCCCAAAACCGAAAATGCAATAAAATAAATGGGGGAAAAAAAAAGAAATTGTAGAAAAAAATAAAAGAGAAATAAAGGAGCAAGAGATTTACAAAACAAAATGACAATAGTAAGTTCTGATCTATCAATAATTACTTTGAATGTAAAGTAGGTTGTGAGGTAGCAGGGATGTGAAATAATTTAATTTTTACTACTCACATAACTATGCTCCATTGCTCTAAAGCAAGCTAACCACAAAAGTAGACGTCAGGCATGAAATGACTTATGTGGCCTTTTCTACAGTAAATTCTAAATCCATATTTAAGGACTACTGACTCACTCAACAAACAGTGATAATAGATACATCTTATTTTGCTACCCAGAAGAAACATCATCATTTTTAAAGAAAGTGGGTTGGAGTGGAAAAAAGGCAATGACCACTAGCTACTGGAGGACAAAGAATAAAAAGCTTGGTAATTACAGGCTGTAAGAAAATGTTATGAAAGAAGTAAATCAGTGATAAAGTCATGAACAACGGGAGGGAAGACACAAAATTAGATACTCAAAGAAAATCTTTGAATAACTAATATTTGATCTGAAACTGAAAGTTCACAAAGTGCTTGAAGTGTTTAAAAATTAAGCAGTCAAGGTGACCTAGGTATAGTGAAAAAGGAGCAAAAGCTCCCAGGATAAAGTCAGTGAGGTAAAAGGGGAACAAAGCAAGTTCAATTCTATAGACAAGATAAAGGTTTTTAAATTGTTTACTAATTGCAATGGGAAACCATGGGAGAGTTTGAGAAAAATATTAACATAATTTGATTTATATTTTGAAAAATAGTACTCTACCTGCTGCTCTTTCTTAAGAATGTGTTCTTTTGTTTTTCCATGTCTTTCTTCTAGACTCAGAGCTTTTCTTATGTTATGGTTTAGATTAGCTTGTCTTCCTAAAGGCCCAACTCCTAGATTGTGCAATGCTACTTTTTTTCTCACAAGTTCTGTCCAGAGGTCTAATGGTATCAGAAGGCAAAGTACTTGAATAATTTAGGAAAGGACTGCTTCCGTGAATCTTACATGTAACTTAAAACAAAGGGGAGTTGGTGGTCTGCAATATTAAGTTGTTATAAGACTCCCTTCTTGTATGGACAAAGTATTAAGGTTGCTTGAAACATGCCCAAACATTTTACATTTAAAAAATTAAATAGCATTTTTTGCATTATGTGCTAAATACTATATAAGTGACTTATTTATGCAAGAAAAAGAGATAGATAGCATACAGATGGAACAGGGTTAATTAATACTGTCTTTATAGAAGAAATGAATGTATACATAGAAAATTTAAAGATATCTACAAACAAAATACCAGACTAATAACTTTTGCATGCTCACTTGATGAAAGGTCAATATAAAAACTGCTTGTTTTATAAATAGGCAATAAGATATGAGAAAATAAAATCTTTTAAAAAAAGAATAAGGTAAATCATAGACTAGGACAAATATTTGAAATTCATACATCTGATAAAGTATATGAATGTTTGAAAAACTTGCAAATTAATAACACAAATGGAAAAAAATATTTAAACACTTTATATAATGAGAGTAGCTTATAAGTTTATGAACAAATATTTAAGATTATTTTAATTTAGGAAAATGTAAGTTGAGCCACAAAGGGATATCACTGTACGCACATTGGAAGGATGCACATTAAAACTAATAAAAATACAAGGTTTAGGCAAAGATATGGAATAAGTGAAGCTTTCATACATTGCTACCGGGACTGGAAAACTGTGTTCATCTTGGAAAAAAAAGGTTCAGCAATTTCAAATAAAGTTAAAGCTGTATCTGACATTATGACAGTAGCTCTCCTCCCAGGAAAAGTGAATGCCTACGCAGTTCTAGAGACTTGAGCAGAAATACTTATGGCAATATTACTCACAATAGCCCCAAACTGAAAACAACCCAAATGTCCATATGTTGTATTCACGCAATTGGATACTACTCAGCAATAAAATAACAAAGTAATCATATATGAATGAATCACAAAATGTTACTCTAAGCAAAGGAAACAAAATAATGGCGTATATATGTCATGATTTTATTAAAGTTCAACAACAGATGCATCTAATTTATGGCAATGAATATAACAGTAGCTCTTTCCGGGGGCAGTGGTTGATGGTAAACAGACAGAAATACATTTCTGTTGCATTAGAAAGTTTCTAGGAGAAGAATCAAGTTGGTTGACTAGATGAAAAAAGAACATCTCCCACTGAGAAACCAGACCACCAAGAAGAGTGGCGCACTCCAAGCAGAACATCAGAAGGAAGGCATTGAGAGTGGATGGAGGAAGGATATTGATCTTGGAGTGGAAGGGGAGTAAGCTGTGAAACATGCACAGGGCTGCCAAGCAGCAGGACTAATTCTTGGCTCACAGAAGCTCCTAGGGAAGCAGTGACTTCAATAGTCAAGAAGTGGCCCACTCTCACCCTGGGTTCCCAGAATCCCAGTTGCCAGAGACCCCACAAGACCCATGGACAGGGAGAGCTGCTTAGAGAGGTGGTAGGGACAGGACTCCCACCAATGTGGAGCCCAGAGGGTTTGGCACAGGAATGACTGCAATGAAGCACACCTAGGGATGCCCATCTGCCAAGGCTTGTGACACTCCTCTAGCTGAATTTTACCTTTGTTGACTATTGAACCTGGGTAAAGCAGGGCAATCTTTCTCATGGAATGGGGTAATTTTAATCTGAGTACCCCACTGCCTGCCATCCTCTCCTGGGGTCTATGCCTGGTCATGTCCACTTGCATTGCAGCCTCAGATGCTCAGTTGGGATGCTTCCTGGTGGCTGCCACCACTGCTCCTTCACCACTGAACCACACCTGACCATTTGCATTAGTCTGTTTTCATACTACTATAAAGAACTGTCCGAAACTGGGTTATTTATAAAGGAAAGAGGTTTAATTGACTCACAGTGCAGCATGGCTAGGGAGGCCTCAGAAAATTAAAATATGGTGGAAGGGGAAGCAAATACTTCTGTCTTCACAAGGTGGCAGCAAGGAGAAGTGCCAAGCAAAAGGGGAAAAGCCCCACTTGAAACCATCAGATCTCATGAAAACTCACTCACTATCCTGAGAACAGCATGGGGCAAACTGCCCCTATAATTCATTTACCTCCACCTGGTCTCCCCTTGACATGTGGGGATTGTGGGGATTTGGAAGATTACCAATTCAAGAAGAGATTTGCATAGGAATTCAAAGCCTAACCATATTATTCCTCCCCTGTCCACTCCCAAATCTCATGTCCCTTTCACATTTCAAAACCAACCATGCTTTTCCAACAGTACCCCAAAGTCTTAATTCATTCCATCATTAACCCAAAAGTCCAAGTCCAAAGTCTCATCTGAAACAAGGCAAGTCTCTTCTGCCTATAGGCCTATAAAAACAAAAGCAAGTTAGTCCCTTCCAAGATACAATGCGTCAGATAAATGCTCCCATACCAAATGGGAGAAATTGGCCAAAACAAAAAGACTATAGACCCCATGCAAGTCCAAACTCCAATAGGGCAGTCATTGACTCTTAAAGCTTCTACTAAATAATATCCTTTTGTTTGTTTGCTTGTTCTGTTTTAGTTGAGACACAGTCTCGCTCTGTCACCCAGGCTGGAGTGCAGTGGCACAATATCAGCTCACTGCAATCTCCACCTCCCAGGTTCCAGTGATTCTCATGCTTTAGCCTCCCAAGTAGCTGTGATTAAAGGTGTATACCAGCACAGCTGACTAATTTTGTATTTTTAGCAGAGACAGCATTTCATCATGTTGGGCAGGCTGGTCTTGAACTCCTGGCCTCAAATGATTCACCTGCCTCAGCCTCCCAAAGTGCTGGGATCACAGACATGAGCCAGCGCCTGTGATCTGGCCCTAAATCATATCTTTTGACTAAATGTCTCATATTTAGATCATACTGATGCAAGAGGTGAGCTCCCAGGGTCTTGGGCAGCTCCCTCCTGTGGCTTTGCTGGGTACAATACCCCCCTTCCATCTGCTTTCACAGGCTGGTGTTGAGTATCTGCAGCTTTTCTAGGAATGCGGTGCAAGCTGTAGGTGGATCTATCATTCTGGAGTCTGAAGGATGATGGCCCTCTTCTCACATCCCCACTAGGAAGTGCCTCGCTGGGTACTCTGTGTAAGGGCTGCATTACCCCACATTTCTCTTCCACACTGCCTTAGCAGAGATTCTCCATGAGCGCTCCATCCCTGCAGCGGACTTCTGTCTGAACATCCAGGCATTCCCATACACTCTGAAATTTAGGCAGAAGTTCTCAAACCTCAGTTCTTGATTTCTGTGTACCTGCAGGCACAGTACTGCATGGAAGCTGCTAAGTCTTGGGGCTTGCAGAATCTGAAGCAACAGCCTGAGCTGTACGTTGGCCCATTTTAGCCACAGCTGGGACACAGGGCACCAATCCCAAGGCTGTATAGAGCAGCAGTTGGGCTCTGGGCCCAACCCAGGAAACCATTTTACCATCATAGGTCTCTGGGCCTAAAATGGGAGGGTCTACCATGAAGACCTCTGACAAGCCCAGGATATATTTTGTCTTAGAGACTGATATTCAGCTTCTCATTACTTATGCAAATTCTGTAGCAGGCTTAAATTTCTCCCCAGAAAATGGATTTTTCTTTATCGCATCATCAACCTGCAAATTTTCCAAACTTTTATGCTCTGTTTCCATTATAAACATAAATTCCAATTTCAGATAATGTCTCTCACATTCACAACTCAACAAATCTCTAGGGCAGGGCAAAATGCTGCTTGTCTCCTTGCTACGGCAGAGCAGGTTTGACCTTTGCTCTAGTTTCTAATAAGTTCCTCATTTCCATCTGAGACCACCTCAGCCTTCATTGTCCAGATTATTATCAGGATTTTGGTCAAAACCATTCATCAAGTCTCTAGGAAGTTCAAATCTTTCTCACATCTTCCTGTCTTCTTCGGAGCCCTCCAAACTGTTCCAACTTCTGCCCATTACCTAGTTCCAAAGTCAATTCCACATTTTCAAGTATCTTTATAGGAGTACCCCACTCTGTGGTATCAATTTACTGTATTAGTCTGTTTTCACACCACTATAAAGATATTACCAAAGACTAGGTAATTTATAAAGGAAACAAGTTTTATTCACAGTTCAGCATGACTGGGGAGGCCTTAAAAAACTCATAATCGTGGTAGAAGACAAAGAGAAAGAAAGGCACCTTCTTCACAAGGCAGCAGGAAGGAAAACTGCATTCAGAGAAAATGCTGGACACTTATGAAACCATGAGATCTCATGATAACTCAATCACTGTCATGAGAACAGCATGGGGGAAACTGCCCACGATTCAATTACTCCACCTTGTCTCTCCTTTGACATGTAGGGATTATGAAGATTATGGAGATTACAATTCAAGATGATATTTGGGTGGGGACATAAAGCCCAAGCATATCACCATTGGAGGGCTCCAACAGACAGGCTTTGGCCAAGGTGCACCAAATCACTCACAGCCTACCCTCACTGCAGCCTATCACCACTGCTTTGCTGGCATGCACTTGCCCACAGCCCCCCACCAATTGCTTTGAGAGTGCATGCACAGGTGATCCTCCATTGGTTCTTTGAAATAATAAATTTAGAACACTAAATTTATTAATAGGACACTAATTAGACTGATAAAGAAAAAGAGAAAATCCAAATAACTACAATCATGAATGACAAAGGGGACATTACCACTAACGTCAAAGAAATACAAAAGCCCTAAGAGACTATTACAAACATCTCTATGCACACAAACTAGAATCCCTAGAATAAATGGATAAATTCCTTAAAATATACAACCTTCCAAGATTGAACATATTAGAAATTGAAACCCTGAATAGTTCAATAATGTGTTCTGAAATTGAATCAGTAATAAAATGATTACTAACAAGAAAAAGCCCTGGCCCAGATGGATTCACAGCCAAATTCTACCAGACATATAAAGAAGAGTTGGCACTAATCGTAGTGAAACTATTTCAAAAAATTGAGAAGGAGGGATTCCTGTCTAATTCATTCTATGAGGGCACCATCATTCTTATAACAAAACCTGGCAGAGACAAGTAAGAAAACTTCAGGCCAATATCCTTCATGAATACAGATACAAAAATCAGCAACAAAATACTAGCAAACTGAATCCAGCAGCACATGAAAAAGCTAATCCACCATGATCAAAAAGGCTTTATTCTTGGGGTACAAGATTGGTTCAATATACACAAATCAATAAACGTGATTCATCACATGAACATAACTAACAACAAAAGCCCCATAATTATATCAATAGATGCAGAAAAGGTTCTGAAAAAATTTAGCATCTCCTCATAAGAACCCTCAACAAAATAGTTTATTGAAAGAATACCTCAAAATAATGGGAGCCATCTATGACAAATCCACATACAATATCATACCAAATTAGCAAAAGCTGGAGGCATTTCTGTTAATAACTGAAACAAGACAAGGATGACCACTCTTACCACTCCAACTTCCACATCGTACTGGGAGTCCTAGCTAGACAATCAGCCAAGAGAATGAAATAAAAGACATCCAAATAGAAAGAGAATAAGTCAAACTCTCTCTTCACAGAAAATGTTTATTTATATCTTGAAAATGCCACAGTTTCTGCCCCAAAGCTCCTAAATCTGATATACAACTTTGGTAATGTTTCTGGATACAAAAATCAATGGACAAAAATCAGTTGCATTTCTATACGTGAATAATGTACAAGATGAGAGAAAAATCATAATGTAATTCTAATCACAACATTCACAGTAGGCACACACATATGAAATGAAACACCTAGGAATACAGCTAATGAGAGAGGTGAATGGTCTGTACAATGACAATTACAAAATACTGATGAAAGATATCAGAGATGATATAAATGGAAAAACATTTTATGCTCATGGATAGGAAGAATCAATATTGTTAAAATGGTCGTACTTCCGAAAGCAATTTATAAATTCAATGCTGTTTCTCTAAAACTACTCATGACACTTTTCACAAAATTAGAAAAAAAAAGTATGTCAAACACCTCATGTTCTCACTTATAAGTGGGAGTTAACAATGAGAACACATGGAGACAGGGAGGGAAACATCACACACTGGGGCCTGTCGGGGTTGGGGGGAAGGGAGGGAGAGCATTAGGACAAACACCTAATGCATGTGGGGCTTAAAACCTAGATGATGGGTTGATGGGTGCAGCAAGCCACCATGGCACATGTGCACCTATGTAACAAATCTGCATGCTCTGCATACATACCCCAGAACTTAAAGTATAATACAATTAAAAAAAAAACTATGTTAAAATTCATACGGAACCATAAAACAGGCTTAATAATCAAAGCAAACTTAAGTAAAAGAACAAAGCCGAAGGTATCACATTACCTGATTTCAAACTATAGTACAAAAAGATAAAATAACCAAAACTGCATGGTACTGGCACAAAAACAGACACATAGACCAAGGGAATAGATTGAAGAACCCAGAAATAAAGCCACACACCTGCAAACTTTTGATATTCAAGACAGTTAACAAAAACAAGCAATTTAGAAAAGACTTCCTATTCAATAAATGGCACTAGAATAACTGGCTAGCCATGTGCAGAAGACTAAAACTGGATTACTTCAACATATACAAAAATTAACTCAAGATGAATTAAAGACTTAAATATAAGACCTAATATTATAAAAACCTTAGAAGAAAACCTAGGAAATGCTGTTCTGGACATAGGACCTGGCAAATAATTCATTACAAAGACACCAAAAGCAATTACAATAAAAACAAAAATTGACGAGTGTTATTTAAACTTACGAGTGTCTCCACAGCCAAAAAAACAAAAACAAAATGAGCAGAGTAAACAGTATACAAAATGGAAGAAAATACTTGCAAATTATGCATCTGACAAAGGTCTAATATCCAGAATCTACAAGAATATTAAACAAATTAATAAGCAAAAAACAACCCCATTTAAAAAATGGGCACAGGACATGAATAGACACTTTGCAAAAGGAGACATACATGCAGCCATCAAGCATGTGAAAAAAAACACAAAAACTCAACATCACTAATTATTAGACTAATTCAAGTTAAAACCGCAATGAGCTACCATCTAACATTATTCAGACAGGCTATTAATAAAAAGCCAAAGGTAACTGTTGTGAGCAAGGTTGTGGAGTAAATAGGACACATACACTGATGTTGGGAATGTAAACTAACTCCGCCCCTGTGGAAATCAGTTTGAAATTTCTTACAGAATTTAAAACAGATATACTGTCCAGCCAAACGATTCCATTACTGGGTACATACCCAAAGAAATATTGATTATTCTACAATAAAGACACATGCATGTGTATGGTCATTGCAGCACTATTCACAAGAGCAAAGACATGGAAACCACATAAATGCCCATCAATTGTAGACTGGATAATGAAAACTTGATATGGATGCACCATGTGATACTACACAGCTATACAAGAGAATGAGCTCATGTGTTTTGCAGCAACATGGAAGGAGCTAGAGACCATTATTTGAAGTGAATTAATGCAGGAGCAGAAAACCAAATACTACATGTTCTCACTTTTAAATTGGAGTGAAACATTGAATATACATAGACACAAAGAAGGGTAATAGACACCAGGGCCTACTTCAGGGTGGAGGGTGGGAGGAGAAGGAGGTTTGAAAAACTACATATCAGGTACGATGCTTATCCCCTGGGTGACAAAATAATCAGTATACCAAACATCCACGAAATGCAATTTACTTAAGCCCAAACACGAACCCCCTGAACCTAAAAGACGGAAGAAAAATAAAGGTTCTATATCTTGATGTGGGTGATTATTATTCAAATGCATGTGTTCCCCAAATTTATCTAACAATACACTTATGGTCTCTGCATTACACTGAATATATGTCAATACCTTGATTTTAAAAACTTTAACAAAATTTATTTATTATGTAAACCATTTACATAATTCCAACTACAAATTTCTTGTTTTTATCTCAATGTCTTTCCATTTATTTTGTTTGCTAAAGTTTTTCTCTAATAGGTTCTTCAAGGGCTCATGAAAACTATATTCTATGATTTCTTCCATGGCCATTAAAGGTTTTCTTTGGGCTTTTTCACTGAAGATCAGTTTGGCTGGGTAAAAAGTTCTCAGGTCATATTTTCTTTTCTCAAGTATATTAAATATATTACTTTCTTACTGTCTGTTATAAACAATTACTGTTGAGAAGTTTGATGACAGTTTTTCTTGTTCTTACAAGAGATCTTGCTACCTAGATATCTGATTATTTTATTCCCTCTTAATGTATTCTCATTTTTACTAAAGTATATTATGTTCTTGACCACTTTTGATTTTATAATGCAAACTATGTGTCTTTTTAATATTAATTTCAAATCTTATTATATAAAATCTCTCGATTTAAAATTTTTATTGGTTTATCTTGATTTATATTATTTTCTCCATTTGTTGTGGGGACGTAAAAGAATCTTATACATAAAATGTCATTATTGTCTATATGTATCACTGTTTCTTGAAATTGTTTTTATCTTGCTTTCTTTTAAAATAAAAAAATCCTCAGTTCCATATTTTCTTTTTCTTAAGGCATTTTATGACCTCTTTTATATTATTTCCAGTTAATTCAATTCTAGCATATTTTTCTTTTTGCTTTTGAATTACTTTGAGTTCTGATAGCTTTTACTAATTTACATTTCTTAAATATGTTATATTTGCTTTTTAAAATTCTACCTTACATTGTTTTAAAAATATTTTCTACAGTTTTTTTTTTTTTTTTTGAAAATTGCTTATACTTTACCTATTTCATGAGCATGCCTTCTCAGTGTGACTTCACTGTCTACAGAGACACCATTCTGCTCATTATTCTCTTTTTTTCTTATAAATAGCATTGTATGTGATTTTATGATACTTAATTTCTGTTGTTCAGGTTTAAGTGATTGTCTTTTTTTCTTAAAATAAAAAAAGAAAGATGAAGAAAAAGGTGGAGTAGGCAACTCCAAGGGGACATCCCACTACAAAAGCTTTAAAAAATTAAATAAAAACCCTCAGAATCAACTTTGTCACAACTGTGGAAAATAATCAAAGATTTAGACCAACGAAACACGTGCTGAATCAATTTAAAAAGCCACTTTTAAAACAGTGGGAAATATTTTTAGTGCTTTAATTTTGTCTTGCCCTATCCTTCTGCTCAGCTAAGTCATTATCTTGAAGCTTCTCATGATTATCTTTTTAAACATTCTTTCTTCTCTTTTTGTCTTTCCTCTCTTTCCAGACTAATTTGTTCCACCAAATTAAGACCTCCTTCAGGGCAGAAAATCAGTGATCATTTCTCAAAAATACTGTAAGGGAAATGAACAACCTGCAGCTGCCTTGGTTAAAAACTCTTCTTGAGTACCACAGGCCTGGGAGGAAAATTTGTGGAGATAATGTTATTGCAGATATTGGGGCACTGAAAAACACCCACGTAAGCCAGCAAATTGAGAAAACCATGCCCATGTCCAGCACAAGAAGCACTGTCACAATAAACCTGAGAAGATTTTATGCTTTCACCTCTGGCTGATTTCTAGGCTGAATTCAAAGAAGTGAAGACTATACCAGTTGTGAATGTCCTGAGAGATTGCCCCTTCACAAAGACAATCTGTACAGCCATTCATCTGTTTTGGGGTGTGTGTGTGTGTGTGTGTGTGTGTGTGTGTGTGTGTGTGTGTCTTTCCTTTTTGGTGTTCAGTTAAATCTCTGTCAAAATACTAGTTGAATTTAAGACAAAGGAACAGAGTCTTCGGGAATCACACATGATAAAAATGTAGACTTTACAAAGATATTTTAGAATATTTCTAAACAGCTACAGTCTACAAAAAACAAAAATAAATCAAGGGAGAATGTGATTTACACAGATAGAACATTATAATATTAAAAATGCTTGCTTTTCAACAAATCTTTATGAAGTCTGCTAATATACAAGAAAATGTGGCCCATTTGCAGAACAATTAACAGACACTGTTCTTGCAGAAGCACACTCATTTGATTTATGTGGCAAATATTTAAGATCAGCTGTCTTAAATATGCTGAATTAGCTAAACTAAGCTATGGACCAAGAGCTAAAGGAAACCACTATGCAAATGCTTTATGAACAAATAGAGAATATTAATAATAAGATAGAAATTATGCAAATAAATCAAATATATAGTCTGGAGCTTAAAAAGTTCTATAACTGAAGTGGAAAATCACTAGAGGGTTTCAACAACACATTTGATTATGGAGAATAAAGAAACAGTGAAATATGTGATTAGACAATAGGCTTTTTTCAGTCTGAGGCACAGAAAATAAAAAGAAATGAATAAAGAAAAATAAATAAAAGCTGAAAGACCTTTGCTACATCATCAAGCACATTGTCACAGCACAATAGAAATCCAAGTAGGAGAAGAGAGATAAAAAGAAGAAAGAATATTTAAAAATATTTTAGTGAGAAAACTGCAAAATTTGACAAAAGGCCACACACTCAAGAAAATTAATGAACTCCGAGAAGGATAAAGATTAAGAGATCTACAACAAGATGCATTATAATTAAAGGGGTTCGGGGGGTAAGAATGTTTAATAGGTACCAAAAACAGAAGGAATGAATAGGGCCTAGTATTTGAGAGTACAACAGGGTGTCCATAGTCAATAATATTTTAATTGTACATTTAAAAATAATTAAAAGAGTATAATTGGATTATTTGTAACACAAATGATAAATGCTTGAGAAATAATTGAGGAGATGGAGATGGATACCCCGTTTTCCATGATGTGATTATCATGCATCGCACGCCTATATCAAAACATCTCATGTACCCAATAAATGTAGATACCTACTACGTATCTCCCAAAATTTTTAAAAATTTAAAAAATTGTCAAAGGCTATGGTCAAAAAAAATCTTGACATCTGTAAGAAAGAAGCAACTAATGATTTACAAACCATCCTCAATAAGATTAACAGGAGGTTTCTTATCAGAAACAATGGAGACCTGAACGCAGTAAAAGGACATTTTTAAAGTGCCGGAAAAGAAAAAAAAATGAACCTCTGAACCCAGAATTCTTTGTTCCGCAAACTGTCCTTCAAAAGTGGAGAAACTCAGGCATTCCCAAATAAACAAAAAATGAAGGAGATAATTGCTAGTAGAGCTGCCCTATAAAAAATACTAAAAGGAGTGCTTTTTAGCCTACAATGAAAGGACACTAGATGGAAATTTGAAGATATAGAAAACTAATTAAAACTCTGGCAAAAGGCAATTAATGGGTAAAATAAAAACTAATATTATTGTATTTTTGGTTCATAACTCTTTGTATTCCCCAAGTGATATAAAACACAATGCATAAAAAATAATTATAAATCCATGATAGTAGGTACACAATATGTAGTGATATAATTTGTGACAATCACAATATGAAGGGAAAGGGAGGATTGAGCTGTAGAAAAGTATATTTTGTAGCTATTGGAGCTAAGCTGCTATCAAAGCAAGTTATGTCATTATCAACTTAGAATTGTTGATCATGTTAATCCCTAAGGTAACCACAAATAAAGTATCTAAAATTACACACTAAAGGAATGAAAAGAGAATAAAAATGGCATACTACAAAAAATAAATATGAAATAAGGCAGTAATAGAATAAATGAGAATGAACAGGTATAAGATACACACAAAACAAATAGAAAAACGTTATACATAAAACCATCCTTTCTGATAACTGCTGACTCTGTTCTTCTTTCTCTCTTTGATTGGATTTACCGTTTTGTCACTGTAATTTCTGTCTTATTCAATTTGGATTCTACTTCCAGAAGTTCCTCCTCAGTGTCTACTTTTTTGTTACTGTTGTTAATGAATATATTGATTGCTTATTTTTGAGATTTCAAAGGGCTCATATCACTCTAGCACAATAAGATATTTCTGTGGTCCCTTTGCACTCTCACCTATTAATTGGAGCCTACACAGCTCCTGGTCAGTGTTAATTAAGTTAGTTCAGCATTGTAATTACTACATTTTGGTGATCAGGGACATTTTTCTGGTTACCCCTACACAGTTAGTCTTATCAAATGGTTCTTCATAAGATGGCTCTTCCCACCCACTCTTGTTTTGGGTTTCATGGTAAGTCCTATCACCTGATTTTATGATAGATTTTGTTTATGAGTTTCAAATATTTGTGTCCAAGTTACTCTGCCTTGTGAAATGATTTCTTGTTCATAGACACACACACACACACACACACACACACACTCTCTCTCTCTCTCTCTCTCTCTCTCTATTATGGCTGTCATCTTCTTAGAATGTTCTCTTTCAGATTTCCTGTGACCTGGTCTATTTAGGTTGTGGAGCTAAAGAAGGAGCTAGATTAAGCAACTAATCAAAGCACAGTTTCCATGGCTAGGGCAATAGATTTCAAGGAAAAAAACATTACTACCACATGAATCTGTTGGATACTAAGAGGTTTTGAAATTGTGAACTATTGTTTTTCAAACTGAATATGCAATATTCTCTCAAATAGTCACCTCTACTTTCCTTTAGTTGGGCATAGATTTGCATAAAGGGCTTTTCAACTGATGACTGAACTTGGGGATAATGTTGAAATCTCAGTTAGGCATACATTTGCAGCTCACTGAGATTTCCCATTGGTAGTTTATTTCATGCCCCAATAGTTTATTTAACATTTTTTTTTTGTTCTTGAAACACAATGTCATCTGTTTGAAACTATTGTTTTGGTTGTTCAGTGAGTTCTTGCCTGAATAATTTGACAAACTCAGCAGCTCTGTTTAAAAAAAGGACTCTGTTTAAGGTCTTTTCTTCTTTAGAGGCATAATGTGTGTCAGAGGGGAATTAGGAAGGAATTGCCATTGTTTAATGAATACTAAAGTAAAATCGGATTAAACATCTCTACAAATAGCCAGATCCTATGGGCCTCTTGACTGTAAAGATTGTGGAAGGTAATTATATAGTGTAATTAAATTATTTTAATTCAATTTCAAACATTGTTTCATGAATAGAACATATTCCCTGTTATGAATAGGGAATACTTTTCTTTCAGCTAAATCCTCCTTTGGGATACAAGGAAATTTATCATTTAAATATGAGAAATAGGGGATAAAGAATTTTTTTTAAAAAAAGAGATTCCTTGTTTTGATCTATCCCATCCGTAAATTTGGGGATTAATTTTATCATTTGTAAGTCATGTTATTGGCATGAAACCAAATTAAACCTTTTAAAACTTGGTTCACTATAAACATTCAATCATTGTAGACTAAAAAAGGCAGATTTACTGTTTTGTGGTTTTCTTACCAGTTACCAAGAGGGACTTTCAACTCAGTCTTAGATAGGATTTTTTAAAATATCTAAGCCTGTTTCTTACTACCGTTTGGATTGTTAGTAGAGCATGGAAAGTCAATGGAATGTAATAGAGTGTTTGAGGAAATGTGTGACTACATTCCAAACTCATTAGCTGTATATCCAGTGTAAACGTGTTCCAAAACTCTGAATCTCAATTTCCGCCTTTGCAGGAGTATGGGTAGATGACTTCTTTCTCAGTTCTAACATTCTGTAGACCCCCCAATAACAACAAGTACCATGAAAATGATTGGGCAAGTATTATAACTGTATTTTACAGATTTGGAAATTGGGAATTAGTGACACAGCTAGGAAGTAGAGAAGCTAAGATTCTGACCTAGAACCCTCCCAAGCTCAATCCATTATTGTTTGGGCTGTATAATGGTACTCACTTATGTGATTAATGTCTATATTCATGCATGTAAAAATATAATTATTGCTCTTTTCTGTGACTGACTTCACCATAGCTTTCTGTGTGCAAATCAAAAGCCATTGGTAGAGAAGAAAATACTATGAACACTTGTGAGACTAGAAACATAACACTGAAAGCAGTGTAGAGGCAACAGGATCTATTCAGTGTGCAAACTCAAAATCTATTAATCTAGTTTGTGGACAGTTTAAAACAAAATAAATAGAGGATGAAGTCGTAAGTATCAGAAGACAACGACTCCCTTATTGAAGGATCATCAAGGGTTAATATGCCACGATTCTACCTTGGATAAACTCTTTTAAAGGCACAGAAACATATTGGAACATTGATTTTTTTTATGTATCTTTCTCCATTTACTGAAAATAATCCCCTTGTAAAGAGATACTATATCTATTATCTACTTATCTCTGTGTGCCTAACACCTGGCCCAGTGACTTGTACTTAGAAGGCTGAATGAATAAATGTATGTATTTAAAGATGGGGTAGTGGAAGACAATTTATTTGTTAACAGCAACAACAGCAGTGGTAGTTATCAATTAGTTAGTGTATGTTTATCAAATGCCTACTATGTGCCAAGGCTCACTTGCAGATGATGCAATGAACGAAACACACACAAATATTTGCCTCCTAGAGATTACACTGAGGGAGTTAAGAAAATAAAAAGAAATAAAAGAGGTTGTACTTAGATGTTGATAAATGCAATGAAGAAAAATAAAGCAGGGAAGGAGTTCAAGGACTGACAGAAGATGAGATTGCATCTCTAAGAAGGAAGGTCAGGAAAGGCTTCACTGTAAAGATCACTTTGAAACCAATTAGACCCATTTGTCAACACCATACCATAAGCGTAACATTCATGTATTAGTTTACTAGGACTTCTGTAACAAACTTCCACAAATCGGGTGGCTCAAACAACAAAAATTTAACTGTCTCCTTAACTAGCAGCTGGATTTTCAAGATCAAGGTATCAGCAAGGTAGGTTTCTTCTGAGGGCTGAGAAAAAAGGATCTGTTCTAGGTCTCTTTCTTTGGCTTGTAGATGGTCCTTTTCAACCTGTTTCTCCTTATATCATCTTTTCTCTATGCATATCTTTTCTCTATGCATATTTTCTTTGTGTCCAAATTTACCCTTCTTATGAGGGCACCAGTCATATTGGGTTAGGGCCCATCATAATTACCTCATTTTAACGTGATTATCTCTGTAAAGAAAATATCTCCAAATACAGTCATCTTCTGAGGTTCTAGGGGTTAAGACATCAACATAAAAAATTTTAGGAGGACAGAATTCAACCTAAAATGGTGCATTATGCCATTTAAACCTCATAATAACCTGTGAGGTTAGTATTGCTATTCTTATTTTATATGTGAGAATACTGAGACTCAAAATACTTAAGATCACAGAGGTAGTAAACTAGTAGAGCTTGGACTAGAATTCAGCTATGTTTGACACCAGAAGCCTTACTGTTAACCAATATACTATACTTTTCCCACTCATACCTAGTCGTGAATTATATTCCTAAAGCAAGAGCAGCAGGATGGCAATACAACTCTTTTTAAAACATTGATTTACTCAAAATATATTTATAGAACACAGGCTAAGTACCATGCACTGGGTTAAGGGCTAGTGATTAAAATAGTGGTAAAATAAAATAAACCGTACTACCCTTTTCATAGAGCTTGTATTTCAAATGAAATAAAAAGTTATATTTGTAAATGGATAATTTTAAACTAAGGTAAATTCTCTGCAAGAAAAAAAGAAACATAATTAGATAAGTGTTCATAACCTGAGAAGTTGACCTAGATTGGGATGAGAGAACTCTTCCCTAGAAAAGAATACTTGAATTATATCTAAAGAGTAAGTAGGTATTAATTATGGAAAGGCTGAAATGGGAAATGGGAGCTAGGTGAAAGGAAGAAAATTCTAGACAGATGGAACTGCATGTGCCAAGGTACAGACAAGAACCTGAGTTTTTAGTATGACTGAAGCTTAGAGAAACAGAAGGAGCATGTTGCAGGGTTGGAAGAAGGAAAGTAATAAATAGTCTCCAGGCTATATGAAGGCTTTCAATCTTTATCTTAAGAGAATGACATTTTACTGAAGGGGTTTGGGGAGGATGTGTAGTGTGATATCTTTATTTTGGAAGATCATTCTGGCTGTAGTGAAGAAAACTGATCACTGAAGAACCAAATTGGAAGCATGGCAATGGATTGAAAAACTACTGTAATAGACAGTAAGAGTAGCTTGTAATAGTGCAGAAATAATAGGAGATAGAGAACATTAGATAGATTTAAGAAACATTTAGAAAGTAAAATTGAGATAATATAACAGATTTAATGTTGAGATTGAATGATAAGAATGGCAAAAGATGACTCACACTATTCTGGATTGAGTCAAGGGATAGATACAGATACGATTCACAAAGATGAGAAACGGCAGAAGAGGATCAGGGTTGAAGGTGGGGGAAATCTTAAGATTTAAGCAAGGATATGTTAAATTTGAGGTGAAGAAAAGATATTGAGAAAGTACTACATATATAGGTCCACAGCTATGAGGAAAAATTATTCCTGGAAATGTAAAGTTGGGAATCATCAGCATAGAGGTGGTAATCAAAACAGAAGAAAATCCAGATTAGCATTGCATTCTCTACTTTATTTTCTGAAAATATTCTGGGAATGTGAAATCTATAGCAAAATGGAAAGCTCACTGGACTCAGTCAGGAAATTGGGGCTCTGGTTAGAGATCCCACTGTAATTCACATTGTGTTATCTGGAAAATTATTTTCTATAGGATGGTAATTTACACAGATAAGAAGGGAAGGTGATAGACTCTTTAAATATCAAGAGTCTCAACTAAAATTTTCTGTGCTTCTGGGAAAGTTACAAATGTATGTATCATCCACCAACCTGTAAGGCTTATGGAGAAAATAAGTAGTTTCTGGACTAGGTTCCAGACATGAAGCTACTTACCAGAGGCTAAATTATGACTGTACTTGTCATATTTTTTCTCATGTGTTTGGAAAGTTTATAGTCTTGCTCTCAATTAAGATAAACCAAGGTAGACAGTGATCGCAGTTGGAATGGGTCTTTGTAAACAATGCAAGAATAGATGTTTTATAGTGATAGTAAAGGCCAGGGGAGATTAAGATTTTGGGTCTTTCTTATTTCCTTCTCGCTTTTCAGGGGATACATAATTATTTTCCAAGCCATGTTTTAAGATAATCGCTAGACATTATGATACATTTATTTTAATTATTTATATATCACATATTTTCTAAACACCGGAATGCAGTGCTAGACACTCTGGATACAAGATGAATAATACTTTGTATTTTACATTCACCCATAGATGAAGAAAAATAAATATATGAATAGAAAGAAACACATGAAGAAATACCTAACTACTACTTGGGTAAAATCAGAAGTGCTGTTGAAAGCTAACTGAAAGAGGGTACATCTACCTTAGCACAGAGACTAAAGATAATTCAGCTATATAAAGATTGGAAGAGTGGTAATGGGAAGGAAAGGAACTATTCAAGTCAATGTATCAATTTGCGGAAATTCTAGAAAGAGACATAGAGACTATGGAGTATTTTAGGAAATGAGTAGGAGTATGACCATTTTTATTAGGTATGTTAAAAACTACCATTTAGACAAAAATATTTTGATTCATTGTATTGTGCTAAGATAATTTTCAACTTGCCTTTAACTTTTGCAAATGGGACTATATTTAAGAAAGATCATGAAAAGGACACAACCTGCCAGCTTAATTACGTTTCTGAAATGCTTCTGGTAAAAATTAATATATGTGGATACTGGCCCAAATCATTTGGACTAAGCAGACTTCACTAACACACAAAACCTCTCAAATATAGGGATATTAAAAGTTTTTAATATGAATTGTTTATCTTTTTCCTTGTTACATTCTCTCATTTGTTATTTCAAAGTCAACATGGTTATAAGAGCCTTTCAGAGCAAAACTTAAAAACCTCAGGGCCAGGTGGCTATTTGGCAAATTCTCCTATGTATATTCTAGTAAGCTCAAGTGGATAGAAACAAAATAAACTTCATTCCAGTGTAAAGTTTACTTACCCTTTGAAGAAGGTGATGCTAAATATTATTACTGAGTAAATTTGAATCCTCTTGCTGATCATCTCAGATGTTGGATAACTGGCAAAACCATGATTGAAACCTTTTTTTTTGTTTGTTTCTGTTGCCAAGAAAAATTTTATCAGTAAGGTACAGAAATAATGAGGTATCACATGTACACAGTCCTTTATGACTTGCAAAGCTGTTTCACCTCTACTGTTTCAATTGGCCTCTATATTCTCTCTGTACGGATGGCAGAAAAGAGTGCATGGTCCTTATTTCACAGAAAATAAACACTGAAACTCCAGAAGTTGATTTGTTTAATGCGACAATCAGGACTGAGGCCAAGACTAGCACTCCAAAATATGGACGATTATCAGTGCTTGAACATACAAAATAATGTATAGTGCTTGCAATGTTATTTTGTTAAGCAATTCTACCCTATCACTGATTTCCTAAAGAGTCACGGACCTGAAATTCTATAAAATTGTACAAGGACAAAACTTAATAACACTATGTCTTACAGGCACAATTGTCAACTGCAAATTATCAGATATAAAAAATTACACTCTCACATTTTATTCTCATGGGCCTCAAAATGTGCTATAAGATTGTGTGTATTTTTTGTTTATTCCTATGGTTATATATGAATAAATAAATTAGGCATGCCATGTAATTATACTCCACTTATTATTTATATAATCGTATACCTAGGTGTTGGCATATTATGTCAGGGCTCCTGTATGGGTTTGTGGTCATTATGTCATTGGCACCAACTTTATCTGTAATGGCCCATATAGAAGAGCAGAAGAATAAGGCACAATTGATGCTTTGTTGATGCCTTCTTTCCAAATGAAGAAAAAAGGTCATTGCATGTCATCTAAATAAAGATTTCATGGGATTCCTCGGCAAGATGGCAGAAGAGGAACAACTCCAGTCTGTAGCTCCCAGCAAGATCAATGCAGAAGGCAGGTGATTTCTGCATTTCCAACTGAGGTATGTGGTTCATCTCATTGGGACTGGTTAGACAGTGGGTGCAGCCCACAGAGGGTGAGCAGAAGCCTGGTGGGGCATCGCCTTACCCAGGAAGTGCAAGGGGTCAGAAAACTCCCTTCTCTAGCCAAGGGAAGCTGTGAGGGACTGTGCCATGAGGGATGGTGCATGCCAGCCCAGATACTACACTTTTCTCACAGTCTTCACAATCCACAGATCAGGAGATTTCTTCAGGTGCCTATACCACAGGGGCCCTGGTTTTCAAGCTCTGGATGGCTATTTGGGCAGACGTTGAGCTAGCTGGAGGAGTTTTTTTTTTTTCCATACTCCTGTGGCACCTGGAATGCCAGTGAGACAGAACCATTTACTCCCCTGGAAAGGGAGCTGAAGCCATGGAACTGAGTGGTCTTGCTCAGTGGATCCTACCTCCAAAGTGCACAGCAAACTAAGATCCACTAGCTTGAAATTCTTGCTGCACGCAAAAAGGTATCAGAGATTGAAGATCAACTTAATGAAATAAAGTACGAAGACAAGATTAAAGAATGAAAAGGAATGAACAAAGCCTCTAAGAAATAAGGGACTATGTGAAAAAAACAAACCTACATTTGATTGGTGTACTCGAAAGTGATGGGGAGAATGGAACCAAGTTGGAAAATACTCTTCAGGATATTATCCAAGAGGACTTCCCCAACCAAGCAAGACAGGTCAACATTCAAATTCAAGAAATAAAGAGAACCCCACAAAGATACTCCTCAAGAAGAACAACCCCAAAACACATAATTGTCAGATTCACCAAGGTTAAAATGAAGGAAAAAATGTTAAGGGCAGCCAGAGAGAAAAGTCGGGTTGCTCACAAAGGGAAGCCCATCAGACTAACAGCAGATCTCTCTGCAGAAATCCTACAAGCCAGAGGAAAGTAGGGGGCAATACTCAACATTCTTAAAGAAAAGAACTTTCAACCCAGAGTTTTCAACTCATAATTTCATAACCAGCCAAACTAAGCTTCATAAGTGAAGAAGAAATACAATCCTTTACAGACAAGCAAATGCTGAGGGATTTTGTCACCACCAGGGCTGCCTTACAAGAGCTCCTGAAGGAAGCACTAAATATGGAAAGGAAAAACTGGTACTAGCCACTGCAAAAGAAAGCAAAATGTAAAGACCATCAACACTATGAAGAAACTGCATCAACTAATGGACAAAATAACTAGCCAGCATCATAATGACAGAATCAAATTCATACATAACAATATTAATCTTAGGCCAGGCACAGTGGCTCACGCCTTTAATCCCAATACTTTAGGAGGCGGAGGTGAATGATCACCTGAGGTCGGGAGTTCGAGACCAGCCTGACCAACATGGAGAAACCCTGTCTCTACTAAAACTACAAAATTTGCAGGGCGTGGTGGTGCATGCCTGTAATCCCAGCTACTTGAGAGGCTGAGGGAGGAGAATCACTTGAACTTGGGAGAAAGAGCTTATGATGAGCTGAAATTGTGCCATTCCACTCCAGCCTGAGCAATAAAAGCAAAAATCTGTCTCAAAAAAAAAAAAAAAAGGATGAAGAGTTAAGACTGTATCCAGGAGACCCATCTCATGTGCAATGGCACACGTAAGCTCAAAGCTCAAAATTATGGGATGGAGGAAGATGTAAAAAGCAAATGGAAAGCAAAAAAAAAAAAAAAAATGCAGGGGTTGCAATCATACTCTCTGGTAAAACAGACTTTAAACCAACAAAGTTCAAAAAAGACAAAGAAGGGCAATATATAATGGTAAAGAAATCAATGCAACAAGAACTAATAATCCTAAATATCTATGCACCCAATACAGGAGAACCCAGATTCATAAAGCAAGTTCTTAAGAGACCTACAAAGAGACTTGGACTCCCACACAATAATAGTGGGAGACTTTAACAATCCACTGTCAATATTAGGCAGATCAAGAGACAGGAGACAGAAAATTAACAAGAATATAAAGGACTTGATCTCAGCTCTGGACTAAGCGGACCTAATAGACATCTACAGAACTCTCTACCCCAAATCAACAGAATATACATTCTTCTCAGCACCACATAGCACTTATTCTAAAATCAACGACATAATTGGAAGTAAAACACTCCTCAGCAAATGCAAAAGAATGGAAATCATAACAAATAGTCTCTCAGAACACAGTGCAATCAAATTAGAACCCAGGATTAAGAAACTCACTCAAAACCACATAGCTACACAGAAACTGAACGAGCTGCTCCTGAATGATGATGGGTAAGTAGGAAAATTAAGGCAGAAATAAATAAGTTATTTGAAACCAATGAGAAGAAAGAAACAATAAATCAGAATCTCTGGGACACAGCTAAAACAGTGTTTAGAGGGAAATTATAGCACTAAACATCCTAGGAGAAAGTGGGAAAGATCTGAAATTGACACCCTAACATCACAAAAGAACTAGAGAAGCGGCCGGGTGCGGTGGCTCAAGCCTGTAATCCCAGCACTTTGGGAGGCCGAGGCGGGTGGGTCACGAGGTCAAGAGATTGAGACCATCCTGGTCAACATGGTGAAACCCCATCTCTACTAAAACTACAAAAAATTAGCTGGGCATGGTGGCGCATGCCTGTAGTCCCAGCTACTCAGGAGGCTGAGGCAGGAGAATTACTTGAACCCAGGAGGCGGAGGTTGCGGTGAGCCGAGATCGCGCCATTGCACTCCAGCCTGGACAACAGAGCAAGACTCCGTCTCAAAAAACAAAACAAAACAAAACAACAACTGAATAACCAAGATCAGAGCAGAACTGAAGGAGATAGAGACATGAAAAGCCCTTCAAATAATCAATGAATCCATGAGCTAGTTTTTTGAAAAGATTAACAAAATAGACCACTAGCCAGAATAACAAAGAAGAAAAGAAAGAAGAATCAAATAGACACAATGAAAAATGATAAAGGGGAGATCACCACTGATCCCACGGAAATACAAACTACCATCAGAGAACACTATAAACACCTCTATGCCAATAAACTAGAAAATCTAGAAGAAATGGATAAATTCCTGGAAACAGGAATATAATACCTAGGACTACAACTTACAAGGAATATGAAGGTCCTCTTCAAATAGAACTACAAATCACTGCTCAAGGAAATAAGAGAGGATACAACCAAATGTAAAAACCTTCCAGCTTATGGATAGGAAGAATCAGTATTATGAAAATGGCCAAAGTAATTTATAGATTCAATGTTATTCCCATCAAGCTACCATTGACTTTCTTCACAGCATTAGAAAAAAAAAACTTTAAATTTCAGATGGAATCAAAAAAAGTCCATATAGCCAAGACAATATTAAGCAAAAAGAACAAAGTTGGAGGGATCACACTACCTGACTTCAAACTATACTACAAGGCTACAGTAATCAAAACAACATGGTACTGGTACCAAAGCAGAGATATAGACAATTGCAACAGAACAGAGGCCTCAGAAATAACGCCACTCATCTACAACCATCTGATCTTTGACAAATCTGACAAAAAGAAGCAATGGGGAAAGGATTCCCTATTTAATAAACAGTGTTCAGAAAGCTGGCTAGCTATATGCAGAAAACTAAAACTAGCCCCCTTCTTTACACCTTACATAAAAATTAACTCAAGATATATTAAAGATTTAAATGTAAGACCAAAAACCATAAAAAACCTAGAAGAAAACCTAGGCAACACCATTCAGGACATAGGCATGGGCAAAGACTTCATGACTGAAAAACCAAAAGCAACTGCAAAAAAGCCAAAACTGGCAAATGAGACCTAATTAAATTACAGAGCTTCTTTACAGCAAAATATGCTATCATCAGAGTGATTAGGCAACCTACAGAATGCAAGAAAATTTTTGCAATCTATCCATCTAACAAAGGGCTAATATCCAGTATCTACAAAGAACTTAAATTTACAAAAAAAAAAAAAAAAGCAACCCCCCCCAATGGAAAAGTAGGTGAAGGATATGAACAGACAATTTTCTTTTTTTTTTTCCCATTTATTTTATTGCATTTTAGGTTTGGGGGTACATGTGAAGAACATGCAAGATTGTTGCATAGGTACACACATGGCAGTGTGATTTGCTGCCTTCCTCCCCATCACCTACATCTGGCGTCTCTCCCCTTGCTATCTCTCCCCAGCTCCCCACCCTCCACCGTCCCTCCCCTATTTCCCAACAGACCCCACTGGGTAGTGCTCCCCTCCCTGTGTCCATGTGTTCTCATTGTTCAACACCCACCTATGAGTGAGAACATGCGGTGTTTGATCTTCTGCTCTTGTGTCAGTTTGCTGAGAATGATGGTTTCCGGGTTCATCCATGTCCCTACAAAGGACACAAACTCATCCTTTTTGATGGCTGCATAATATTCCATGGTGTATATGTGCCACATTTTCCCTGTCCAGTCTATCATCGATGGGCGTTTGGGTTGGTTCCAGGTCTTTGCTATCGTAAACAGTGTTGCAATGAACATTCGCGTGCACGTGTCCTTATAGTAGAATGATTTATAATCCTTTGGATATATACCCAGTAATGGGATTGCTGGGTCAAATGGAACTTCTATTTCTAGGTCCTTGAGGAATCGCCACACTGTCTTCCACAATGGTTGAACTAATTTACACTCCCACCAACAGTGTAAAAGTGTTCCTATTTCTCCACATCCTCTCCAGCATCTGTTGTCTCTAGATTTTTTAATGATCGCCATTCTAACTGGCATGAGATGGTATCTCAATGTAGTTTTGATTTGCATTTCTCTGATGACCAGTGATGATGAGCATTTTTTCATATGTTTGTTGGCCTCATGTATGTCTTCTTTTGTAAAGTATCTTGGACAGACAATTTTCAAAAGAAGACATCTATGTGGCCAACAAATATATGAATAAAAAGGTCGTCATCACTGGTCTTTAGAGAAATGCAAATCAAAACCACAATGAGATATCATCTCTTTCCAGTTAGAATGGCAATCATGAAAAAGTCAGGAAACAACAGATGCTGGAGAGGATGTGGCGAAATAGGAACATTTTTACACTGTCTGTGTGAGTGTAAATTAGTTCAACCACTGTGGAAGACAGTGTGGCAATTCCTCAAGGATCTAGAACTAGAAATACCATTTGACTCAGCAATCCCATTACTGGGTATATACACAGAGGATTATAAATTATTCTAGTATAAAGACACATGCACACATATGTTTATTGCAGCACTATTCACAATAGCAAAGATCTGGAACCAACCCAGATGCCCACCAATGTTAGACTGAATAAAGAAAATGTGCCACATATACACCATGGAATAGTATGCAGCCATAAAAAAGAGTGAGCTCATGTCCTTTGCAGGAACATGGGTGAAGCTTGAAACCATCATTCTCAGCAAACTAACACAGGAATAGAAAACCAAACACCACATGTCCTCACTCATAAGTGGGTATTGAACAATGAGAAGATATGGGCAGAGGGAGGGGAAAATGACACACCAGGGCCTGTCGGCAGGTGGGTGAGAAGGGAAGAGATAACATTAGGAGAAATTCCTACAGTAGATGACAGGTTGATGGGTGCAGTAAACCACCATTTCACATGTATAGCTATGTAACCAACCTCCACGTTCTGCACATGTATCCCAAAATTTAATGCATAATAAGACATTTTTCCAAAATAGGAAAACAAATTCATAATAGTTTGAATACAGAAACTGATGACAGAATGAAGCTATCATCTGACTTACCTTAACTTAGACAGAACTCCTGTACCGTAGTAATTTTAACACCATATCTGCATGTCAAGCTTCAATTTAATTTCAGTAAGGTGTCAATTTCAGTAAGGTGTCATCTATCGCATTCAATTAATGTTGTTACCCTGTATATAACTGATTTTGTAGTTTTGCTTTGTGCTTAATTTTCCAATCTTTTTATGTGATAGCCACACAAAAACTGTAAACAAAAGAAGTTTATACCTTTTATTATGTTGACACATATCTATGCAAAGTACATGAAAATAAACATGATTTTGATTGTCACTAGAGAATAGGGGATTGTGTTAATTCACTCCTGCTGCTACAACAGAATATCATAGACTTGTTAATTTAAAAGTAACATACATTTATTTGTCACAGTTATGGAGTCTGGGAAGTCCAAGATCAAGGTACCAACAAATCCAGTGTCTGGTGAAAGCTACTCTCTACTTCCAAGATGATGTACTATGCTGCATCCTCACAAGGAATAAAAGGGAAGGGCAACAAAGACTAGGGTATTCTCTCCAACCTCTTTTATAGGAGTACGAATCCATTCATGAGGACAGAGCACTCATGACTTAATCTCTTCCAAAAGGGTTCTACCTGTTTATACCATCACCTTGGAGTTTAATTTCCAGCATATGAATTTTGGAAAGACACATACATTCTAACCAAAGAAGGAATGATTATTTTTCTCTTTATAAGGGCTTCATACATTACTCAGTTTGGAGAAGTGTTGTTATTCAGCTTCTCACAGTCTAGCTTTTCTAAATGTTGATAAAAAAAAAAAAAAAAAGTCTGTTCTGCTCATTCCTCTCTTATGACGATGAGTGTTCATAGGGTAGCCAATGACTCAATCCATCACATATCTCAGAGTGGCTACATGTGCTTCACCATGGTTATATGCTAAGAAGAGTACATAGAGAGAAATCAAACAGTATTGGTGCTCAAGAAGTTAACTGTCTAGAGAACATTTAGCTTGAGTCCATCACTGCCTAACTGTGCTTAGACTGACTCTGCTTTCCAGCTATAGACCCTACAAGGACTTTAGGCCTATGACTGTGAAGCAACTGTTTGAAGCTCTGCTCCTTGAGAAGTACTGTGTAGCATTCACTGAGACCTGCCTCTCTGTTGTGCTCTAAAAGTGCTAAGCCTTGAGCATGGTCTGGTTGGGATCTTTTTCTAGTAGGAGCACACATTAAGGAATGAGTAACCTTTAGAGAGAGTTCAGGGATACTCACAGAAAGATCAAGCCAGGTTAATGAGAGAAAATCAACAGCGATGTTTCTGAGCTACCTACCTTTGAATTTATATAACAAATATGAATAAATATGATATGAGATAGGGTAGTCAGAGAGTGATTCAGGATGCTTAGATGGTTTGAGTTGGGTTTACATGGTGACAGATTTCTTTTTGGCTTATTTTTTCATTTTTGCTCTCACTTACCTGAATTAGGTGTTGATATGATAATGCAAACTAGGACACAGGTGTTACTGGACTAAGAAACAGCTCCCTGGAGTTCCTCAGTCACCAAAGGAGTAGCTTATCAGTAATGATAGTCACTTTTCTTCTAGAAATGTAGAGAGGGCAACTCTCTACTCATTGCACATGTGTTCACTGCCTCTCCCAGCCCATAATAAATACAGTATGCAGGAACTGCAGAAGGATAAATTACCTCCTGACTACCAGGACCATGGAAGTAGCTTCTTTAACTGGTCTCCTTGTGTCTATTGTCACCTACCCCTACCCTGAAGCAGTCTATTCTTCACATAGCAGGAAGAGGGATTTTTATTTCTTTTTCAGAGAAAAGGTCTCTTTATGTTGCCCAGGCTGGCTTTTGAACTCCTGGGCTCAAGTGATCCTGCCACATCAGCCTACTGAGTAGCTGGAACTACAGGCATACACTCATGCTCAGTTCAAACTGAGCTTTTAAAAAGGGCAATATGCTCACAGTAGTTCTGTCTAAAACCCTCCAGTAACTTATAGGTAAACTTAGAAAAAATCACAAAAGCCTAAAAGTAGACTATGAGATGCTATGAGATCTAGTATGTTGTTACCTATCCCATCTCATCCCCCATTCTTATCTAACTTGCTTACTCTCTTCCAGCTACACAGACTTTTTTAATCTTCCTGAAACATACCACACTTATGCACATCCTTGGATCTGGGTATAAGTGCTGGTATCTCTGCCTGGAAGGTTCTCACATCAGAAATCCACTGAGTGACTCCTACTCATTTCAGTCTTAGCTTAAATGTCACCTCTTTTCCTTATGATATAATCTCAAGTGGATAAGTCAACCTAGCCCCACTCCAGAATCTTTGTTGGGACAAAATGGCACTGGTACAGAGAATCTTCCAAACCAATGAGAATTAGTAAAATCCAGAACCTTTGCACTATACTTTTTTTTTTTATAGTTTCATCTACCTCAAATAAAAAGTAGTATTTGATTTCTACTCCTAAAATGGATTCCTGTACTTCTCAAGATTCTTTCATCATTCATTCCCTTAGGGACTCCAATTTTAGTTATTTATGATGTAAGTACCTACTGTTTAAAAGAGGCCCTGCTACCAAATAACAATTTAAAAACCACTAATCTAGTTTAAGTATTGCTTACTTTCCCATATAAGAAGGCTATGGGAAGCAAAGGCAGTTGCCTCGAGTACCTATTCAGTTAGAAGAAAAGTCAGGATCAAAACCAATTGTCTCTCCTCCTACTCTTGAATTCTTTCCACAACCACAGACTGCGGTATGTATCAAAGAATATTTTGTATAAAACTCTCAGTAGCTACAAATATAAAGTCATTGCAAACTGTCAAAGAAACAATCAAGATTTTGTTTTATTGTGTTTTGTTTAGAAAATAGAAAAACATGGCATAGGTTTAACATACGGATTGAAATTTCAATAAAGGTGTTTATATGTGGCCTAAATTATCCATTACTTCAAAGGGCAAAAGGTAGTGTATTTTAGTATATGTTAAATGTAGTTTCTTCTTCAATACATCTTTCAATGGTTATTCACTTCCTTCTAATTTTCCATGACCTCATTATTATTCCAATCTAATACTAAGAGAAACAAAGCACATAACTGGAAACTTTTTTGGATTATTCATTACGAATTGTTTCTGAAGAGTTGTACACATGTAATGAAGGTGTGAGGATTTATTTTTCTTCTGATTTGGAAAAGTGTACCATAGAGATTTCAAAATGTGTACTTTTACTTTGTAGAAAGGTTTACTATGAGCACAGAAAAGATATCCATCTCTTTCTGGACACATACGAAAAACAGAGCATAAATTGTATCAGTGAAATAATACAAATTCAGTAAAACAGGGCTCAACAAACTACAACTGAAACATTAGAAGAAATTCAGAAAGTGAAACAATTAAAAAAAGACAAGACATCACTTATTCTGAAGACTTGCAACAGGACTTGATGAAGAATTTTCTATTTTTTTTCTGGAGATCATTAGGTAACTTACTGCAAAAAAAATATAAGCAGATGGTTGGAAATCTGGGATCTGTGGTAAGCAAGCAAATAAATCTTAAATCTCCAATGAGAACACATGGACACAGGGAAGGGAACATCACACAATGGGGTCTGTTGGGGGGTGGGGGACTAGGGGAGAGATAGCCGGCGGGGGTGGAGATTGAGGAGTGATAGCATTGGGAGAAATACCTAATGTAAGGGATGGGGGGATGGAGGCAGCAAACCACCATGGCAAGTGTATACCTGTGTAACAATCCTGCAAGATCCGCACATGGACCCCAGAAATTAAAGTATAATAGTAATAATAAAGAATAGAAACAATGAGTAAAAGACTACTTTTCACGTTAATACAAAGATTCGTTTCTTACATGGTCTGAGATCTCAGCATGGGCTTGTGTTAATGGTCAACCCATACCAAGAAGAGAGAATTTACTGGCCCTTGAATTCCTGGGCTCAAGCAAAAACATAGAGATGGTCCCCAAAGACAGTGTTACCATGATGAGCAAGCTGCCTGCCATAGTCACAACCATCTCCCATTTTTGAAAGTTTATCCATTGTGTTTTGGATATTCACAGCTTGTTATGAAAACTGGCATTACTATTGAGGGATACTACAACGTAGGGAGTAAGAGTATGGTGCTGGAGCCAGAAGATGGGCTTTAAGTCTTACTAGCAATACAAAATTGAGCAAGGAATTTAATTTCTCTTTGCTTTAGTTTGTTCATCTATGAAAAGGGGCAGTAATGAGTTCCTAGGAGTTATTAAACCTATTAATCTGGTTTTTACATGTTAGTTGATAAGAATCATGGATAACACATGATTGCATTGTCAGCTATTACCATAATTATCACATAATCACCACTGACCCAGAAATTATGTCAATAATTTTACAAGAGTACATACATGTGTGCTTATGCACATATGCATACATGTAAGCTGTTTCTTGATAACCTGTCACGTACCAGGTACTGTGTTTAAAATGTGACAAATGATTTTATTCACTATTCACTAATTGTGTATTCACAAATGATTTTATTCAGCTCTATAATAAAAGGGATTATACTAATAACAATGATTGTTAGTAAAATAAAAAGTGTCAATGTTTCTTAAGTGCTTACTCTGTATCTTCTGTTATAGTAAGTGCTCTGCTCTGCATGAATTATGTCATTAATCTTCACAACTACATTACTACATTATGTGTTATGTATTGTCACTACGTCTACTTAACTGCATGAGAAAAATGAAGTAGACAGATGTTTAGTGTCTTAAGGTATTAATAATACATCTGGTGACTGGTAGAGCCTGTATTCAAATCCAATTCTGCTAACTTCAGAGTCTATACTTCCAACAACCACCTATTGCTGTCAGTGACTTCCCCTATTTCGAGAGCCTACAGTCTTGTCCAAGGCACTCATAGTCAAACCTCAAAGTGAGATGTTAATTTGCTCTCCAAGGTTTCTGTGATACTAAATTTACCTGGCTCTTTTTCTATCTCACCAGTTCCTCCTCAGTGTCTTTGCTGGTTTCTCCTCATATCCCTGCACAGTAAGTGTTTGAAGGGTGCAGAGCTCACTACCTGGACCTCTTTTCTATCTATACTTGTTCCTTTGGTGATCTTGGCTAATTGCATGGCTTTAAGTATAATATGTAGTTGAAAGACTTCTACATTTATAATCTCACCAGTTGTTCTCCTAAACACCAGCCTACTGTATCCAACAGCCTAGTTGACACCTCTCCTTGAACATCCAATAGGTATCTCAAACATAAAATATTCAAACTAAGTTCCTGATTTTCCCTTCAAATCTGCTCCTTTCTCAATCTTTCCTACTTTAGAATTTAGCAGTTGCATCCTTTCCATTGCTCAGTCCAAAATCCTTAGCCATCCAGACTCTTCTTTCCCACCATTACCCTGCATGTTAACTCATGAGTAAACATTCTGAATTCTACAAATGAGATATTTCTTGAGTTCATATACTTCTCACTATTCTTACCACTGGGCTGTGAGTCCAACCTACCATTATCTGTCACCTGGACAACTGTAATTAACTTTATTGCTGATTTCTAGCTTGTGTTCTGGCCATCTAAACAACATTCTTTTTGCAGTGGTGTTTTCTACACGTGAGACTCTGTTCAATGTGCTTTACCAACATTAAGTCAATTTTGACACAACCCTATGAGAAAAGTTCTACTTTTCTTACCATTTTACAGATAAGGAAATAAATGCTCAGATAAGGAAATAAATGCTCAGATAAGTGAGGTAATCTGGCCAAAGAGAAACTGTACAACAATCTTAGTCATACTTTTTCCATGGGGCCTTGAACCTTCAGTAATCTAGTAATTTATTTCTTAGGGTTCTGTGTGAGAAAATAAAGTTACCCAAAACAGATGTCTGAAGGCATTTATTAAAATGTTAACTACAATTGAGAAACTTCAGCAACAATGTAAAAGTATCCAAACAGAAGAATGGTTAAGTAAATCAGAAAATATTGATATAATAAAATATTAAACTATCAACTCAATTGTGATGGCTTCATATCAAACTAACAGGGCCCTGGGCCTGGCTCAGGAAGCCCTTTTTTCCTCCTAGGCCTCCTGGCCTATGATGGAAGGGGCTGCTCTGAAGATCTCTGAAATGCTCTAGAGACACTTTCCCCATTGTAATGGCTATTAACATTTGGCTTCTCTCAACTTACAAGAATCATCTTATTGATTTACGTGTATGAAGATTACAGGATATGTTATGAACGAATACTCTATGTGTGAGATAGTACCAGTTTGAAGCTACATTTAGCCCACTGTAGGAATTTAAAAATGTCTAAGGAGGTGGTAGGGTAGATATTATTTCATGTCTCTTTGTTTTGTTTTGTTTTGTTTTTTAATTATACTTTAAGTTCTGAGGTACATGTGCAGATTGTGCTGGTTTGTTACACAGGTATACACATGCCCTGGTGGTTTGCTGCATCCATTCCCCTGTCATCTACATTAGGTATTTCTCCTAATATTATCCCTCCTCAATCTCCCCACCCTCTGCTATCCCTCCTGTAGCCCCCCAAACCCTCGACAGGCCCCGGTGTGTGATATTCCCCTGTGTCCATGTGTTCTCACTGTTCAGCACCCGCTCATGAGTAAGAACATGTGGTATTTGGTTTTCTGTTCTTGTGTCAGTGTGCTGAGAATTAAAGATTTGGTGTCTCTTTGAATGAGTCAGTTGAATTATGTACACTCAAGAGGGCTTTCTGAAGATATATTTGCCTAGAAATTTTGAAAAGGGACAAGTTCCCAAGAAGGATATCATAAAAACCTACATTGGTCTCTCATCCTGGCTCCATAAACTCTAGGCTGAGCTCTACAGAAAGCCTGCAGGAAGAAAGTAAAATAATTGTTCCATGAAGAGCTCCTGTGCGCCAGGCAAAAACATTTCCCCTGAGCCTTCTACTCTACTCCCTTCACACTTTGCCTGGAAAGCTCCTACATACATTTCTGGTTCCAGCTTACCTGTCTTTTCCCCTTAGAAGTCTTGCCTCCCAGCCCATCCTTTATGTGTCCTTAGTATCTTCTTCACTTACCATAGCACTTATCACATTTTACTGTAATTATTTAATTTTTGTCCTCCTTGAGACTATAAACTTCTAGAGGATGAGGGCATGTCTGTTCCAAAAACTATATCTGTCTTGCTTAGTTTTGATTTTGTAGCTCCTGGCATAATATTTGAAGCACAGTGGGTCATCAATAAAACATTAATAGTGTAACCAAATTATTTTCTAATTCAAAAGCTGTATTATTTTGCTATCTAAAGGAATACTAGAAAACAAAGAGAATATTTACTGAAGCCCTAAAAGAAGTGACAGGGAATTATACTGCATACCATTCAGAACTATGTTCTAAAAATCTTCACACATCTGTCCTATCACTAATTAATGTTTAATGTTCACTATTCTTTTGTTTTGCACAGGAAAAGCAAACGATCCTAACTAAACCAAAACCAAGCAACCAACCAAGCAACCTACATCTGTTTTTCTTGTTTGTGTCTTCTCTGCCTTCTTTCCTATTTTAGACCTTGTGCTCTTAAGAAAATAATTCCAGATAATTCTAGCTTTTCTTTACTGGCCACAATTTAATAGCTCAAGCATATTACTTCTATCAGCTACAACAAATGCTTAGACAATTTATTTGGTAGAATAACAAAAGACTCTTTATTTTTAAGAGACTAGGGTGAAGGATGGGAAAGGGGTAGGTTAGTCAAGATAGAAGAGGCAATGTTGGAATGTTGGTAACAAATATGATCTGCTCTCAGACCAGTTTTCTGATATGCAGTTATATAGGACCTCAAGCTGCTTCCATCCTGGGGCTTATGATCGCCTTGGCATCAAATAGCAAGTGGGAGATTGTGGTAGTATGTGGGGAAGACACACCAGGCCCATCAACTTTGGCCTGTATGTGACACTTATGACTTCCACTCATTCTAATGACCAGAATGAGTCACATGGCCAATCTAATTGCAAAGGAGACTTCAAAATGAAAACGTGAAGATGGTTATCAGTGAGCACTAATATTCCCTTTCTAATGAGAAAAGGAGAGGCCAAGAATATGATTCGTGAATAGATTTGCCTTTGTCATAGAAGTATGGTAGAGAAAAATATATTTTTGAATTTCTATCAATGTTATTTTACTGTTATTTTCTTATTAAAATGTGATTTTATTATTTATTACAATAATGGAGGAAATATTTTCTATTATTTGGTATCTTTCATAATCAAATTTAAGTATGAAGCAGTGTATCCCACTTTCTCTATATGTGATGCAGAGAAAATGGCAGTTTAAAAAAAGACAGTAAAATAATTGACAGCCATCTTAAGATCAAGGTTTTAGTTATCTACTGCTATGTAACAAATTATTCCAAAATTTAGCAGGTTGAGAAAAAAAAAATCTTAAAGTTTCTGTGGTCCAAAAATCTGGCAACAACTGGGTGCTTATGATTCAAAGTATTCCATGAGGTTGCAGCCAAGCTGTTAGCTGGGATTGAGTACCTTATATAAAAGTTTGACCACGGAAAGAGGTAGGATATTTCTAAGCTCATTCACGTGATTATTGGCAGTGATTATTGGCAGTACTTAATTGTTTGAAACTATAAACCTTTCTGAAGGGCTAGACCACAATAAGGCAACTGGCTTCCCTGAGGGTAACTGATCCAAGACAGTGAGATAAATCAACTAAGTCAGAAGTCACAGTATTTAAATAACTTAATGTCAGAAGTGACATACCATAACATATACCATATTTTATTTGTTAGAAGTGAATCAATGAGTCTAGCCCATACACAACAGGAGAGTATTACACAGGAGAATTAATGCTAGGAGGATGGAGTCACTGGGGATATATCTTAGAAACTGTATATTAGTAATTTTCAAAAAAAATCTTACAAAATTATTTTTTAAAATTTATATACAACTTGAAACTGCTGTAAAGCTACTATGAGAAAGCAGGTAAAATTCTTCATGACATTGGACTCAGTAAGTATTTTTTGGATAAGACCCCAAAAGCACAGGTAACCAAAGCAAAAACAAACAAAGGGAACTGTAGCAAACCAAAAAGCTCTGTACAACAAAGTAAATAATTAACAGTGAAAACCTATGGACTGGGAGAAAATATATGCAGATTATACATCTGAGAAAGAGATAATATCTAAAATACATAAGGAACTCAATGCAATGGCAAGAAAACAAAAACTGATTAGAAAATTGGCAAAGGATGTGAGCGGACATTTCTCAAAAGACAGAAATGATGCATGAAAACATGCTAAACATCTCTATTCATCAGAGAAATTAAAATCAAAGCCATGAGATATCACCTCACAACTGTTAGAATGGCTATGACAAAAAGGACAAGTAGTAACAAGTGTTTGTGAGGATGTGGAGGAAAGGGAACCCTTGTAAACTGTTAGTAGGAATGTAAAATAGTGCAGAGATTTTGGAAAATAGTATGGAGATTCCTCAAAAGATTAAAAGTAGAATTACCATATCATAGAGCAATCCCACTTCAGGGTATGTATCCAAAGGAATTAAAGTCAATATCCTAAAGAGATGTGTATACTCCTATGCTTATTTCAACTTTTTTTTTTTTTTTTTTTTACAATAGTCAAGTTATGTAATCAACCTAATTGTCTATCAACAGATGAATGGATAAAGAACATGTGGTATATTTACACAATGGAGTACTCTTCAGGATTAAAAATAAGAAAAATTTTATCATTTACAATGGCATGAATGAAACTAGAGGACATTATGCTAAGTGAAATAAGCCAGGCACAATTGTATTAGTCTGTTTTCATACTTGAGACTGGATAATTTATAAACTAAAAAGGTTTAATTGACTCAAAGTTCTGCACGGATGGGGAGGCCTCAGGAAACTTGCAATCATGTCAGAATGCTAAGGGGAAGCAAGGGACTCTTAAATGGTGGCAGGAGACAGAGAGAGAGAGATGGAGGATGTGTCACACGTTTAAATAATCAGATCTCATGAGAACTTACTCTCATGGGAATAACATGGGGAAAAATGCCCCAATGATCCAATCATTTCACACCAGGCCCTTCCCCCAACATTTGTGGATTATAATTCAAGAGATTTGGGTGGGTACACAGAGCCAAACCATATTATTCTGTCCCTGGACCCTCCCAAATCTCAGGTCCTTCTCACATTTCAAACTGATCATGGCTTCTTAGCAGTCCCTCAAAGTCTTAACTTATTCATTAACTCGAAAGTACAAGTCCAAAGTCTCATCTGAGACAAGGCAAGCTCTTGCCACCAATGAGCCTGTAAAATGAAAAACAAGTTAGCTACTTCTAAGATACAAGCCCCCACCAAGGCTTGGGGCTTGCACCTGAAGCAAGGGCCTGACCTGTACCTTACCCCCTATAAGTCATGGCTGTAGCTGGAGTGACTGGGACACAGAGCACCATGTCCCAAGCCTGCATAGAACAGTAGGGCCTTGGGTCTAGCTGAGGAAAACATTTTCTCCAACTAGGCCTCTGGGCCTGTGATGGGAGGAGCTGCTGTGAAGACCTCTGAAATGCCTGGGAGATAATTTCCCCATTGTCTTGGCTATTAACATTCAGCTTGTCCTGACTTATGCAAATTTCTGCAGCTGGCTGAAATTATTTCCCAGAAAAATGGGTTTTTCTTTTCTACCACATGGTCAGGCTGTGAATTTTTCCAACTTTTATGCTCTGCTTCCCTTTTAAACATAAGTTTCAGTTTCACCTCATCGCTTTGTGAATGCCTATGACTGTATACACTCAGAGAAAGCCAGGTCAAATCTTAAACATTTTGCTGCTTACCTATTTAAGAAATGGTGCTGGGAAAACTGGCTAGCCATATTCAGAAAACAGAAACCGGATTCCTTCCTTACACTTTACACAAAAATTAACTCAAGATGGATTAAAGGTTTAAATGTAAAGCCTCAAATCATAAAAAGCCCTAGAAGAAAACCTAGGCAATTCCATTCAGGACATAAGTATGGGCAAAGACTTCATTACTAAAACAACAAACGCAATTGCAACAAAAGCCAAAATTGACAAATGGGATCTAATTAAACTAAAAAGCTCTGCATAGCAAGACATTATCATCAGAGTGAAGGGGCAACCTACAGAATGGGAGAAATTTTTTTCAATCTACCCATCTGACAAAGGTCTAATATCCAGAATCTACAAGGAATTTAAACAAGTTAACCAGAAAAAAACAAAAAACCCATCAACATGTGGGCAAAGGATAGGAACAGATTATAAATCATTCTGCTATAAAGAGACATACACACATATGTTCATTGTTGCCCTGTTTACAATAGCAAAGACTTGGAGCCAACCCACATACCCATCAATGTTAGACTGGATAAAGAAAATGTGCCACATATACACCATGGAATACTATGCAGCCATGAAAAAGAATGTGTTCCTGTCCATTGCAGGGACATGGATGAAGCTCGAAGCTATCATTCTTAGCAAACTAACACAGGAACAGAAAACCAAACACTGCATGTTCTCACTCACAAGTGGGAGTTGAACAATGAGAACACATGGACACAGGGAGGAGAACATCACACATGGGGCCTGTAGGGGAATGGGGGGCAAAGGGAGGGAGAGCAATAGAACAAATACCTAATGCATTCTGGGCTTAAAGCCTAGAAGGCAGATTGACAGTGGCAGCAAACCACCATGGCACATATATACCTATGTAACAAATCTGCACATTCTACACATGTATCCCAAAACTTAAAGTAAAATAAAAAAGTAAAAGAAATTTCTTCTGCCATATATCATAAATCATCTCTCACAAGTTCAAAGTTCCACAGATCTTCAAGGAAGGGGCAAAATGCCACCAGTCTCTTTGCTAAAGCTTAGCAAGTGTGACCTTTAACCCAGTTCTCAATTAGTTCCTCATCTCCATCTGAGACCACCTCAGCCTGGATGTCATTGTCCATATCATCATTATCGTTTTTGTCAAAACCATCCAACAAGTTTCTAGGAAAATCCAAGCTTTCCCACTTCTCCCTGTATTCTTCTGAACCCTCCAAACTGTTCCAACCTCTGCCCATTACCCCATTCCAAAGTTCCTTCCACATTTTCAGGTATCTTTTATAGCAGTGCCCCGAACTCCAGTACCAATTTTCTGCGTTAGTCTGTTTTCACACCGCTATGAAGAACTACCTGAGACTGGGTAATTTTTAAAGGAAAGATGTTTAATTGAAGCATATTTCTGCATGGCTGCAGGTGGCTTCAGGAAAATTACAATCATGTCAGAAAGCAAAGGGGAAGTAAGGCATATCTTACATGGCACCAGGAAAGAGTGCAAGAGGAGGGAAGTATCACACTTTTAAACCAGCAGATCTCATGAGAACATACTGACTATCAGGAGAACAGCATGGGGGAAACTGCCCCCATGATCTAGTCACCTCCCACCAGGTCCCTCCCTCAACATGTGGGGATTACAGTTTGAGATGAGATTTGGATGGAGACATAGAGCCAAACCACACCAATGAACTTATATGTAGAACCTAAAAAAGTAGATCTTATGGAAACAGAAAGCAGAAAAGTGGTTTCCAGTTGCTGAGGAGTGGGGAATGGAGAGAATTAGGGAAAGGGAAGCTGTTAATCAAAAAGTGCAAACTCTCAGTTTGACTGGAGCAGTAAGGTAAATCTACTGCACTGCATGGAGATAAATCGACTAAGTCAAAAGTCACAATATTTTCATAAATTAGCCTCAGAAGTAACATATTATAACTTCTGCCCTATTTTGTTTGTTACAAGTGAGTCAATAAGTTTAGCTCACACTCAATGGGAGAGACCATGGTTAACTAAAATGTTGATTTCAAAATTGCTAGAATAACATATTTTTAATATTTTCATCACAAAAAATGAGGTTAGTGTGATAAATGACACATTATTAGCTTTATTGACTCTTTTTTCAATGTATACATAGATAAAAATATCACCTTATACCACGTAAGTATATACCATTATTTGTTCATTCAAAAATATAATGAAAAAAACATTTTTGAAACTAAAGTATTAATGCTGTTTTCTGAGGTGTTAGAATAAACCATTTTAATTAAATACTGTAGTCATGAAACTAAAATAAGCATTGTTGAAATGGCAATAAAGGCAGATGTTATAAATCTCCTCTGAAATAAAACTCATGTTCTGAGAGTTTTTCAAAATGTAATTTACAGCTCCTATCCTAACTGATAATTGTCTTCTTGCTTTCCACATTAGAGACTTCGAAAAAAAATATTTTAACATTGCTACTTTGGGAATATGAAGATATAAAGCCAGTTTCTGATGTGACATTTCGCTATAAAAAAGCATCCCCTTTTGAAAAGCATTTCAAATTTTCTGTTCGTTTCCTCCAGAGCACTATTGAGGCAATAGCCCACCATGCTATAAAAATCCCAGAAGAATTTTTCTGACACACCGTTCGAGCAAAAGACAATTTGGGACAAAAAAAAAGAGTATATTCTACTTTGCCAAAGAGTCTTGCTTTTTTAAACTTTTAAGTTCATGGGTACATATGAGTATATGTGTAGGTTCGTTATGTAGGTAAACTTGTGTCTTGGGGGTTTGTTGTACAGATTATTTTGTCACCCAGGTATTAAGCCTAGTACTCATTAGCTACTTTTCCAATCATCTCTTTCCTCCCACCCTCCAATAAGCTCCAGTGTATGTTGTTTCCTTTTATGTGTCCATGTGTTATCATCATTTAGTTCCCATGTATAACTGAGAACATGAAGTATTTGGTTTTCTGTTTCTGTGTTAGTTTGCTAAGGATAATGGCCTCCAACTCCAGCCATGTCCCTGCAAAGGACATGATCTTGTTTTTACTTTTATGGGTCATCAAGTTAGCACACATTTTTAAAACGTCTTTCTAATGTCAAAAAAGCACTATCTTCTGAAAAGAGAATGATAATTCTATGGGCAAAGACAGAAAACAAAACATCCAAAGTCACTTAATGACTATATACGTAAAATAGTTGTTTCCTAAGAATAATTTTTTAAAAATGGAACACACACATGCACACACACTGACAGAACTTTTATTCCGCAATTTTTTCATTATTCAGTCAATCTCTATCCTCTACTCTGCCATGGGAATCATCTTTCTAAACAGATGTCTGATTGTGTCATTCCCTGGCTTTAAATCTGTCAATGATTTCATACTGTCAAATTAGTTAGAATGTGTAAGTCTCTTTACCAGCTGTATAGACTCACATTGTAAACTTTTGTTCCAAGAACTACTGCAGGAACATACCAGGAAAGCCGAGAGAATCCACAGATCCTTACGAGGAAGTGGCTTTCCACTGAAGGCTCCATAAGACAGCCAAAAAACAGCGAGTGCCCAAGTTTGAAGGGGGAAAGTTTAGATCATGGGAGAAAGATTTGACCTTACCTGGAGCTGAGATGAATTTAGAGAACTGAGCAAAACATAGGGGTAGAGGAAGCAATGGAAAGAGCCCTGTGGGCACTCTCGGTTCCCAGGGAAGCCATTCCTGACTTGGCTCATAGGAGTCCCTAGGGAGGGCTGCCAGTGGAATTGGAGAAAGACCAGAGGAAGAAAGAAACTTGTAGCTCAACTTTTTAATAATTTTGACTGAACACAGTTTCCTGGACAGAATCCTGTATAGGGAGTAAGTGGGGGGTACAGATATGAGTACAGAAACCACAGCAGGTAGGGAGGCATGAAATCCGAATGCCCTGCTTCTTTCTCAGCAGGGATGCTTGTAGCCTAGGGCACGTTCTCGGCCCTGCTCAGCAGGTATCTGCAAAAACTTGGTGCTGTTGGAGGCGCAAGCTCAGTGGGAGTGAGGAGATATTCAGGCTGTGTAGGAGGTGGGTGAGGCCTGTCACTGCTGACTTTATCCCACTTCCCTGGTGACCTGTATGATGCAGCAGAAGCATCCATAATCCCCTCAGAATATAACTCCTGAGAACCCGTCCCCCTCCTCCACAGCAGACACAGCAAGCCCCACCCAAAAAGAGTCTGAGAACAGACATGCCGAACCCTGCCTCCACCTGATGGTCTTTCCCTACCCACCCTGGTAGCCGAACACAAAGAACATAATCTCTTGGGAGCTTTATAGCCTTGCCCACCGCCTGAGAAACCCAAATATTTATCCAGGAGGCCCTAGGGCAAGCTTATATCCTCCCTTTGCTATCATAGCTGATGCTTTCTTGAAAGTGCCACCTGCTGGCTGGAGGCCAACCAACACAAAACCAGCACACTAAACAAAACTATACCCAAAGACCTCTACAGAGCCCACTTCACTCCCTGCTTCCTCTGCCAGAGCAGGTGCTGGTATTCATGATTAGAGATCTGAAGATGGATCACATCACAGGACTCTTTGCAGACACTCCCCAGTACCAGTCCAGAGACCTGTAGCTTCACTTGGAGGCTAGACCCACAACAGAAATAATCATTGCAGTTTGGCTTGCAGAAAGCTACATTACTAAGGGAATGGGGAGAGCACCATATCGAGGGAGCACTCTTTGGGACAAAAGAATCTGAACAGCAGCCCTCGAGTCCTAGATCTTCCCTTTGGCATAGTCTACCCAAATGACAAGGAACCTGAAAAACAATTCTGTTAATATATCAAAAGAAGTTTCTTTTACAAACCAACAAATCACACTAGTTCACCAGCAATGGATCCAAACCAAGAAGAAATCTCGGAATTGCCAAAAAAATAATTCAGAAGGTCAATTATTTATGCTATTCAAGGAGGCACAAGAGAAAGGTGAATACCAACTTAAAAAAATTTATAAAACGTTAGAGAATATGGACAGAAAAATCTCCAGAGGAATAGATAACATAATGAAAATCAATCACAAATTCTGGAAATGAAGGACACACTTAGAAAAATGCAAAATAAACTGGAAAGTCTCAGCAACAGAACTGAACAAATGGAAGAAATAACTTAAGAGCTTGAAGAGATAAGACTTTCAAATCAACTCAATATGACAAAAGAATTTAAAAAATGAACAAGGCCTCCAAGAATTTTGGGATTATATTTAATGATCAAACCTAAGAATAATTGGTGTTCCCAAGGAAGAAGAGAAATCTAAAAGTTTGGAAAGCATATTAAAGGGAATAATTGAGGAATACTTCCCTGGTCTTTCTAGAGATCTAGACATCCAAATATAAGAAGCTCAAAGAATACCTGGGAAAGTCATCACAAAAAGATCACTGCTTAGGCACGCAGTCATCAGGTTACCTAAAATCAAGATGAAGACAGAATCTTAAGAGTTGTGAGGCAAAAATATCGGGTAACCTATAAAGGAAAATCTGTATTTAATAGCAGATTTCTAAGCAGAAACATTACAAGCTAGAGTTTATTGGGGTCTTATCATTAGCCTCCTTAAACAAAACAATTATCAGCCAAGAATTTTTTATCCAGCATAAACTAAGCTTCACAAATGAAGGAAAGACAGTCTTGGACTGGGCACGGTGGCATATACCTGTAATCCCAGCACTTTGAGAGGCAGGGGTGGGTTGGATCACCTGACATCAGGAGTTTGAGAGAAGCCTGACCAATACAGTGAAACCCTGTCTCTACTAAAAATAAAAAAAATAAAAAAATTAGCCAGGCATGGTGGTGCATGCCTGTAACCCCAGCTACTCAGGAGGCTGAGGCAGGAGAATCACTTGAACCCGGGAAGCGGAGGTTGCAGTGAGTGGAGATCATGCCATTGCACTCCAGCCTGGGCAAAAAGAGTAAAACTCCATCTCAAACAAAAAGGAGAGGATTTACCACTATCTAGCCAGCACTACAAGAACTGCTAAAAGGATCTCTAATTCTTGAAAAAATCATCAAAATTCACGAAAATCAAACCTCCTTAAGGCATATATCTCACAGGACCTAAAAAAAACACATGGTTAAAATTATACAAAAAAAAAAAATACTTGCATATGCATATTTATAGCCGCACAGTTCACAATTGCAAAAATATGGAACCAGCCCAGATGCTAAACAATCAATGAGTGGATAAAGAATATGTGGTGTGTATATATATATATATATATATATATGCCATCAAATGCTAGTCAGCCATATAAAGGAACAATATAAAGGCTTTCATAACAACCTGGATGGAATTGGAGGCTATTATTCTAAGTGAAGTAACTCAGAAATTGGAAAACAAAACATTATATGTTCTCTCTTACATGTGGGAGCTAAGCTATGAGGATGCAAAGGCCTAAGAATAATACAGTAGACTTTGGGGACTCAGGAGAAAGGGTGGGAGGTGGGTGAGGGATAAGACGAAACACTGGGTCGAGTGTATACTGCTCAGGTGATTGGTGCACCAAAACCTCAGAAATCACCACTAAAGAATTTTTAATGTAACCAAACACCACCTGTTTCCCAAAAACCTGTTGAAATAATAAAAAGAAAAAAATAAAATTGTGATATACAAATAAAAATTTAAAATAATGAGTGCACACACAGGAATAGGCAGAGCAATAGAACAGCATAAATCAATGAGGCATATATGTAACTTTATTTACATATCAGAATTTAGATTATGTTGATAGTGGCATTTCAAATCAGTGAGGGAAAGGAATTTCTTGATAATGGTATTGGTAGAAGTGACTAATTAAGGAGAAAATAAAATGAATTATTACATCACTACTTATATTAGGATACAACTAATAAAATGCTAGAAAACAATGTGTGGTTTTAAAAAAAAATACTGATGAGCTTTCTAAACACAACACAGAACACCAAGAATGCATAGAGAAAAGGATAACTACATGTAGGTACATAATTCAGCATAAAACTCTTCATAAAAAGAAAGAGAATGGCCAGGTGTGGTGGCTCACGCCTGTAATCCCAGCACTTTGGGAGGCCGAGGCAGGCGGATCATGAGGTCAAGAGATCAAGACCATCCTGGCCAACATGGTGAAGCCCCCCATCTCCATTAAAAAATACAAAAATTAGCTGGGTGTGGTGGCACGCACCTGCAGTCCTAGCTACTCGGGAGGCTGAGGCAGGAGAATTACTCAAACCCAGGAGGCGGAGATTGCAGTGAGCCGAGATTGCGCCACTGCACTCCAGCCTGGCGCCTGGTGACAGAGCAAGACTCTGACACAAAAAATAAAAGAAAGAGAAAACTATAAGTTTTTCATCTAGCGTAATCCCACTTTACTTGTCATCCATAAAAACCAGCAACATTATTTTATCTTCATTTAAGTCACTGATAACATCACTAACCATGATGAGACCAAGATTAATGTCCTACATCATGCCACTAAAAACCTTGCCCCATGGTGCCATTGCATTTTTAATAATTTATGTTCCACTAACTTTCCAGTTATTTTCCAGCAAGTAGCCAATTGTATAGGCTCTCAGATTGGATATCTTCATCTTATTTATAAGATGATGACAGGCCTATTTAATGACTTGATAAAGTACAGATAAGTTTTCTCCACTTCTTTCAAATGCTCACCTAGCAAGTAGATCAAACTTAGAAAATAAATCAGTTTTATTTACTTTGTTCTTAGTCATCACATAATGCCTCCTTTCCTGTGTGCCCCCAAATCTTAAAGCAAACAAACAATAGGAAATTTTGTCAGCTCTACCTTCAACTTCATTACTAATTCACCCTTTTCTCACCATGTGCATCACTGTTACCCTGGCCTGAACAATTTTTATCTCTTACTTGGAGTACTACAGAAGCTACCTAACTTATCTCCATACTTTTATTTTGCTCTCTTAATACAGATATCAAAATTATCATTTCAAAAAGTTAATCCATTTCTTTACTTAAAGTTCTCTAATGTCATAGAATAAAATTCCAAGCCCTAACTATGACCTACATGTTCCCATACAGCCTGGTCCCTAACTCCCTAATCTGACATCATCTCCTACTGTAGCCCTCACTCACTCCACTCTAGCCACCATGGCTTTCTTAACGTTCTCCACACATACCAAGTTTACTCCTACCTTAGGGCCTTTGTATACAGTCTTCCTTCATGGATAATCCTTCTCCAAGATTTTCACATGATTGATAACTTCTCATCATTCAGTTCTGCTCAAATGTCATTCGTTGCCTCATAGATCTTCCCAGATTATCCTACTAGCTCCTCCCCTCAGTAGTACTCAATATTGTCTTACTCTGATTTATTATTATCATAGAGTTTAACATCCTCTGAGTTTATATGTTTAAATAATGTACTTGTTTCTCATAAGTTTTCCTACTATGTGATATTCATGAGAACAGGGTCCATGTCCATTTTATAGCACCATATCCCTAATGCCTATAATGCTGCCTAGCATATAACAAATGTTCAAGAAATATTTGCTAAAAGAATGAGTGAATAAAATAAGCCAATGACTGTAGTAACTCATAGTAGGAATAAAAATGTTTATAAATTAAAAAAATGTTTAAACTATAGGGATATTAATTCCATTGCATCCTCTTTCTTACAGGCTAAAACTACATTTTTGCTTTGTTCCATGACTCTGGGGCATCTCTTTTAATAAATGCAAATATTTCTCAGATCCCAAAGAATGTACTCTATTGTGCTTTCATATCATANACATACCAGGAAAGCCGAGAGAATCCACAGATCCTTACGAGGAAGTGGCTTTCCACTGAAGGCTCCATAAGACAGCCAAAAAACAGCGAGTGCCCCACTGCAAAACCTGAAAGTTTAGATCATGGGAGAAAGATTTGACCTTACCTGGAGCTGAGATGAATTTAGAGAACTGAGCAAAACATAGGGGTAGAGGAAGCAATGGAAAGAGCCCTGTGGGCACTCTCGGTTCCCAGGGAAGCCATTCCTGACTTGGCTCATAGGAGTCCCTAGGGAGGGCTGCCAGTGGAATTGGAGAAAGACCAGAGGAAGAAAGAAACTTGTAGCTCAACTTTTTAATAATTTTGACTGAACACAGTTTCCTGGACAGAATCCTGTATAGGGAGTAAGTGGGGGGTACAGATATGAGTACAGAAACCACAGCAGGTAGGGAGGCATGAAATCCGAATGCCCTGCTTCTTTCTCAGCAGGGATGCTTGTAGCCTAGGGCACGTTCTCGGCCCTGCTCAGCAGGTATCTGCAAAAACTTGGTGCTGTTGGAGGCGCAAGCTCAGTGGGAGTGAGGAGATATTCAGGCTGTGTAGGAGGTGGGTGAGGCCTGTCACTGCTGACTTTATCCCACTTCCCTGGTGACCTGTATGATGCAGCAGAAGCATCCATAATCCCCTCAGAATATAACTCCTGAGAACCCGTCCCCCTCCTCCACAGCAGACACAGCAAGCCCCACCCAAAAAGAGTCTGAGAACAGACATGCCGAACCCTGCCTCCACCTGATGGTCTTTCCCTACCCACCCTGGTAGCCGAACACAAAGAACATAATCTCTTGGGAGCTTTATAGCCTTGCCCACCGCCTGAGAAACCCAAATATTTATCCAGGAGGCCCTAGGGCAAGCTTATATCCTCCCTTTGCTATCATAGCTGATGCTTTCTTGAAAGTGCCACCTGCTGGCTGGAGGCCAACCAACACAAAACCAGCACACTAAACAAAACTATACCCAAAGACCTCTACAGAGCCCACTTCACTCCCTGCTTCCTCTGCCAGAGCAGGTGCTGGTATTCATGATTAGAGATCTGAAGATGGATCACATCACAGGACTCTTTGCAGACACTCCCCAGTACCAGTCCAGAGACCTGTAGCTTCACTTGGAGGCTAGACCCACAACAGAAATAATCATTGCAGTTTGGCTTGCAGAAAGCTACATTACTAAGGGAATGGGGAGAGCACCATATCGAGGGAGCACTCTTTGGGACAAAAGAATCTGAACAGCAGCCCTCGAGTCCTAGATCTTCCCTTTGGCATAGTCTACCCAAATGACAAGGAACCTGAAAAACAATTCTGTTAATATATCAAAAGAAGTTTCTTTTACAAACCAACAAATCACACTAGTTCACCAGCAATGGATCCAAACCAAGAAGAAATCTCGGAATTGCCAAAAAAATAATTCAGAAGGTCAATTATTTATGCTATTCAAGGAGGCACAAGAGAAAGGTGAATACCAACTTAAAAAAATTTATAAAACGTTAGAGAATATGGACAGAAAAATCTCCAGAGGAATAGATAACATAATGAAAATCAATCACAAATTCTGGAAATGAAGGACACACTTAGAAAAATGCAAAATAAACTGGAAAGTCTCAGCAACAGAACTGAACAAATGGAAGAAATAACTTAAGAGCTTGAAGAGATAAGACTTTCAAATCAACTCAATATGACAAAAGAATTTAAAAAATGAACAAGGCCTCCAAGAATTTTGGGATTATATTTAATGATCAAACCTAAGAATAATTGGTGTTCCCAAGGAAGAAGAGAAATCTAAAAGTTTGGAAAGCATATTAAAGGGAATAATTGAGGAATACTTCCCTGGTCTTTCTAGAGATCTAGACATCCAAATATAAGAAGCTCAAAGAATACCTGGGAAAGTCATCACAAAAAGATCACTGCTTAGGCACGCAGTCATCAGGTTACCTAAAATCAAGATGAAGACAGAATCTTAAGAGTTGTGAGGCAAAAATATCGGGTAACCTATAAAGGAAAATCTGTATTTAATAGCAGATTTCTAAGCAGAAACATTACAAGCTAGAGTTTATTGGGGTCTTATCATTAGCCTCCTTAAACAAAACAATTATCAGCCAAGAATTTTTTATCCAGCATAAACTAAGCTTCACAAATGAAGGAAAGACAGTCTTGGACTGGGCACGGTGGCATATACCTGTAATCCCAGCACTTTGAGAGGCAGGGGTGGGTTGGATCACCTGACATCAGGAGTTTGAGAGAAGCCTGACCAATACAGTGAAACCCTGTCTCTACTAAAAATAAAAAAAATAAAAAAATTAGCCAGGCATGGTGGTGCATGCCTGTAACCCCAGCTACTCAGGAGGCTGAGGCAGGAGAATCACTTGAACCCGGGAAGCGGAGGTTGCAGTGAGTGGAGATCATGCCATTGCACTCCAGCCTGGGCAAAAAGAGTAAAACTCCATCTCAAACAAAAAGGAGAGGATTTACCACTATCTAGCCAGCACTACAAGAACTGCTAAAAGGATCTCTAATTCTTGAAAAAATCATCAAAATTCACGAAAATCAAACCTCCTTAAGGCATATATCTCACAGGACCTAAAAAAAACACATGGTTAAAATTATACAAAAAAAAAAAATACTTGCATATGCATATTTATAGCCGCACAGTTCACAATTGCAAAAATATGGAACCAGCCCAGATGCTAAACAATCAATGAGTGGATAAAGAATATGTGGTGTGTATATATATATATATATATATATATGCCATCAAATGCTAGTCAGCCATATAAAGGAACAATATAAAGGCTTTCATAACAACCTGGATGGAATTGGAGGCTATTATTCTAAGTGAAGTAACTCAGAAATTGGAAAACAAAACATTATATGTTCTCTCTTACATGTGGGAGCTAAGCTATGAGGATGCAAAGGCCTAAGAATAATACAGTAGACTTTGGGGACTCAGGAGAAAGGGTGGGAGGTGGGTGAGGGATAAGACGAAACACTGGGTCGAGTGTATACTGCTCAGGTGATTGGTGCACCAAAACCTCAGAAATCACCACTAAAGAATTTTTAATGTAACCAAACACCACCTGTTTCCCAAAAACCTGTTGAAATAATAAAAAGAAAAAAATAAAATTGTGATATACAAATAAAAATTTAAAATAATGAGTGCACACACAGGAATAGGCAGAGCAATAGAACAGCATAAATCAATGAGGCATATATGTAACTTTATTTACATATCAGAATTTAGATTATGTTGATAGTGGCATTTCAAATCAGTGAGGGAAAGGAATTTCTTGATAATGGTATTGGTAGAAGTGACTAATTAAGGAGAAAATAAAATGAATTATTACATCACTACTTATATTAGGATACAACTAATAAAATGCTAGAAAACAATGTGTGGTTTTAAAAAAAAATACTGATGAGCTTTCTAAACACAACACAGAACACCAAGAATGCATAGAGAAAAGGATAACTACATGTAGGTACATAATTCAGCATAAAACTCTTCATAAAAAGAAAGAGAATGGCCAGGTGTGGTGGCTCACGCCTGTAATCCCAGCACTTTGGGAGGCCGAGGCAGGCGGATCATGAGGTCAAGAGATCAAGACCATCCTGGCCAACATGGTGAAGCCCCCCATCTCCATTAAAAAATACAAAAATTAGCTGGGTGTGGTGGCACGCACCTGCAGTCCTAGCTACTCGGGAGGCTGAGGCAGGAGAATTACTCAAACCCAGGAGGCGGAGATTGCAGTGAGCCGAGATTGCGCCACTGCACTCCAGCCTGGCGCCTGGTGACAGAGCAAGACTCTGACACAAAAAATAAAAGAAAGAGAAAACTATAAGTTTTTCATCTAGCGTAATCCCACTTTACTTGTCATCCATAAAAACCAGCAACATTATTTTATCTTCATTTAAGTCACTGATAACATCACTAACCATGATGAGACCAAGATTAATGTCCTACATCATGCCACTAAAAACCTTGCCCCATGGTGCCATTGCATTTTTAATAATTTATGTTCCACTAACTTTCCAGTTATTTTCCAGCAAGTAGCCAATTGTATAGGCTCTCAGATTGGATATCTTCATCTTATTTATAAGATGATGACAGGCCTATTTAATGACTTGATAAAGTACAGATAAGTTTTCTCCACTTCTTTCAAATGCTCACCTAGCAAGTAGATCAAACTTAGAAAATAAATCAGTTTTATTTACTTTGTTCTTAGTCATCACATAATGCCTCCTTTCCTGTGTGCCCCCAAATCTTAAAGCAAACAAACAATAGGAAATTTTGTCAGCTCTACCTTCAACTTCATTACTAATTCACCCTTTTCTCACCATGTGCATCACTGTTACCCTGGCCTGAACAATTTTTATCTCTTACTTGGAGTACTACAGAAGCTACCTAACTTATCTCCATACTTTTATTTTGCTCTCTTAATACAGATATCAAAATTATCATTTCAAAAAGTTAATCCATTTCTTTACTTAAAGTTCTCTAATGTCATAGAATAAAATTCCAAGCCCTAACTATGACCTACATGTTCCCATACAGCCTGGTCCCTAACTCCCTAATCTGACATCATCTCCTACTGTAGCCCTCACTCACTCCACTCTAGCCACCATGGCTTTCTTAACGTTCTCCACACATACCAAGTTTACTCCTACCTTAGGGCCTTTGTATACAGTCTTCCTTCATGGATAATCCTTCTCCAAGATTTTCACATGATTGATAACTTCTCATCATTCAGTTCTGCTCAAATGTCATTCGTTGCCTCATAGATCTTCCCAGATTATCCTACTAGCTCCTCCCCTCAGTAGTACTCAATATTGTCTTACTCTGATTTATTATTATCATAGAGTTTAACATCCTCTGAGTTTATATGTTTAAATAATGTACTTGTTTCTCATAAGTTTTCCTACTATGTGATATTCATGAGAACAGGGTCCATGTCCATTTTATAGCACCATATCCCTAATGCCTATAATGCTGCCTAGCATATAACAAATGTTCAAGAAATATTTGCTAAAAGAATGAGTGAATAAAATAAGCCAATGACTGTAGTAACTCATAGTAGGAATAAAAATGTTTATAAATTAAAAAAATGTTTAAACTATAGGGATATTAATTCCATTGCATCCTCTTTCTTACAGGCTAAAACTACATTTTTGCTTTGTTCCATGACTCTGGGGCATCTCTTTTAATAAATGCAAATATTTCTCAGATCCCAAAGAATGTACTCTATTGTGCTTTCATATCATAATCTTCTCTCCCTTCTGCACCTCTATCATATTTGTCTAGAAACTTTTGAGTAGCAAGGTAAGTAAATGACTATAGTTACCAGCCTTGGGACACTCAGTTATCTCATTATGCAAATGAAGTATGCTAATATTCAGAGTACGCCACATCACTTCCTATTTTAAAGCCATATACCACCGTATGATGAAATAAATAATAGTTCTCAAATGATATTAGTAACCAGAAAAAATCCATGAAAAATATATAGAGAAAAGATGTTTAAATAGCATATTACTAACTCATTTGATCCAAATAGTTCTTATCAGAACCACTAAATATTATATGACTTTGCCTGAATACGTAGTTCATTTTAATCACAGAATAATGTGGCAATTGTGGAACAAGATTTATACCTTGCTTTTCATGTCTTTTAATATTAATTGTTGTAAGTATAGGTGCAGCAGTGTAGCAAAGCTTAATTGCAATATTAATATTTTAATAAAAATTATAATTAGCCAATTTGCATTAGGTAAAAATAAAAAATCATTAAGCTTTTCCTTCAAATAAAGTTGTCTCCATTCTTTACACTATTCTGGCTTATTAATACATGTCTTATTTCCTTTGGGGAATACTTACAATCATGCAAATAAAGTAGTTTCAGTCAGACCTGGTCTTCTGAGTGGTCTCAGGGTGTATTGAGAGGAAAAAAAATTAACCAAGAGTCAGAATGCTTGGTTTCAATGTCTAGACCTGCCACTGCCTTAATATGCAACATTTTACAGACTGCTGTAACTCTTGGATTCTGATTACTTGTCTCTAAAATGGAGTTACTAATACCTACCTTCTTTCCCTCATAAGGTATCTATTTAAATAAAAAGAGTAATAAATATATTTTATTAACTTTGCTTTACCAGCAAATGTGTATGACTGAAATTTTCTTTGAAGGAGCAATTTACAGTTACATAATGACATATAATACTTCCTTGATACCATTAACTGTCTTCTACTGTTTAAGAAATAAAAATTTAATATGCATGAAGGACATTATGAACCATAGTCAATTATCAGCTGTATATCTTCATAATATTTAATGTCACCATTTACTGATATGCTATTTATTCATCAAATATTCATTGTACAACATTCAGTTAGTCATAGCAGACTGAGTTCTTGTGTTTGTTTCCACTCCTTGAAATTTCACTAAAATTATGGTACACACAAATGGAAATAGTACAGATTCACAAAGACAAAGAACACGGTAAAGGAGACAACAGATAAAGATGTCACTATATTTTTTAAAGATTGATAGCAAAGTGGTTAGTGATTTAGTGAAGATCAGGGAACTGAAATTGAAATGTCTCCAGACAAGAAAGAGCAGCAGCAAGAAGTAAGTCAATCTGACTGCAGAACCCAGAGAAGCTCAGATTTAGTGGCAACAGCTACGGCAGAAGGTGATATAAGGAACAGGGCTGAAAGTAGGAGAATTGCATGAAATTTTGTATACAACAAAGTCAAACTCCTCACACATCCTGTTCTTCTCTTCAACTTACACACCCTTCCCTCGGACAGGATCACTACAGATATTGACTTCGGGGTACCCTTTAAATAAAGAGCAAAGTTCACATATGATCATCCTAGAATAAAATACACCATTCAGCAAAACTTGGCCATGCCACAGAGCTCCCAATCCATGTTTTAATAATTATTTTAAGTATAAAATTAAAGTATCTCACATAAAAGTGACAAAGAAAAGGACTTCAAAACAAAACATTTCAAAGGTAAACAAAGCAAGCTATTAATATTATTCTCAGAGAAACAGGAGAAGATATTTTATAAATCATTCATGAAACTAGAACTCTTAGGAATGTATTTCCATGTATGTCAATTTGTGTGTATGTGTGTGTGTCTGTGTGTATGTGTGTATAAATTGAAAATTTCTTCAAAATATAAGACAATAAAATTCAACTTTTTTGCCAAAAAGTACAATAAAAATATAAGCCTGGGTAAAAAGAGAGAAAAGATAAGAAAATTAAAGGATGAATTTGTGAGCCACAATATCTTCCTAATAAGACTAGAGAGGTGAAAAAAAACAAACAGGGAGTGGAAATTGTCAAATGTATAATTGAGAATATTTCCTAGAACTGAAGGGCTTGCATTTTCAGATTGAAAGCAGCAAATGCAAAAGGCTTACAGATAGGCACATTGAGGAATTTTAGATCACTACTTCTATTGGTTTCCTATTTTAATTGTAACAAAGTTTCACAAATTGATGGCTTAAAACGACAAAAACTATTCTCTGGCGTGAAGAAATTGCAATCAGTTACACTGGGCTAAGTTCAAGATATTGGCAGGACTTGTTCCTTCTGGAGTCTCTCAGAGGAAATTTGTTTCTATAGCTTTTCTAGCTTCTGGATGCTGATTGCACTCCTTTGCTCATGACCCTTTTCTTCCTTAACTCTAACTTCTTGCTTCTATAGTCACACCTCCTATTTCTGTAGTAAAATCTCTTTGACTGGGGGTGGCAGCTCACAACTGGAATCCCAGCGCTTTGAGAGGCCAAGGTGGGTGAATCACTTGGGGCCAGGAGTTCAAGATCATCAAGACAAGCCTGGACAAAATAGTAAGACCTCCATCTCTACAAAAAAGAATTTTTTAAAAAATTAAGCTAAATTAAACAAAAAAAAATCCCTTTAATTCCCTCTAAGAATTCTTGTAATTATATTTGACCCTCCTAGATAATCAAGAATAATATTCCAATCTCGATATTCTTAATTAAATCACATTTGCTGCTCCCTGTTACCATGTATTTAATATGATAACAGTTACATGGTCCAGGAATTAGGATGTAGGTATCTTTTAGAGAGCTTTATTCAGCCTACCACACAGCCATAATGAAAAATATTTTTTAAAGTCTTCTAAGGATGGCCTAGATGGTCAGAAAATGTAATAAGAACCAGAAATCTGAATATCAGAACTCGCACCTACTCTACTGAAAGCTAGAAGTGGGAAGAAAGACTCTGAAGTAGAATTTCATGCTCAGTCAACCTATAAATTAAGCGATTTTCAGAGGTACAATAAATTAAGAGATTTTTAGAGCTGTGAAATCTCTAGAAATTCACCTTCCCTACTTCCACTGAGCATATGGCTTAACCCCAACAAGATAATAAACTAGGCAATAGGAATACATGAGATCTAGGAAAGAGGCCATCCAATCTAAGTATAAGATGAGAGAAGTCCCAGGTGGTGGTGAAGGGAAGTGTCAGAATGACGGTTTTGTTGCAGGTTTATAGAGCAACTAATACAGATTGAAGCCCAAGAGATGGTAAGATTGAGTTATGAAGAAGAATTTCTAAAATGTAGAAAAGAGGAACTGATAGAGTGGCAAACATTATTCAAGAATTTGAATACAATTTTGAGTGGAATGTTACAGAAATGTGTGTGTGATTTTGGAAAATTAGTTAAAGGTATATAGAAAACTAAGCTAGTAAAAAACAATCAGGCATATTCTATATCAGACAACACAAAATACTACATGAAAAGGAATAAAATAATTGTGCACTTCATAGTTCAGCAATGAGTAATATTTACATTGTAAAAATGTAATAATTAACTGCTACTTTAATGAAAAATTTTGACATAAGTATTTTGGGAAGATAAAGGTAAGGAGTGGAAGTTGTAACAAAGAATTGTACAGATTATGCCAATAATTGAACCTTTGTAAATGGATGGTAAGAATGTAAAGCAGTATGGTCACTAGAGAAAAAGTGCAGAACTTTTTAAATTTTAATAATAGAACTCTCATACCATCTAGCAATCCAGAAAGATTAGTTTGTCTAAGAGATGTCTGCACATTCTGAAATATTCATTGCAGCACTACTCAAAATGGTGAAGAAATGAAATCAACCTAAGTGTCTATCAACAGAAGAATGGATAAAGAACATGTGGTACATATACACAATTGAATACTATTAAGCCTTACAAAACAAGAAAACTCTGTCATTTGTGACAAAATAAATGAAATTCGAGAATATTATGCTAAATGAAATAAGCCAGGCACAGAGACACAATTACCACATGATCTTACTTATATGTAGAATCTAAAAACCAGTAGAAGCAGAGAATATAATGCTGGTTACAGAGGCTGGGGAGTGGGGAGAATGGGACATATTGGTCAAAAAAGGTGCAAAGTCTCAGTTAGGCCTAAGGAATTAAGGCTTTTAGGATCTATTACATAATGTGATAAATATAGCTCATAATAGCGTATTGTGCATTTCAAGCTTTTTTTTTT